>NC_141757.1:42045474-42397974 GCF_982258835.1 Parasteatoda tepidariorum
TTTCATACATTTTTAGATACTTAGAAGTTTAAGAATTAAAATAAAGCTTTAATGATTGTACAATGTCAAATGTTTCTCATAACAATCTTTAATAAACATCTAGAATTCTGTCTAACATATATAAGTTTTCTTCAACATGGAATGAAACAAAAATTTTCGAAAAAAAAAAACCCGTTTTGACAGTGATTGTTGAAATTGTTTTTTTTTATTCTAGTTAGATTATTTATGGCCTAAGTCAACGCAACTCTTATTTAAATAAATAAATGATTTAAAAAAAAAGAGAAATTTTATAAACTCCCTCAGGACCACGATCACATATATGAGATTGAACAATTCTCCCTTCATAACCCACAGTATCTTATATGAAATGAGCCTTTTCTGACTCTAGTGGCTTAAAATCATATGGATATGATCTTAATATGGTATTCTCATATTATATCTAGTAATAAATGATTAAATAAATCTTGCCTAGTAATAAATAATTAACAAATTAATATGCATTCTTAAGTATGCATAAACTTGGATTTTACAAGCGAGGGGAAACAGTCCTTTTACCATTTGCAGATCTTGAGGGGTTAAATAACATTAAATGCAACAGAATAGAACATAAATAAGATTAATGATAGAAAGCGTTATACACCTGAGACAAGGATTTCATAGTTGATCCAAGATAATTCAAAATAGTCTCATTAAAAAAGTTAGCTCCACAATTGACAACAGAAGATAAAACTGCTACTACTTGCAAGTGATAAGAAAACTTCATATTGTCATTAGGGAAATTATACCTAGAAATTGTAATGAATTAGTTAAAAAAAGTAAAATATTATCAAAATAATAAGAGTATGCAATAAGAATTAAGTTTGATGGTACAACTGAGATGAATTCAATATTATGATAAATGTATTAGCAAGATGTTAAAATTTTATCATCAAGAAATATTTTTAATAAACATTAATTATACTTAATATGATATGCAGAAGAGCACTGTTCAATTTTAGGTTTCAAGCACAAGTATTTAATATATGAGAATAATGTCTAAAAATCGCGCCTTGAAATTTCAATGTATAAGTTAAAACATGCATTAAAATTTCGTAAAAATATTAAAAGCATATATGAAATAAGAGTTAAGTTTGATTTTATTACACTGAAAAAAATTCAATATTATGATAAATGACGTTCCTTTTTATACCAGAAAATATAATTTTAAGCAAATATTAATTAGATTTAATAATATACAGTATTACCAAAGAACCCATTAGCCAGGGATGAGATTAGCCAAAAAGTAAAAAAGCTGAATTTCCACGATAGTAAATTTTAAGCAATCACAACCCTTTAATAATAAATTCCAGACAGTTTAAGGTAATAAATAATGTGTTGACGTACAATTTTGTACTAATCTATTATTATATAAATGATTACATTGATACTTAACATTTAGTGAAAATAAAAATTACCAATTGAAAAAATAAAGCTGGAAATTATATTTTTCCTCAGCTCACATAAGAGACAATTATTACTTGAAAAACTACCTGGTTTTGCAAATTAAAACTACTGAGAATATACATTAATATTTCATTTCTTTTAATAAATACTGTTTATAGCAAATTGATTTGTGATTTATAGCAAATATATCAGTAATATTACTTTTTAAATTATATAGGAAAAAATAAACTTCAACAATGGACCGAATCATTATGTTCATATTATAGTCTAATCTAACTAGAGCCCTCTGAAACATATCAACAACAGTGAAGTAGAAATATATAGTAACTCCTTAACATACAAGAATTGCTATTTTAGTTTGAAAAATTACATAACAATCAGCAACTGTTTAGATAATTGTTTTTTATTTGATAAGAATTTTGCATTATAGCATAAATAACAGCGATTATAAATAAAATTTTGAAGATGAGTTA
The DNA here is from genome assembly GCF_982258835.1 of Parasteatoda tepidariorum. Taxonomy (NCBI): domain Eukaryota; kingdom Metazoa; phylum Arthropoda; class Arachnida; order Araneae; family Theridiidae; genus Parasteatoda; species Parasteatoda tepidariorum. The sequence continues at coordinate 42,047,391 of NC_141757.1, forward strand.
ATTAACTCTTTTTCCACAAAAAAAAAAATCCCTTTTTAAGTGATTGCTATATCTTTTATGTTTGCTATATTTAGTCGTTAATCCATCTTCAAACATCTTGTGACAAATCCTATTTTTTCTTCTTTGCAAGCACAGAATGTATTATATATAATGTATGAATGTACAGAATGTATGAATATATAGAATGAATGCACAGAATGTATGAATATATTCCCTTCCAGTTTCTCTGATGTTGTAACACTTACATATACTAATAATCATCGTTAGAAAAACAGTCACCTTTATAGTAACTAATTTTAAAAAAATTTACTTCTTACAAGAATTGCGATAGTTGATCTTAAAATTGCGTGAATATGAATAACAGTTATGGATTTTGAAATCACATGAATATGAAACTAGATATACGATTTTGAAAATGGGAAAATACTAACTGGGATGTAGAATTTTTAAAACCCGTAAATACAAATCACGATTTATATTTTTTAGATCGCGTAAATACGAATCATGATGCGCAATTTTTAGATTGCATAAATAAGAATTATGATGCATAATTTTTAGAATGCGTGAATGCGAATCCCAATGCCTTATTTTAAAATCACGTATAAATACGAAAATCAATGTTTGATATTATAAACTGCATGAGCAAATCAAGACATTGCATTTTAAACTTGCGTGAATACGAATCGCTACATAGGTTTTTAAAAAGGCGTAAATACGAATCACAATATCGGATTTTTAAATCTCGTAAATAAGAATCGCAACGTACAATATTCAAATCGCGTGAATAAGAATCGCAACACGCAAATATGAAAAGCTATGTTTGATATTAAATTCGTGTGAATAAGAATCGAGATATTAGCAGATTCCAGGCTTGGGACCTCTACAAGGCTTGACAGAAGCAGCGTCGTTTGAACTACGAAAATCGGATCTATCTGGAGGGCGGGTAAAAAATTCGGAAAATCTTATCTGCTGCGTGTAAAAGGGGAGAAAATAGCTAAAATAAGTAAAAATGAGAAAGGATTGGTAGCCATGTAGTTTGAATTTTCTGTTTCTCTTTGAAAATCGGTAAATTTTCTGAAAAAGCGGAATACTTATAAAAAAAAGTGAAATTTTTAAAAAATATGAATTTTTGATTAAAAAAAAAAGCTGAAATTCAAGAGATAAAAGCGGAAATCCGCTAAAAAGCGGAAAAATCTCATCCCTGACAGAATTTAAAGAGTGAAACTGCAGAACTATCTTCATAAAACCAAATTCGTCTGCACATCAACCCAGTCTCACAGAGATTGTTATTGTAAAAATTAAAGATAATTTAATTAAGTGTAAAATTTGAAAACACAAGGTCCTTAAAGTCAAATTATATATAAACAAAAAAAGTTTTTATGCATAAATGCAAAGACTTAACGTTGTTTAAATTTAAGATGAATTTTATACAATGATACTGAAAAAAATGCTAACAGCTAAGCCTATAATCAAGTAATAGGGGAAAAAAAGCAATTTTTTACTTTTTGTTCTTAGCAATGCTCCCTCAATTCAACTTTTTAATTTTTATTCAAAACAAGTTTGGAGTCTCAGCAATATTTCTCCCTTTGGTTGTTTACTTTTTGAAAACAGAAAGAAAACTTTGATGACACATAATTTACAGATGCTGTAATAATCTGCGGTGCCCACATGCTGGAGATGTACGAAAAGTGAAAATAATGATATAAATAAAACACAATAAAAAAGGAATGTACAATAGCTCTATTAAATTATAGGTTCCAATTATGATATTATAACTATTTAAAAACACAATAAATATGGAATGTACAAGAGCTCTATTAAATTTTAGGTTTCAAACACAAGTATTTAAGAAACATTATTATTATTTTTTTTTTTTCAAATAGAAAGTAAGTTAAACACATACTCGATAACCTTGCATATAGTTTCAGCCAAAAGATTTTGCAAATCTGTACTTAAAGATAAATCCTCATTTTGTAAATAACAGCATATTTCACCCAGTTTTTCAGCAAAATCTAAAGAATCAATGAACAAATTTATTTTTAAAGTATAACTCTGCAAGTAGTCATGATAAAAATAGTTTGGTTATTATTGATAGACCAATAATTTTTTATTAGTTAAAAATATTCAATGAAGCTTTGTTTAGAAGGAATTAATTAGAAAGGGAAAAATAGTTATAAATGAACAATTTATTTCTTTGCAGTAGTAGTTCCAATTTTAATAAATACCAATTACATTGTCCTCTTATAATTTTTACTATTAAAACAAACATTTAATTTTTCAAATTTTGTTTAGAGAAACAAGTTTAGTTTTTATATTGTAAAAAATAAAAAAGAAAGCAAGCTCACTTTTATTGGAAATTTCTCTTATTTGAGCTAGTTGATACAATGTCAATTTAAATTGAAGTTGCTGCTTTTCAATAGAGAGATAAGGGATTACTATTTGCTGAAGAACACTTTTATGTAAATTTTCAGACCTAAAAGAGTAAAAAATAGTTATTTTTTAAAATAAAAAAAGGAAAAAAAAATTATACATAAAGGTGATACTTCTACATTTATAGCTAAAAACAAAAGACTTTTTGTAGATTAACCCACTGGCAGTTTAGAAAATGGGCAAAATTTCTCCTCTATACACTATTCCCCTATCTATTAGCATGGAAAAACTAGTTTTGCTATACAGGTAAAAATAAGACTTTTTACATGGAGAAGGTCAGTGGGTTAAACTATAAGTTAGATGTGTCATTTTCCTTTAATTTGAGAATATTTTGAAAATTGGCTCAATGAAATTCGGGATTCGTTTCAAACTGAAAGAAAATGTCATTTAAAATTTCGAAATAAAACATTTAATTTAGATACTAGGTAAATACCAACAAGTACAAAATGCAGGGAAAAAATTGTGTTTTTGTTATTGACATTTAGCTTATTTCTTTCAAACAATATCTGAAGTTAAAAAAAAAAAATTACATATATATTATGAACAGGAAATATATTATAATACTAATGATAAAAATATTAGCTTTTTAACTCACAAATTTTCATCTTTCAGACGTTCTTCTATCATTAAAGGAATATTTTCAGTTTGCAGAAGGTTAAAATGTTTCATAAGAAAGTGTAAAGGAACAGCCCAAAAGCATCCATTGTTGAGAGTCCTGCAATGTATGGAACAAGAATTATTAAACTCCTGTAATTATAAATTTTATAACTACATAAGTTAGGCTACAAATAACAGTACTCACTCAGTTAGAATTTTGTTCATAATGTCGTTGATTCCTTTTGGCAAAAAGGTTAACATTTTGAAACTATCTTCACTAATTTTTAAACTAGAGAGTTCTTCATTTAACTGAAATTTTCAAAAAATTGTGATTAATTATTGTTAAAAGTTGAGTTTCAACAAGTTCAATGATTGAAAAACATAAACATACAAATTTAATTCTAAAACACTCTTCAATAGTGATTAAAAGATTAAAATTAGACTCTGTGACTCATGATGGCTCAGTGGTTAAAGGCACTGACCAGTCATTGTGAAGAACTGGGGTTCAATCTAACATGGCCGCTTGAAGCAAACTCAGATTTAAACCAATGGATACCAGCTTGTCTGGAAAATAGAGACAGCTGATGCACGATGTCAACCACATTCCTAAACTATAGAGCATAAACCAACTCATTGTCTATAGAGAAAATTTCTGTTATGTTAAAAATTCCACTGACTTTATATGTCAATTAGTTTATATATTATTTTGAATACTTTAAGTTCATGAATGAAAATTTTCAATATATTTTGATTTATATTATTTTATAGAAACATAAGCTAGTTTATAGAAGAATCGTGTAAACATATATGAATTTTTTCTTTGTTAGAAAGAAAACAATATAAAAAAAGTTTTAATGCTACACAAACTATAAGTTCTAAAAATATTTTAAAAAAGTTATTGTAGCTTAAAAAAAAAAACTAATTTTGGAGGAAATTTTAAATCAAAGAAACTGTAATCTAGAACAATATTACAATTACTCGAAAAATTTTCTGCTCAATGGAGGAATGACAAACATTAGAATTACCCAGGTTTGTAAATTGAAATTAAATTTTTAAAGATGAAGGACTGAACAATAAACTTAAAAGAAAAGCGTGAAATAAAAGAAAAAGTCTTAACTCACCACATCAGCAGCACTAGTTTCTTCATAAAAAGTTGAAAACCACAACGTATGGGGGAAGTGCTTGATAACACAAGATTCTAAAAACTTTTCATCTACAAAACTATCCTCTCTTTGTAGTTCTTTTAGAATAATTTTAGAAACAACATAAACTGATAGCAATCCTTTATGAATGTCTCCAGAAGGAAAAAAGCTTTCTTCCATTAGTAAGGGATAAAATAATTTTTTTTCTAAGAAAAGTGGAACTGTACTCTGCAAAATAGATAAAATAAGTAAGTTTTTAAATAATATTATATTTAAGATAATAGATTTAATATAGTAATTAAATATTATTTATACTAAACATTAACTTCTACTATAATTATAATACTAACTAATTTAAAGTAACTAATTGAAGTACTAGGCTTTGTTGTAAGTGGTATTATAAATAATTTTCATAGGAAAAGTAAGAATTAACAGTAAATTTTTAAAATGCATGTAGCATACTGATCCACCTAGTAAGAAAACCACCTATTTAATCTATATATTTATTTCTCTTGTGTGGTACCAGAAATGTGAGTATTACTCTACCTAAATTAGTAACACTTAAAACATTAAAAAAAAAAAAAATGCAAGTTTCCAGATGGACACAACAAAAACGATCACAGTTACAATGAAATATATAAATAAATAATAAATCGAGGTTAAATAAAAGATGTAGATAGGAAAGAATTATATCTTAACAAATTCAACATGTTATACAACGTTGTATTTAATTAACTTAACATTAATTAATATTCAAATTTACAGGAAAAGTGTAAGAATATATTTATGCAGATATAGAATCAAAAATAAAGACATAACATGATAGTAAAATCACATCACTAGTATTACAAAAAAAAAATTTTAAGCTATTTTATGGAAAACTATTCTCAATAATTAACAAATCCAGTTCAATATATTGCACCCCGGCAAAGAAAAGTGTCACAACTAAAATGCAGCATTTGAGAAAAAACAACTTAAAGAATACTATAACTCTTATTCTGAATTAGACACAAAACTGACACAAGTAACCTCAGCTGGATAAATTGCGAGTTAGAGATGTGACATTTTTTGAGCTTAATGGGGCACTTAATACATATTTTTTATAGACATAACCTGAAAATTGCTTTTTTTTTTCACTTGTGTCATTTTTCTTGCTGGGGTGCGATATGTATCTGTGCATGTATAACAATACTATGGAGTGTTGACTAAATTTCCCAACCATAAAAGATTTTGTTAAAACTTCAACAATGACATGAAAGAATCAGCATTAAGTCTTAAATAAAAGATTTACAAAATTATAAAATACAGGTTGATAGGTAAGCACAGTTAGACATTTTTTACATTGACTATCAATAAGGTAATAAAGTTGAAAATTTATAGGGGGAAATTATCTTCTAAAATATATTTTTAACTACATCTCATTATTCTTTATTAAAATATTTTCTACATTTAAATTTTTTGATTTATTTTTCACTAATTATCTTTTAAATTGTTACAATAGAAATAAAAACTTTTTTTTAAAAATTGCTCTTTCATATCAAAATGCTTAAAAAATAATTAATTATGGATAAATATTTCAGCTTAAGTTATTTTAAATAGTAAAAATAAATAAAGGACTTACAAAATTGTGATCTTTTCTTAATAATTGCCATTCTTCTTCTGTTGGTAAAATTGCATCAATAAGTTTAGATAATGCAAAGGAGCCTGAATATTGCAATGTTGATTTTTGACAATTTAAAGAACCTTGCACAGAGGAAAGTAGTAGTAAATAATGATCGAGTACTCGCATAGACCTATGAAAAATGAGTCACTGTAATATTAATCCTGTCACATAGATATACACAGATAAATATACATTTTCTGACACACAATGAGTTTGGATTTTTTGTTGTTGTCGTATGCCTGTTTAGGCAGAGGGGGTGCGATTGTTCCTGTTTTTCAGTGGCACCATCTATGGGCAAGAATTCGACTTCTGCCACACCATTCACACACAAAAAGGAGAAAGGACATAGAACACAGAGAGAGAAAGAAACATTCATGCCTTGCCCGGGATTCGAACCCAGAACCTTTCTGATGCAAGGACAGTTCCCTGCCCCCTACACAGGCCGGTCGGCAATGAGTTTGGATACAGTATATAAATAATATATTGGTAAATAGAATAAAAGAAATTTATAAGGATCTCCTTGTTTTTAGAAAAGAAAAATATTGTCATTTGTTGGGATTCCAATCAGTATTGAAATTTTTCTAGTTTAGGGGAGATATTTTTCTGTGGTAATGAAGATCCTTTTAGTCGAAATATTAAAATGCAAATTGAAATTCAATAAATTATGTTTCCTCCATACAATCAAAACTGCTTCAAAATAATTAATTGTAATATGATTAATAGTGAAAAGAAAAAGAAATGAAAGAAAAACACAGTAGAATTTTAGTACCAAATGAATAATGGATTGTCAATGCAAAAAGAAACAATTATTTCTTTTTAAAATTGCAAGAATGCTATAAAAAATTAATATAATTGATAAATTGAAAAATTTTTTTTATCAGCAAATAAAGGTTAGGTTAATTATTATTCAATTCCAGAATAATTCTTTTTTTGCTTATTACAACTTTTTTCTTCATGATTTCAAAGCATTTATTCTTGACTAAAAAAAAACAAAAAAAAAACACGATGTTTATAAAACCATCCAAAAGGCGATTCAACTAGCTTAAGGCTGACCAAAGTCCCAATTTCTCTTGCTAATTGACACAGGAGTAGCAGAAATATGGCCTGTATTGGAAAAAGTATCTAATGCCACTTTCACAATGTGCACATTGCCATGATGTGAGCTATTCAGATATTAAGTCAGCAATTATTGATTCACAAAGAATTTTTTGCAAGCAAATGTTCTCAACCTTAATAGTGAGACATTCTGCATTTATTGATCAGTGTTTTTGGAAGTTTTGAATCATAGTGCTGAGATGAGTGTTTAGAAAAGTACCACTGTTTTTAGTATATAGTTGAAATCGTTTTTGCAAGTTATCCTCTTGATTTATCTACTTTTGCATAAGATCTAGCAATTTTAGCTGTCTCACTTCCTAATTCTGTAATTAATGCTTTTGTATATGCTGCCTGTTACCCTGTAATCATACTTAAGTGTGGGGCTAATGAAACAAGAAAAGTTCTTGTTATAATATCATATAGGACTATTAAACTTGCTTCCATTCTCATTTTCTGATTAAGTGCTTGCTGAGGATCTTTCAAAATCAGGGTTTTCTACTTCCATTGTTTCAATCCTTTCACAATCAGTCAAATAGGGAATATCATTTAATATTAGGTTAGAACAAACTTTTTTGAACTTTCTCCCTCTTTCTTCCTTTCAGCCAAACCTATTGTTCTTTTCATTTAAGTTTCCTCAATAATTTTGTCATTTGGTTATTTTATATTGATTGAAGTTAGCTTCTGTTTTACCCTGTTAATAATATGTGCAGATTTTCAAATAAGGGACATAACTCTTAATATAAGAAGTTACCTCTCTACCAAGACTAAAAATATTTGCAGACTATCCAGTTCCGGATCGAAATTGCCTCTCACCAGCTCGTCTTTGGCGACCCAATGTTAAGGGCTGGCAAGTAAATTTTGTCTCATAAAATCTTATGTTTCAAATCAAATTATTATATTTTTTGCATTGAGCAAATATTAAAAATGGAGAGTTGTTTTTAAGAGGGAGATTAATTAAACATGCACAAAGAAGACTGAAATCTATGTAAACAGACTTTAAACTGTTTTCTCAAAATAAAATTTCTTGAATTAGAGATTGAGAACAATAAGTATTTTTAATAGAATTAAACCCAAATTTCTGCTATGAATAAGGGGATATTGCACTGGGAGAATTCAAGTTTATGTTTGCTTCATTAACATCAACTCAGATGTTAGAGAAGTTTAACAGTGATGAGTGTTCTGCGAGTTTCCCAAATTTGCTCAAGATAATAAAATTTTGTGCAGTTATAGCATTTTGTGCAGATAATAACAATTCGGGCTATAGTTTTCTACAGTCTTTTGTGATTGTGACCACTAAAAACTCTGTTAATATTTTAATAAATTGTTTGTCTTTTTTGTGAAAATAGTGGCGGACAAAAATTTTAGTATGACTACTACCTTTAGAGGTGAAATTTCATTTCCTGGTCTAGTTACAATAAGTTGCATAATAACATTTAGTTGTATAATAACATAAGTTGAATAATAACATCTAGTACAATAGCTATATTGTTAAAAAAGCATAAATTAGTCACTGTGTTAAAAAAAAATCAGTTTAAATTATCAAAAGTAGAAAATCCGATCAAACCAAAAGTAAGAAATCAGTTTAAACCAATAATAAAAATCAGTTTAAATTGTGTCCATTAGATGAAACAAAGAGGAAATACAGTGCACGATAAACTAAATTAAAAATAGTAATAAGTTTAAAATGAAATTCTTAAGTTAAACAAACTGGTAAACTGTATAATTTGTTGATACTTATACTCAGGAAATATACTAATAGTTATGATTTACTGAAATACATAAGCAACTATGTATAAAAAATACTAAATTTAAAAACTTCTTTAAAGAAAATCTGAAATTTAGATTTCATCGTGGACCCCCTCTAAAATTGTTAAACGGAAATATTTAATGCGCTTGATGCAGTCTAACATATGCACTTCAAAATATATAATTTTTGTTTTGAATATAATGACAAAAGGAAACAATTTTTAAATGTATTTCTAAAAGTAATGTAATTAAATTACATTTCAACTGAAGAAAAAACCTTTCAAAGTATATCAAAAATAATATATAAAGTATATAATATATATAATATGAAGTAAATCATACTTATCAAGAGAAGTTAAACACAGAATATTAGAATGCAAATCGGATGCAATTTTCAGTATGAGACTGTTATCATGAACAATTTCTGGTTTAGACTGGATATAGCATTCGACAGCTGTACACCAAAAGTTAGTCAAATTTTCTAATGATTTCTCTGTAAAGTAGAAAAAAAAAGATATGAACAAGAGAGTATATAAAACAAATTATGATAAAAACTAAGGACATTAACACATTTTAAACATAAGCGTTATTGAAATTTCCAGGCCTCATAGTGTGCTAAAGAAAAAATCAAGGCAAAATAAGAAAAGAAAGAAGAATAAAAAGAATATTTTTGGAACAGTAAACATACACCAGATTATTTTTAAAGAGGGCAAAGGATAAATTAAAAAAAATAAATAATATGCTTGAATTAAAAGTTTTTTAATCAGAAAGAGTTACAAGACTAATTCTTTCCATTTAAGATTAATTACGAGATTAGTTCTCTTAATTAATTAATTCTTCCAATTTGAATTTGATTTTAGAATTATATTTAGAATAGAAAGTTTCAACAGTTTCTAATATGACTTTATAAATGGAGTACTGAACAACTCACAATAGTTCGAGATTAATACACACAAAATTTTTCTAAATTGATTAGTATTAATTAGTTAATATTTCTTCATGCCAATATTTTGTTAAAAATTTGTAATCAAAATCATGACATCCTTAATAAAATAATTTTTAAGTAGGACCTCAATAATCTCTAAGCAAAAACATAATGAATTTGCTAATTAGCATTTCTGTACTAAAACTAAATTTAGGGGAAAATTTCCCAATTCATTATTAAAAATTCTATGGTATATTGTTGTACTGTGTACTACTATTGTACTGTATAGTTGATTGGAATTGAACATTTTTCAAAATCAGATAAAAACACAAAATCAATTGTAGTAAAACTACAAAACTCCACACTATCAGATTTGCTGAAAACAATAAATAAAACATGAAAACTTTTATTTGTTGCATTTTTGCCTTATTTAATAACGATTCTCAATTTTCAAATATTGAAATAGTTGAATTGTAGAAGTTTATCTTTCTAATCATCCGCTTTCCTCAAGGAACTTAAAAAATTTAGATAACTATAAATAAAATATCAGCAGAAAAAAAAGAAAATTTCCTAAACTAGGAAAACTTTTATTTGTTTTGCTTTATAACATTCCTCAACTTCTAACTATTGAAATTTTTGGACTGTAGAAGTTAACTTTTTAAATCATCTACTTTCCTCAAGAAACTTTAAAAAATGAGATAGTTATGCATAAGTTAATACTTTCCTTAAAGCATAAGTCATGATTGTCTAACAAATAGAGGAAAACAGCAAAAAAGATCCTTTTGCAAAACAACTAATTTCACCTCCTAGCAGAAATTTTATTGCTTATAGAATACGGTGTTTTTTGAAAGTCAAGCAGTCAATGAAAAATGCAAGGTAATTTTAATAACATCAAATGTGTATTTTTGTTTGTTATTACCCTGATATCGTTTTTGATACAATACACAGATACGAAATACAGGATGAAAATTGAACTAAGATACTGAAAGACTCATACCTCCAGTTCTATAAAAGGGATCAGAATGGATTGGTAAATACACGTTGTGGTGTGGCTAAATCAAAAAAGGGGGGGTGACTAACATTAAGTCAAATTAAGATTAAATAAAATTTAGATACTAATTATGTAAAGGCCGAAAATGTATAAGTGGTTAACAGTGGAAGTGGGTGCAATTATTCAGGTAAGCGCAACAAAGGAGCATGCTGAAAAAAAAAAGGAAGAGAAAACAACTTATACTGTACAATTACTCACCAGATACATATTCTAAGATGCAAAGTAACTTTTATTTCACAATTGAAGGCATTATAAAAAAAAACTGGACATGTTAGCAAACATGCCAACAAAAAATAAATCGGCTTCAGCCGAATACAGAGAAAAACATACAGCGTTGTTGAAAACAAAGCAACGACTGACTATTTCTTCGTTATGAAGATAGGGGAGAAAACTCTCGCCAAAAAAATTAAACTTTTGCGAATAACCATTCGGTTGGCTGGAGAAGGATCAGAGGGGCAAATCACAGAGCTGCAAATATTGGCCAACTGGCGAAATTAATTGTTAAGCTCCATGCCAAACATGAAGCGGGGTTGTCTAAAGTGGTGATACACCTGGTAAAGAATTTTGTGGAATGTTCTGGAACATTCTTGGCGCCATCATAAGATCAAAAGGGGCGCTTTGCAATTGATGCAAGCCGAAACGTGGGAAAGAGGACTTGCTGACATTCCTTCTCCATCCAACAATAGGGGTTTGCTGACTGGACATACATCTTGCTGTCAGCAAGTAACAAAAGGAGGAATCTTCTTTTAAAGGAAGAACATACATGCAGAGAAAGATTACTTTCCCAAGGTTACAAAACAAATTGAGGCTTAAAACTTAAATATTACATGAAATATATTGCAAAGAATTATTGAATACTGATAACTAAATAACATTAATTACAAGTGTAAAAAGAAGAAATTAAAAAACATACAATTAAAAATTTATCACAAATTTAACAGTTACAATTATTTAAGCGTTTAATAGATTATTAACAAATTAACAATTAGCAAATGATTATTAAATTAGATGAATGATGATGATTAAATAAATTAAGATGATTAGATAATGAAATTGGATAATTAAATTAAAATTAACAATTGATTTTATTTAATATGTAGTATACCATACTACATATATTCCCCCCAGATACAGAAAAAAAGGTGAAGCCTTTTTGTACAAAAACTAAATTCAGGACAGCAGGATCTGAAAATAAACAAATGCCAAAACAATTAATATATCCAATGCAATAATGGGAAGACAAAAATCAGAAGCTGGGAAAAAGGTAAAAATTTGCATCCAACAAAAATTAACAAAAAAAACTTGAATAAATACTTAATTGACAACACACAAATACACTACACTGAAAAAAAAAAACTTGGTGAGATGTTAAGTTGTTTTCAATGAATAATGGCAACACAAAGTCTAAAAAAAAATATATACACAAAAAAAGGAAAAGGTTTACAAAATTCATCTGAAAAGCAAAAGTATTAGTGCTTGAGAATGAAATTCGTGAAAAGTCACAATTCGGGAGGGAGTCCATGTCAAGAAGAACTAATCAAGTAAGACAGATAAAAATATGTACTGCTCCTGTAGCTGTGCACCTTGATCTCAAACAACACATCCAACCATTTAGCTGCTATTAATTTGACGAAATACCACAGTTCAGTGAATCCAGAAGTCAACCATATATGATGCACGGTGAACTATGAAACACCGACATTGAGTTGCCACTAATTTGACGAAAACACAGAGTTCAATGAAACCAGTAGGAGCACGATATGAGACTATGTGAACGAAGAAACATTGTCATTAAATAAGAGGCCAAGATTACCTCAGTATAAGACGGCAGGATCATGCCTCAGGAGCCGATAGTAGACAATACACACATCAGACATCTCCAGATACGGGATATAGACATCAGGGACGAAGACAGTTCGAGGTAGCAGATACACTGACCACTTCCAGATAAGGTCTGGCAAAAGACAACTGGCAGAAGTCCAGATGAGGGATAGCAACATCAGGGATGAAGACAGTACAAGGTAGCAGATACACTGACCACTTTCAGATAAAGTCTGGCAAAAGTCCAGATGAGGGATAGCAACATCAGGGATGAAGACAGTACAAGGTAGCAGATACACTGACCACTTCCAGATAAGGTCTGGCAAAAGACAACTGGCAGAAGTCCAGATGAGGGATAGCAACATCAGGGATGAAGACAGTACAAGGTAGCAGATACACTGACCACTTTCAGATAAAGTCTGGCAAAAGTCCAGATGAGGGATAGCAACATCAGGGATGAAGACAGTACAAGGTAGCAGATACACTGACCACTTTCAGATAAAGTCTGGCAACGACAACTAGCAAAAGTCCAGATGAGGGGTACAGACATCAGGGATGAAGACAGTTCAAGGTAGCACCAGAAGACAGAGCCGAGCAGTACAGTTTGTGTTGTTGTAGTAAGTTCTGACTCATATGTTCATACAAATATTGAAAACAATTTATATTAGCTCAAACAAAGATATATGCATAAAAACAATACTTATAGACAAGTAAGTATAAACAAAAAATGAGAATAATGTACACTAAAAAATTTAGACTTTGTGTTAGACCAACAAGGTTTAGAACATGTCTCCAAAAAAGGTTGCATGAAAATGCATATAAAAATGACAAATAGAAGATTGGGATAAAACCATTACTTAAAATTAAATGCAGTATTAAAATTGCATTAAAGGTTATTTGTATAGTACCACATTCCAAAATAAACAAGGAAAACCTAATTGTATTAGGAAAAATCCAAAGTAATAATTAAGGTCACCTAAGTTACAAAATGTTTACATGAATAGTTGAGTGAAAACAAACTAAGAAAATAGGTAAAAAGAATTGCCCTGAGTTGATAAAAAATTTAACAAGAAAGTGATTAATTAATTAATGATTCTGAAACAAACGTTTCGATCACAACATTCCCAAAAAAAATCTTGTCAGGCCTGATAAGATGTCACATGTACGCCAGCGTAGCAGAGACATCCCAAAATTTTATGGGGGTTAGCAAGCAAAACATTAGCAAAATCACACAAACAGTTATTTGAATTAAACATGTGAACGAAGAAAATATCTAGTATTTTGTTGAGGTAATTTATTACTGGTAGCACACAGAGATGTTTTTCTATGTGGGGCTAACCTTAGACGGTTTGCATGAATTTTAAACACAGGAGCATTAGGATTAGATAAAAATTGGATACTAAAATTAACATCATTATGTTTTGTAATGATGGTGTATGGACCATTGAATTTGGGATTAAAAGAATCTTTGGATTTCAAATATACAATATCATTTACTTCGAATTTACGAAGTTTGGCTTTCCTTTCAAACTTACTGTTTTGATCAGTCTGATTCTGCCTTAAAGAAGTATAAGCATTACTATAATAATTATTTAGATCATTTAAAACTTGAGAAGCATAAGAAGCTTGGTCTAAACTTATAAGTTTATTGTTAGAATTTTGGTATGTGTCAAAGAAAATACTCATTTCACGACCAAAATGAAGCATGTTAGGGCTATATCCTGTGGCAGGATGAATAGCACTATTATAGATTTGTTGGTGAATTAAGAGGGCAGATTGAATAGAAATTCCTTGTTCTCGCAAGGCAATCAATGAGGATTTTAAGGAAGTGTTTATTCTTTCTGAAACTGAGTTCAGTTGAGGGTGCCCTGAAGTGGTATGTATTACCTTAATACCTAGTTCAGAATTTATAGTATGAAACACTTCACAATTAAATTGAGTTCCAAGATCACTTAAAATCATGGTAACTCTACCAAACAATGACATATAATTTAACAAATGTTGGACCATAGTATTAGCAGTTAAGTTCCTTAAATGATATAATACAGTAAACTTACTGAAGTGATCAATAACAGTTAACACATGCCCAGTATCTTTAATAGGTCCAACAATATCAATACTAATAAAATCCCCAGGGCGAGTAGGTATGTACACATTTTTTAAGGGGGCTGGTTTGACAGAATAATGCTTGATGCGAATACATGCATCACAAGATAACACATAGTTTAACGTGTCAGCATAGTAGCCTTTCCAATAAAATCTTTTCGACAATAACTCAAAAGTTTTCTTGACACCTGTATGAGATACATGAGTAATTTCCAAAACCTTAGGTCTGAGAGACTTGGGCACAACTATTAAATCAGCATAATCATTCTTATTATATTCTTTATGAAACATGAGTAGCTTAGTATCAGGGGATATAAAATATTTATCAATAAATTTAGTGTTTAAGTTATTATCCTTTAATTTAGTAATGATATCATTAAGTTCTTGATCTTTGGTTTGATTGTCCTTAAATGTTTCATTAGATATTTCAAATTTAGGGTCAGTTTGAGTAACACACACTAACTCATTATTTTTAGGATCAGAAAAAGGTACAATTAGGGATTCAGTATTATCAAAATCATTAAAATTACAGTCTTCTCTTAAATCAGGATTTTGGCATCGACTAAAATAGTCAGCTAGAACATTACAAGAACCGGGTACATATTTAAAATCAAAAGTGTACTCACTTAATAAAAGAAGCCAACGCGTTATAATGTCAGCAGGTGAAGTAGATTTTTTGTAGTATTTAAGGGGTTTCGAATCAGATAGAACTGTGAATGATTTGTTGTATAAATAGTACTTGAATGCTGTTATACCCTTAACAATGGCGAGCAACTCCAACTTTATAGCAGGATAATTTTTCTCACCCTTATTTAATGATTTGCTAAAATAACCTACTGGATGAAAACCATCCTCATATTCTTGTAATAACACAGCAGAAACTGCCATTTTACTTGCATCAGTGTTTAAAAAGAATTTCTTAGAAAAGTCAGGTAATTTGACAAACGGCTTGTTAAAAAAAATATCCTGTAAGGATTTAAATGCATCTTGATGCTGTTGGGTCCATTTAAATGAAATATTCTTCTTCGTAAGATCAGTTAAAACACCAGTTAATTCTGCAAAGTTGGGTATCAATGAGCGATAAAATCCGCATAAACCTAGAAATCGTTTAACTTGTTTTACTGTTTTTGGAGCAGCAAAATTAGTGATTTTAGCAATATTAAATTCAACAGGTGAAATTATGTTTTTGGCAATACGAAAACCTAAATAATCTATTTCTTGTTCAAAAAATCTACATTTAGAGGGAGTAAGAGTTACATTATATTTACTTAAAATGTTTAACACAGCTTTAACTTTACCCATCATGTCATCAAATTCATTGGCACAGATGATAAAATCATCTTGGTAGGCATAAATATGCTCAATACCATGTGCTTTTAACTCATCAATAATTTTGTCAACGAAAGCTTGAAAGGTACTGGCACTAGTTTTGAGACCAAAAGGTAGTCGTTTGTTAGAATATGTACCAAAAGGTGTAGTAAATGTTAACACCTCCTGAAGTTCATCAGGTACCATTATTTGATTATAAGCACTTTTAAAATCTACTTTTGAATAATATTGAAATTGAGAAATATTGTTAATTAGAGTCGAAATCTTGGGAAGAGGGTACGTTGAATTTTCTATTATGGAATTAAGTAACCTAAAGTCTAAAGCAAGTCTATACTTGTTTTGATTAGAGGAGTCAGTATCTTTTTTCTTTACTAAAACCATGGGCGAAGCCCAGCTAGAAACATTTCTTTCAATAATATTAGCATTCATTAACTCAGTGAGTTCATTTTGTACAATATCCTGTAAAGCTTGTGGTATATCATAAGGTAAGGTTTTAATAGGGTTATTGGATTTTAACTTAATACTAGGTTCAACTAAATCGGTACAGCCAAGTGTGGCAACAGATTTTGAAAAACAAGCATAATTATTTAATAATATATCAGCAATAACATGTTTTTGAGATTCATTTAAATTATCAAGGTAAAAATCATTAATAGACAACTCTAATTTTCGTCTTTCAAGCATTTCAGGTGAAGCTTGAATCAAATTTACATACTCATTATTGACATTTTGGTTATCAAGATTATTTTTAACATCAAAATCACTAGAAATTGATCCAATTTTGCAAGACTTATTTAAATGAATTGGTGATGCACTTTTGTTATATATTAATACATGAAATGAACTTTGGGTTAAATTATGAACACTTGGATGCATCAATAAATCATTATGATTAATAAGGGGAGTAAACAAAATGTCATTATTTAAAAATTTGTCATTATCAGTAGAGACATTGATGAAAACACTTTCATTAGGATCAATAACAACCTTATTAGTTAAATGAACATGTGATATTATATTTTGAACATTTTTCTGTTCAGACAAAGGTAAAGCAAAAGGTAATTTAAAAGAGTCAAAAATCAATTCATTATTCTTAGAATCTATAATTATGTTATATTTGGATATTATATCATATCCAATGATACCTTGAAAATGAGAAGTATTAAATTTAGATACAAAAAAATGATGCTTAAACTGACTATTACTGATTTTAAAAGAAATTTGAGCACACGATAAAAAATTAAGTTCAGAGTTTAATGTAGAAATTTTTACGTTTCTAGATAAATATTTAACTTTAGTTACTAATTTAATTTGGTCAAAAATATCTTTAGGCATTAATGAAATAGAAGCACCAGAATCAATTAAAAATGTGAACTTTTTATCACCAAACATTATATCAATAAGTGGTAAATTACATTTGTTTTCACTAAAAAAATTAAACAAGGTTGTCTCATTAGACATTGGATTTAAGAATTCAGATATTTTTGTTTTACCATCACCCATAGTGTGATTTAAATACTCAGAAGGTTGATCAGACTGATCAGAAACAGGGGTTCGTTTTGTTTGAAAAGGGACCACAGTTTGCCTACAATGTGGTCCCGACACTAGTTTAAATTGGGACGACCTTGATTTTGTGGTCTTCGGTTATTACTTGAACCAGTATTTCTATTAGGATTTTGCCTAGACCCCTGCAAGTTCAAGTATTGGTAACATCGAGCCATAATATGACCATTTCTCCCACAAAAATGACATACAATTTGTTGTCTTGGGTTGCTATTTTCGGTTCTCCTCACATTAGATGTTGATGTTGTGAATTGAGGACAATTTTTTAGACAATGGTCAGGAGATTTGCATAGAGGACATAAATTTACTGCCTCTTGAACAATAGTAGTCAATTGCTTAATTTGATCTTTAAGCATTTCGATTTCAGAGCATTGGTCCATATTTTGGGTTTTATTAACAAAATTAACTGCAGCATTTGTATGTGGTGCAGAGCAGGAAGATATTATTTCTGCCTTATTTACAATTGCCATGAAATCTGAAGGATCCTCAAAGGCTAGTTGAGTCTTTATGCTAGGAGATATAGCATTTAAGAATTGAATTGACTTAATTTTGTTTAATGCAGCTGCATCATTAATAAAAGCATATGCCTGATGGGCTGCTGACTCAAGTCTATGGGCAAAATTTCTTATCGTTTCATTATGAAACATGTTTAGATCATTAAATTCAGCAATAGCTGAGGCTTCATTTTTTGTTGCACAAAAAAAATTTTGAAGGATTTTTACTGCTTCCTCAAAAGAATTGAGGCTTAGGCAACTAGGAGAAGTTGCAAAAAAGGTAAGTGCAGAACCCTTTAATTTGGACTTAAGGAAAATAAGGGCTGCCTGATTATTCCATTTGTTAAGTGCCTTAAGTTCCCTTACTTGGGACAAAAACCAGTTTAAAGTACTGGGATCCCCATAAAATGGGTCAATATTAAAGTGATATTCTCTTGAAGTTGGAATATCCTCACTCTGAGGGTCTGCTTGCCTAGTCCTTGGCATAATTAAAATATTCAAATACCAAAAATTAAAAAAATGCTTAGATAAAAAAAATTTCAATTATCTACCCCTAAAATAAATTTATGAAAAACATGAAATAAAAAACACCATCATAAAAGTGCACACTTAAAACATAAAAAAATGGAGACATAATCTAAACTATTCAAAAATTTCCTTTTCACCAATGATGCATCTCAAATAAAAACATTTAAAATAAATATAAAATAAACGTAAGTACAATGATCGAATGAAAAGAGGTGCATCATTGAGTTTTCAGCATGTCAACTGATCCTGGTCACGGCACCAAATATTATGTGGTGTGGCTAAATCAAAAAAGGGGGGGTGACTAACATTAAGTCAAATTAAGATTAAATAAAATTTAGATACTAATTATGTAAAGGCCGAAAATGTATAAGTGGTTAACAGTGGAAGTGGGTGCAATTATTCAGGTAAGCGCAACAAAGGAGCATGCTGAAAAAAAAAAGGAAGAGAAAACAACTTATACTGTACAATTACTCACCAGATACATATTCTAAGATGCAAAGTAACTTTTATTTCACAATTGAAGGCATTATAAAAAAAAACTGGACATGTTAGCAAACATGCCAACAAAAAATAAATCGGCTTCAGCCGAATACAGAGAAAAACATACAGCGTTGTTGAAAACAAAGCAACGACTGACTATTTCTTCGTTATGAAGATAGGGGAGAAAACTCTCGCCAAAAAAATTAAACTTTTGCGAATAACCATTCGGTTGGCTGGAGAAGGATCAGAGGGGCAAATCACAGAGCTGCAAATATTGGCCAACTGGCGAAATTAATTGTTAAGCTCCATGCCAAACATGAAGCGGGGTTGTCTAAAGTGGTGATACACCTGGTAAAGAATTTTGTGGAATGTTCTGGAACATTCTTGGCGCCATCATAAGATCAAAAGGGGCGCTTTGCAATTGATGCAAGCCGAAACGTGGGAAAGAGGACTTGCTGACATTCCTTCTCCATCCAACAATAGGGGTTTGCTGACTGGACATACATCTTGCTGTCAGCAAGTAACAAAAGGAGGAATCTTCTTTTAAAGGAAGAACATACATGCAGAGAAAGATTACTTTCCCAAGGTTACAAAACAAATTGAGGCTTAAAACTTAAATATTACATGAAATATATTGCAAAGAATTATTGAATACTGATAACTAAATAACATTAATTACAAGTGTAAAAAGAAGAAATTAAAAAACATACAATTAAAAATTTATCACAAATTTAACAGTTACAATTATTTAAGCGTTTAATAGATTATTAACAAATTAACAATTAGCAAATGATTATTAAATTAGATGAATGATGATGATTAAATAAATTAAGATGATTAGATAATGAAATTGGATAATTAAATTAAAATTAACAATTGATTTTATTTAATATGTAGTATACCATACTACACACGTTATCTAGAACAGTGTTCCCCAACCTTTTTATCACCGTCGACCTGTCAACGTTTGATAATTTTATCGCGGCCCTCTGGGGGGGGGGGGGAGATGTTGATTGCTTATGTTTTAGATTATTTTGATTTATTAATTTTAATTTAATTGTATTTAAACATGCCTTCAAAATAAAATACAGTTGCGCCAAAAAATAAATATAAAGTGATTTAACATTTTAACTTACTAGAATGTTAAATCAATGAGAACCCTGAGTTTGTTTCCTTGCAATGAGACGGTTCGATCTGGTGGTAATTGGAGACAATAATACATTACAAACAATAAAAAATTTATGTCACTACCTTCGGGGGCCCCCTTTTTAAAATAAATAAAAGTTTAAAGGAAGACAGATATATTTAATTTGGGGTATAAACCTAGGAATTTAAATTTAGTTTTAATGAAATGGGCGGCCCTGTACCATTTGATCCACGGACCGGTACCGGTCCGCGGACCGGGGGTTGGGGAACACTGATATAGAACACCCGGTCAAGGTTTGTGATAGAAAAAAATAGTTTTGAAATTTTCTATTACATGAGTCTGTACTGCTAAAATTATACACATACATAATAACTGATAACAGGGAAGTATGGTTTCAGAATAATGCTCACCAACAAGGTATGCACAAGTTTTGAAATTTTTTTTTTACTTTGTTGCAATGCTGCTACTTGGTAAAATTTTAATCTATTTATTGTACTATATATACAATCTATATATACATTTATTTCTTTCAAAACCATGACAGCATTATCTATACATATACATTTGAAGTTTAATTCTGATCCCTTTAGTATGACTATGGCTAAGAGTCTCTGAGCCCAATCAATTTAATTTTACTAAACCACTGATATATATATTTTTTAAATATTTGAAATGCATACTATTAAAATAGTGCTATTAAATGAGTTATTTCCTACTCACTGTTTGTTAGATTGTGATGAAAAAGTGCAAATATCAATTCTGTTATATCTCTGAAATCCCAGCAAATCTGTAACAGATAAAACATAATGTATTTGAAATATAGTAATCTAAATTAGAACATTTATAATTAGTAATATTTATGATTGAAATTAGTTTGAGTAACTAAAATTCTATCTTAAAATCTGAAATTATAAACAAAGAAAACATATACACATCAATATATGTAGTGATTAAAAGCAGTAACAAATACTTGTAAAAATTTAGAATGAATAAGAAATCAATAAAAATATGCACCATAGAATAATTAAAAAAAAAAAAAAAACATTGTATTAACCAAAAATTTTATAAAGGGATGAGTTTAAAAATATAATACTTAAAAACACTTAAGGCAGGGTTGGGTTTTTGATGTCAAAAAGTAGTTTTTGACATGACAAGGGTATAATACTGGTTTAAACCGTCAAAAACCCGTCAAAAATGTCAAAAACTGAAGTTTGCCAAGAAAATATATAAACTTCAAAACTACCAACAGTTGCCATGCATTATATTGAAATTTAATTATACTATAGGTAATCAGCAGGTTTTAAAATATTTTTTAATTAAAATTAAGGTAAAATAACAGATTTAAAATCTCAGAAATTTATATTCAAATGCATGTGCAGAAAAATTTTGCACAAAAATTGTTTAAATATTTATATTAAAATTTTTTTTTTTCTTTTTGATACTTAAGAAAATTAAAAGTTTATTACTATGCATTTTTGACATATAAGGAACATATAACTAATATTTATAAGGAACTTACAAGTTATGTTGTATAAATACAAACTTGATATAAGATACAAGTGTATAAAATTTTTTTTTTTAATGTTATACCGAATATCTTTATTATCCTGTATGTTAATTTGAATTTAAAAGTAGTTATATTTATGAATAATGATAAATATAATTCATAATGTTTATTATATTTATTTATAATTATTACACTTATCATTTTAAAACAATTTTTACCTCTTAATTTGTTTCCCCCACTTGTATTAAGAATACAAATAATGCATATCTTGAAAGCAAGAAGTAATTATTCAACAGCTGAATATTTAGATATTCAACAAAACTATGTATATAGTATTCAGCAAAATGAAATTCACAAGTATTTGGATTAACTAAATTTTCAGCATAGTAAATGAATAGGCTGAATATACTGTAAATCGACACTAACTACGCTGCGTATTTAACAGAAAGCACTTAAATTTGTATTGTCTTATGTTAAAAAGATTATTAAGAAGATTTAAAAGAATATTAAAAAGATTTTTCTTTAAAAGAAGATGTCTAATGTACAAAACTGCTAATGTTTATCTTTAAAAATGTCTAATTTTTAGTATAATCTATACTATACACTAAATTTGGTTATAAATAAATTTCTTAATAATATCACTGCAGATTTTCAATAACACATGAAAATGAATACATAATATTACAAAAGATGTGAGTTTTCAAAAGTACAAGATTTTGGTTACTATTCAAAATATAAGTGTTTCTTCAAAATTTTAAATTTATTTTTTCTAGAACATATTTAGAAACACTATCCTTTAAAAAATATATAAATTTTATGTATTAATTAAATTTCACATATGAATATAGGTTTTTGACATTTTCGACATTTTTGACAGTGAGGTTTTTGACGTGACGGTTTAAACCATGGTTTAAACTGTCACATGTCAAAAACCTGCCAACCCTGACTTAAGGGTTAATAGAACTTTATATGCTACTTTAAATTTCTAAAAAAAAAAAAATTCTATATTTGATAGTTCTGTAAGTTGTCAATAACCAATAATTCAGATCAAATGTTTGAAACAAAAAATATGAATTAATATATTTGGTGTTTTTTCACTAATTAAACTTTCCAACTTTTTTGTATGTTGTTTTCTACATTATACACCATGTGAATTTTATAGCTTGTGAGTTTTCTATGAATGATTATGATGCCTTAAAGATTTTATACACATACCAGTAAATATTTCTTCCTTTTTTATGTGCTATTTATTAAAGCTTTTTACACATAGTAAAGATTATTTTTATTTTTAATTACTTTTTAATATGGTTCTCTAATAAAAATTAAGTCATATTTCCAGCTGCTTTGGCACTAAACTTTAATTGGCAATCTGGGATAAAAAAAGATTAATATTACTTTTTATTCATAAGCAAATGAAAACAATTTGCCTTACCCTTTATGCTCATTAAAAAGAATATATATATTTGTTTACCTTAAAAATATGAAACAATATGCAGGAAACATGTAAAAAAAGGTTTAGGGTGATCTTACCATAGAATTCTTTACAATAGAAGTTCCAACATCACAGAGGAAATTTAAGCCTATTTTAAAGTTAGGGCTTTCTGTTGATACAGCAAGAATTTTGTCAGCAAACTCTTTCAATGATTGTATGACATGCTTCAAATGTGTATTATGTAAAAGGTTATTACCTAATTAAAATATATTGTTAGAATTAATGAAGAAATTAGATTTCAAAACATAATAGTTTATAATACACAAGATTCTGTATGAAGTTAAAAACTAGTTGCAATCACTAAAAGTTTCTTTTTTTTGTTAAAAAAAACTTAAGCACTTGATGGCTCAACAGCATAAAAAATTTCATTCACACAAATTCATTAAAGTTATTAGTCAAATCATACTTTGTTTACACCGCTGATTATTTCTGTTCACCTTTAGTGGTAACTCTGTGAATGTCTCGTAAGATTGCAAAATAATCTATTACAATGCCTGATCTCACTCATTTACAATTATTTTATTGGCAAATAATCTGCAGTTCTTTTTTCCACTAAAGTTAAGCGCATGGACATAGCTTGATAAAACAGAATACAACAAGGGTAAAAAAAAAAACTATTTTAAACCTGTCTCAAAAAGGCAGGTTTCTCTCTTGGTTTAAATCATTTTTTTTTATCTATATAAAACAAAATGAAAAATAATACTTTATGCTACGATTAAAATCATCATTAAAACTTGGACTATTAATTAATATTTTTCATCATCATAGTAGGCCAGACAGCCTAATGCCTTCCCCTGAAGAATTTTCCATAACGACTTCCGATTTATCTTTGGATAAATATTTTTAGCAAATAATTAAAAAATATTCACTCTCCCTTAATAAATATTCTAATATGTTAAAAAAGAATAATTGAAGATTTTGATTAAGTTTATATATTATATTACAATTCAACTAAATATGTAAATAAAAAGATATAATGTCTAATTGTTATATTAGTAACTTTATTAAACGGCAAAGGATAAAATGGTCAGGCCACATTATCAGAATGGACGAAGACCGTACCACAAAAAGAGTTTTCAATGCCAGACCAGTTGGCACACGAAAAAGAGGCAGGCTGAATTTGAGATGGATAGATGGCCTAGAGAAAGACCTTTTGGTCTTAAAAACTAAAAATTGGAAAACACTAGCTAAATTTTTTTATCCTGGATAAAACTTCTTGAGAAGGAAAAGGCCACCGTGGGCTGTCGAGCCATTGATGATGATGTTAGATTAGTAATGCATGTAAGAGAGTATAAGTTTCTTTTTGCTTCCTATTACAGCTTAGCAGTATGCAATGTATAACATTAGTATCAATCTACTTTTTAAAATGAAATTTTTGTTAAAATTAAATCAATACAACTTTTAAAGAGAATTTTAAGTTGACATATTTTTGTGCTTAAATATTTGAAAATAATGAAGAATGAAAAGGATTAAAAAAAGTAAAATTGGCTGCATAAACATAAATACAAGTTACATAAAATAGTAAGGGTATGCTTTAATATTAATGATTAAATGATATATAAAAAATTAAATATTTTTAACATTTTCTTGAATGCTCTAAAGCAGGATAACAATATGTTTATCATGCAGCATTAAATAAAATAATAAACAGTGACATTAAAAGATATTTTTGAAAAATTATTCCAACAACTACAAGCTAATCTCGTACGAGCATAATTTAGCTTAAGTGCGGGAATTATATGCTCTGATGGTTAACCCCTTAACATAACAATTATTTTTTAAAATATTGAGAAATCCTAAGTTATCTCATGCTCTTAAGTGATAATTAGTGATTAATTAGCTCTTAAGTGATAGTAAGGTAATTAATATATTTTACACATGCATGGTAATAATTTTTTTTCCACAAGAAGCAAAACTCTTGAATATTATTAGAGTAATTGAATTAAATATTGATTACAGCATCAACTAAATTTGTAGTCCAACTGTATAGGAATTATATGATGCTGTCAACTAATTTTCTGAGTAGATGTTTTTTTTTTTTTTTTTTTTTTTTTTTTTTTTTTTTTTTTATCTTAAAACATTACCACAAATTAGTCAATTTCTAAAAAAAACTTCAATGGTAAAAGTTACAGATTTGTTGCTAAAGAATAAAATAGGAACTTAAAATGATAAGAGTAGAAAAATATAGTTACTTTCAAATAGATTTGCTTTCATACATATTTTAAATACATTTAGAACTGGATTCAGATCATTCTCAGAGATAGAATCTTTGTTAAGAATATCTTCTAGACACTGAATCAATAGATATTCCACATTTGTAATGAAGACTGTGCCCTGTATCCATTGATGGAAAAGAGGATAATCAACATATTTGGAAAGACCTTTAGAGAGTAGACATTGTAGAAGAGCAGCATTTTGTACCTAGGTGTTAATGTGAAAATCAAATTGAAAGTTCCAAATTTTTGAACAGCTATTATAATATACAATTTATAAAGACACTGAAAAATAGATTTTGATTTTGAAACAATGTTCATTTCAATTTTATAACCCTAGGATCAGAACTATAGTCACACGAGACTTAACAATTACAAATGTGTTGTGAGTATTGGTTAAAAATCGACAAACACTTACTGGTTAAATTATTACTATTTTTTTTAAAATTATAATTTTAATCTTCAAAAGAAAGAAAAAGAACCTTAATTGGTAAAATTTCAAATTATACATAAATGCTTACATGAACAAGTAAAAATTATTACCAGCATAGGAAAATTTCATCACATGGTGGAGGTATATTTATTATAATAGAATTTGTGATATGTATTTTGCGAATCTAGATGATATGAATCAAAATGCTTTGAAATAAATATAATGATTTATTTTATTCAAATAAATTTATTTTAGGAAATTCTTGATGTACTGTTGTCGCGATCACTTATATTGATTATTTTGTCGCGATCACTTATATCAAAAATGACACTTTATTTAAAAAATATAAAAATAAGTAAGAATTAAAACAACATAATGGCGTTTTTTGAAGCTCCTTAGCAGAGTCACAGTTCAAGGTCTTTAAACTCAAAGCACAGCTTTCTTCCAAATTATATTCACTATAGCAGTTATATAATTTGTACTAAATGCTTAAAAGTTTATCATTTACAAGACAAGAAGGAAATATAGCCAAGAAAAAAATAAAACAAAATTCCTACCTGGCAAACTGAATTCCAAACTTTTGTAACTTCTTCCTCAGATGAATTTGCACATAAAATAAAAATAAGTTCAGCAATGCAATTAAGTTTTTGCAAATTATTATCAGTTTTTTCCAACCATCTTGCAATCGTATCCTGATAGAAAACATCTTTCTGTTTCTGTGCAGTTGTTTGCATTATAAGCTCAAACAAAAGCTCGCCATTTGCAACTGATGCCAAAACTTCTATTAAAAGATTAAGATAACAGATGTCACATTTCTCCCCAATTTGGTCACACAAATATTTGCTAAGCTTAAGAATATGAGCAAAAGATTGAGATTTTTTATTTGACAGAATAACACTGTTTGGGTCCATAGTTCTAATGATGGAACTGTTATTAGAAGATTCAGGTTCTGAAACTTCATCTTCAAATCGAACTTTAGGTTTCTCTGCTTTTACCAGGGCTTCTGTAGGAACTAATATACTATTAAAAAAATAGGACAAATACATAGCATGCACACTCTTAGAACTTTCTAATGGTGAATCAAGGACTTCATAAAATATTGGTAGCAAATATTCCCAAAACTCTTCAATGGCCTTTGAAAAACATTCAGAAACTTCTTTTGTAGTAAAACACTTACATTCCACTTTGCATATTAATGAGCCAACTAATGGATACAATTTAGAAGTTGCAAGATGTGCATCTTTAGTACTCAGAGACTTGTGTATTAAATCAGCAACCTACAATAAAGTATTGAAAAAATTAGATTGTACTAAGTTTATTATCTATTGAAAACAAAATAACAAAAATGACTTTTAATGAAAAATGATACAAGTCAATGGAATCGGTGATAACCGAAAAAAAATGTATTGATGAGGTTGAAACAGACCTTAAAAATAAAAAAAATATCAAAGCAAAAACCCTAAGGCTTTGGAGAAAAATTGTGAAGGAGGTCATGGTTCCAACACAAGACTCAGAGCTAAGGAATAAGTAAGTTACATAGCCATAATCAACTTGCTGTTTTCCCCCCCTTTCCTTTTATAATTCCTTTTCTACAATAAAGCTTGACAAATAGTTATGTAACCTTCACTTGATACCATTCTTGCTATAGCTAACTTTGGGTAGAGCTTTATACTCAAAATCATTAAGTTATTTTGAATAATTCAAATATAAAATGAAGTGAAATTTTTGTTAACATCCAGTTTGACAAAAGAAAGAAAATCTATACATTTCATAAATAATCCCTAAAATAAAATTAAAAAAATCCCTAAGATATAAACAAAATAAAAAGAAATTATGTTTATCATATACCTAAATTTAATAAAGTTTAGTTTTATTAACTTTTTCATCAGTAATACAAAATTATAAATACTTGTGAGGTCATGTCCATTGTGTTAAATTAGAGTACACGTGAATATTAAAAAAAAAGAAAGGATTATACATGTATGTATGTATAATCCTATATATATATATAAAACAAACACTCACTCATCAGTAACTCTTAATTCTGCCTATTGTGTACCATTCCATTTAGTTAGAATACTAAAATTCGGAACACTTTTTTTTAAATAAATAAAAAACTAAAAATTGGTTTGATGTTCAATTATCTGGGTAATTAGCCTAATTCGAAGTAACACTAAATAACAGATTTTCACCTAGATAGTCGCAAATTTGGATTATGCATTCCTTATCAGATATAAGGAAAATCTAAAAAAGTTTCCTTTTGATATTTTGTATCTTTAAACAGGAGGTAAGAAAATCAGATCCCCAATGCTTAAGGGTAAACTTGCCAGTTGGTAAACACAGCTTATATATAGGATCATATTAAGCGTGTATATAGGATCATATTAAGCAATATCATCCTTCTCCTAACTACTGATTTAAATGGTCACAAAAATCAGAATTTTCCTTTTTTTTTTTAAATTTTAATTTTTCACTTTTTTATTTAAAACAAAATTTTTACACAACAAAATTAAAAAATATATATACCACAATATCATTGTCAGGGAAAATTATTTCAAAATTTGAAAAGAACCATTGAAAAATGGAAGCAAGCAATGAAAGTAATTTTGATCAGTAGTATACCAATATAAAACATGGGAGAATAAAGACTGAAATCAATCAACCATTGGAGAAAAAAAAAATAGGATTGATAAATGAAATTTTTCAGCAGCAAAATATGATGTCTTAGCAATCAAACTTAATCTGAATCTTAAGCAAAGTCAAAAATCTCATATCTCAATTATTTACGTTTGATTTTAATAATATTTAAGAAAATTTTGTGCTCTTAAGCAACAATGATATAATGAATTTTATGGGATTTATTCTAATATTGAATTTTTAAACTCACTTATTTTCGAATAATAAAGTATTCTGAAAGAAGAAATTAGACTTTACACATAAAATTACAATGATACAATAAAAAACACAATATCTTACATGAAATCGAAGAACTTTTTTCAATATGGATGAGCTAAGCTCCAAATTTTCTATACGGACACAGCAAATATACTGTAGACATTCTGTTAAAGCAGTTAAAATTGCATCACATTCTATATGAGACTTCTTCACATTGTCCAGAAAAAGGCTATAATAATAAAATGGAAAAATGCATTCGAAAGCCCTGGTACACAGTTTGTAACTTTATAAGTTTTAAGAAAAGAAAATAATTTACATTTGATTTTGTGATTTTTCAAAAAAATTAAATAGGCTACTTAAGAAACATAAAATTAAAATTTTTAAATAGTTTTTACTTTAATAAATGAACATATCGGTCAGCAGACACCTGCAATCAATGTAGAATTGCAGATCTACAGAGAAAACCTGCATGTAGATTTATACAGACAGATAAACAGTTTTTGACTGAAAAAATAAATCGCGATTGAAAAATATCTATTAGATAAGTTTGGCATGAATTAAATATTAGAATGAAAAAAACTTGTTTCTTATCACATTTATTAATAGAGCAAGTTAAAAATTTTATTAGCTAAATAGAAACCATCTTTTATTTTTTACATTTTTCAGAGTAAATAGTTTAAAATAAAAAGTCATGTTAATATTTTTCTCACCTTTCTTTGAGAGAATCAAAAAACTTTAAAATAATATTTTCATTTCCTATAATTTCTGAAGGAAGTTTGCTTAGGAAAGGTAGAAGACAGGGATAAAGAACCTGAGCATTTCCTTTGCCACCATTTTCCAGTAGGGACCACAGTTGTGGAAGCACAACTTTGTTTATATTAATTTCTTGCCAACAGTTCTATAATCAAAAAGGTCAGAAATGTTTAAATAAATCGTAAAAATAATGATAAAAAATCTAGCATTTTCTATAATAAGAATACAATTTATAGCTATAAAATGGATGAATGTATCAGTTTATGAATGTTTAAATTTAGCATTTATTGCACTACAGGACAGAGTAGGAGCAGTAAAGGTGTAAAAGTGCACATATAATAAAGATTAAACTTATTATTTTTCATCTATTTTCTAGTAACAAGCTTATTGTTTTAAGCTATAGTATTCTATAGCTTAAAACAATAAGCTTGTTACTAGAAAATAGATGAAAAATAATAAGTTTAATATACAAATCTCTGACTACACAGCAATTACATGATTTGAGCTTTCATACACTAACTATCAAGCTAAAACTTAGAGTAGGTAAATAAATTTTATAAAATAACTAATACTACATAAAAGACTAGGAGCTTCCATAAGACTAATGATTTTATCAATCTGTAAAAATTACCATATTATTAAAGGAAAAGTATAATTATTAATATTTTTTTTACTTATCAGATACTTTGTGTGACACCATATGACAAACCTTTTTTAATACTTTTCTATGAACTTATGGGTTGTATTTAAAATACACTAAAAACAATTAATTTGATTGCTATTTTTTAAATATTCATAAAATATTTGTAAATGATGGTAAATACACTTTATTAAATAACTAATACTACATAAAATCGAGAAGTCTCTAAAAGATCAATAATTTATCAATCTGTCCAAAAAACTATAATACATATATATATATATATATATATATATATATATATATATATATATATATATATATATATATATATATATATATATATTGTATATATATAATATATATATATATATATAATATATATATATATTATATATATATATATATATATAAAAAAAGGACAATTATTTATAAATATTTTCCTTACACATCAAATACTATATCTGAACATATGACAAACCTTAAGTCTTAATACTTTTCTATGAACTTATGGTTTGCTGTTATATTTAAAATACATTAAAAATGATTGATTTGATTGTTTTTTCTTGAACCTTCATAAAACTTTTGTATTAAATTTGATTTCAAGACAAAGATCAAAATAGTTGGGCCAATGTTTTAAATGGTTATCATTAAATTCATTCCCTAAAAAGGCAATAATCATTAGTAGTGAGGTAAAATTGACTGTAGATTCAATTTTTTTTTTCATTTCTTAGCTTTGAAAAACATAAGTTATGAAAACTATTTTTTCTGATGCAAATAATTTTAAAATTCAAATGAAATCTATTTACAAAGAATGATTAAAAAAATATCTCGATTTACTACAATATTGTACGGTTTCATGCTAAAATTTAATGAAGATGGGAATTTCAATAAGTTGGTAATAATAAACTAGTCTAACCTCAAAATTGACGACAATACTTAAAGCAGCTTCCCAAATAGAAGGAGCGACTATTGGATCACTTTCTGATAAAGAGCTGAAGACAGTGGTGGCTAATTTATTTTCCATGGTTGAAAATATTCCATGGATGTTTTGACAAAGGCAACTCATTAATGCATACCAAGAACCACGGATCTAAAAATGAAAGGTAGACAAGAAGATTATTCTTCTAAAGCAGTCTAAAAATAAACAAACTTTTGAGAAAAAGGAGATAATGTACATAAAATATCATTCAATGTTCAAATATATAAATTAATACAAGACAAATAATTAAAGCACCTGAGCTTCCTTGCATTTTGCAAACTTCCAAAACCTTTTCTCGGCAATGATACTGCAAAAATCCTCATGCAATTTTTCAACTTCACTTCTCTCAACAATATTCAAAAACAATTTCAGAGCTTGAAGTGTGCCAGAAATAACCAAGATGTATTTATTTTCCATGTCTTCAGGTGAGGCAGAGCTACAATTAAGAATTTATCAATAAAAATTATAATTATAAAATTAAAACACAAAACAATTATTTAATATTATTAGTTTATTTTAAGTTCAAATATCTATTAAGATAAATCATAATTTTTTAAGTTTAAATTTATAATATGTACCATGCTTCAAACAATTACTTTCTTTCTACAAATAACTTAAAGACATAATGGTATAAAACTGTTTTCTATTGTAGTCAGGGTTCGTGATTTTTTTAAAAAAAATCAAAAGAATCAGATTTTTTTGATTTAAATCGGATTTTTTTGATTTAAATCAGATTTTTTTGATTTTTATTCAAATACACTGTAAGAACTTTAATTTATGATTTAAAAAAATTATAAATGTTGAATCAAATTAACTTAATATTAAAACTCTATTGTAACAATATTTTAGAAGCTCTAACTAAAATATTTTTTCATTATAATACATGGCTTTGAATGCATAGCAATCATTTTGAAACAAATGCATGATTAAAGACTAGATGAAATAGAGAATTTAAAAAATACTTCAGGGGTCTGTCTGGGTTTTTCTAAGAGTTACCTATTTAGTGAAAATTAAAAATTATATTAAAAAATCAACACAAATATAGTAAAGATATGGATTTATTGTTTCTTACGAGACACAAAAATAAAATTTTAAGAAAAAGTATTTTGTGTGATTATTCTATCATTTTTCCTAAAGTTGAATTTATAAAGGTGCCGTTAAACGGTAGTAAATTTGGCTTGTACAGACCCCTGTACTTTAACTATTAAAACAAAGTTTCTATTAGCAAACCATAACTTTATTTAAAATTGTGATTTCCTTTTTTTTTCTCTTGTTTTTTAAAATGACAAAATAAATGTAGCAGACTGTGTTTATAAATGTAGTTATTCGTCAAAAAATAAATAAATATTTAATCTATATATTTTTATATTAAAATATTCAATTTTAATTCTATATCAAAATAGATAAGTTCAGCTAAAAAAAAAAATTAGAAAATCTATGTACTCATAGGAATTTTTTTTTCACAAAATTTCTTTATAGAAAATCAGATAATGTCAAAGATATTGTAACATATTATGAGAAAAAAATACCAATTAATAACCCTACTGCGTCAAATAGACTTTGAAAAGGAAGAATGACACTATATTAGGAAAAAAACATCTGAATTCATCAGCCTTTTTTTCTTTCTTTTTCTGTTTTTGGCATATTAGGGTAATTTCTTTTTCATATAACCTCAAGCTTCAGAAATATGCATTTTCCACCAATAAAATATGATGTATATTTTAATTCACGCTTTTTCATTCAAAAGGTAGAATTTTAATTAACATTATTTGTATTATTTTTTGAAAGAAATTCATGTTTATTGATTACTTTCTACAGCTATGCAAGTCTATATTAAGACAGCATTAAATGTTTACTTTAATCTGTACTTTCAATCTCAAGAATCAAAAGATTTTTAAAAATGTAATTTCAAATGTGAAAATGTAATTTCACATGTAATTTCAATATTCAATTTAACACACACCAAGAAAGTGATTTCGTTAACTAAAATTAATTAATGCAGCAATTTATTTAAATTAAATTTTAATACTAAGAAAAGAAAACAATAAAAGTATCAAAAATTTAAAACAGTGTTTTTTAACTTTTAAAATCAATATATATAGATAAAAAAAATTAGTTGATTTAAATCAATGATTTTTTTAAAAAAATCATTTGATTTAAATCATGATTTAAATCGTGATTTAAATCAAGCTGATTTAAATCAACGAACTCTGATTGTAGTTAGTGCATGTTCATTAGGCAAAAAATCATTTGGTACAAAACATTCTCCCTTGAAGATATTGGTTTTGTTCGTTAAAGGAATTACCCATAATATTTATTTATTACCTTTTCTTGGTACTTTCTAACTATCATTATGCTTTTGATCCATTATTCTAAATGATATTATGATTCATAAGATTAACATATTTAATTTACTAAACTTATTTAAACTGTTTTACAATTGTTAAACAGTAAATAAGTTAAATAAAAATTTTGGGATCTTTCAGTTGCATATTTTTAAATTTAACTGGATCAATTTTATAATAAAAAAAAAAAAAAAATGTAATTGTGATAACAATGATTGCAGCAATTGTTGGGATTGGTGAACATAGGGAGAGAGGGACAGAGCTCCTGGTAAAACATAATAGTTCAACTTACTTTGGTTCGCTTAACGTCTTTGCTGTTTGTTCAAATAAATTATCCTTAAAATACTGAAAGAGAGGATAATAACATACTGTAAAATATATGAATAAAACTGCACACATAAATTTTTACAATTACAATGTAACTAAATTAAGAAATAATTGAATTGCAAAATTGATAAAAATCAGTCATTTCATTTGTAAATATAATCTTGTCATTGAATGAAAGAACAACTAATATCAATATGTTAGAGGTTAAATTTTAAAATTTCAAGAAAATTAATTTTTCTTTATAAAATGTTGCTGATAGGAAGAAAAATACTGATTTTTTATTTTTATTTTTAATAGTAAAAGTTATCTTTTCAACTATGACATAACCATTTGCTAGACAATATTCTTACATTAATTGATGCAATTATTAAAATCAAAACTCTTAGTCTCTCACCACAGGGGTGGTTGTGAGCCCAAGTCAAAATTTCAGAAATTTCTTAAGTTAAAAAAAAAAAAAAACAGTTTAAATTGAAAAAATTTAAACAAGTTTTTTTTTCCTTTTTCTCAATATTTCTTACCTTACTTAAAATATATTTAAAATTTTACATACACTTATACCATTTACACATACCTATGATGACCTGGAGAAGTAATTAAAATTTACAAATATGTCTTTCTTTCTTGAGTTTATGATTATAACAACTATTTACTGATAAAAAATGAATATTAATCATGAATATAAGCTTATAAAGTATCTCTCTGGCTCTCCCTTACAAGCAAATAAAATAAACTGTGTTTTTAAGTTCCACCTTTGAAAATTTGATTTCCGGAAACTTCTGTGATAAATTATTTTTTTAAACGTCTGGAGCTTCGATCTCCGGAAACTTCCAGATCACTGTAAGCGAAAATTTCGGTAATCCGGATTTTTTCCAGAGCACAATCAGCCCTGATCATATTCCTGAGTAATGTTTCTCAATTACGGTTAAAAATAAAATTCAATATAAAAAAAAAAAAGCAACTTAGATTCAGCTTGACTGTATGAATATATTCGGCACAGCCGATAAATAATGAGATAGAGGTTATTAAGCTAAAAATTTATTTAAAAAATGGAGATAGGGTTGAAAACAAGTTCTGAAAGTAAGAAAAAAGATTTACCCACTTTTCCCTCACTAGTTTTTTTTTTTCCATACCACACTTTTACAGAAACTAAATTGTAAAGTCTTGAGCGCCCACATAATCATCTAGCCCTATTCCTTTATGACTTTCACATAACTGCACTTCAAGGACCACAATTTCAAACAGATGAAATGAAGAAGTGTCTCTTTAACTGGTTTTAACAGCAACGAAGTGTTTTAGCAAGACATATTGCATATAATGTCATGATAGCTTAGATACCTAAACTATGGACAATTTTTTGAGTTTTATTAAAAAAACTGTATGAAATTGTAGTTATTTACTGACTGTACCTAGTAATATGAAATTTATGTAAAAGGAAAATTAAAAAAAACAAAAAAAAAAAAACAACAACTCACAAAAAATATTTCTGCTTTACAATGGAGTAAAGCATCAGACTGCTTTGCAGTAGGAAATGTGGCAGCAAACGTGGCTTGGGCAGCACTAGCCGCAGGTGCATATAAATCACACTGGCTCAGGAGCCAAACTCCCATTATGCTTTTGAGATATGGAGCAATTTCTCGTTTAATTTTAGAAATAAGTTCCCCATTTGCTAGATGAGTTGCTTCTCTTATTCGTCGATCTGTGTCCTATAAAAAGAGAAATGGTATTACATAACAACTTTCAATTTCATTAGTTCAAAAATAGTGAATAAAACACAAATAAACAAAAGCAATCCTAGAAGAGATATTCTTACCAAAGCTAATCTGTTGAACAATCGTGGCCAAAAAGGCATAACATTTTTTACAACTTCAAAGTCTTTCTCAGAACAGAAGTCTTTAAATTCTTGCAATGCCTAAAAAATAAAATGCATAACCTTATCAAATTTAGATTCAAGGTAAAATTGGTATTTGACTTAATATCATCTTTAGTTTAACAACATCATTTAAAAATAGAAATTTTTTATATTTCATTATTGATTCAGTATTTTATTAGCACATTTCCTTTCCATTTTAGTTTTTATTGATATAAAATTAACTTTTTGAAAAACATAACTAATTTCAGCAATTTGGTTCTTATCTTCTCATAAACTCTACAACAGAAGTTACAAAAATATACTTTTAATCCTGTTAGAGAAATTGAATACTGTACAGGGGTACATAAATTTGGAACAGAAGCCAAATTATATACAACTTTTAAGATGAAACTACTCATAATTTTGTCTTAGTATATTAGCATGGATCAATTGGATTGAAGTTAGATAAAGGTAAGTATTTATTAAAATTTATACAAACATAAGAATTTTTTTTCTTTTTGAACTCACTGAAACAATTGAGTCACATAAAAAAGCAAAGAGGAATTGTGTAACTTTGAAAGGTAACTGTAAACAAACCTTCAATCTTGTTACTGCATCCCTTTTAAGCATTTTTCTCATAACCATACGGAAGTCAGAATCAACACAACTTTCACATGCATCTGATATCTGCTGTCCTGTGGCTGGTACATAACTTGCCTTATCTTTTTCTAAACTACTAAAACCTATGAACCCATTAATTGTTCTTCCGCTTAAAGAGAGAAGTTGAGCACTGTGACTGCTACTAGAAGGCTAGAAATAGAAGAAATAATCCAAAACATCACATAATATAATACAAATTATTTAATACAAGATGCATAATTCTGTAAACTGAAATTAAAGACGATTTAAATGTAACTTGACTATTTTTGCCAATCATGATTTTGGCACAGCAGATCAAGGTATGAAAATATCCCTGTGTATTAAATATGAAGAAACAGCTGATAACCATTACCTTTTTTTATAAATAATAACTGATATGGTTTTTCGTAGACAAATTTGTTTTGGCATTTAAAATTATTTTTATGCCAAAATTAGGACAATTAAATTTAGGAACTAAATCACCATGTGTGGAACATGGATATCTATCAATATAAAATGTGATACCTGAATTCAATATTCCTGATAAATGACATTCATTAATTGACACATAATTATTTATAAATAATAATATATATATTTACTCTGGTATTTCCTTTAGTTCGTTGAGCTTTATTTGTTTTACCCATTTTCTTATTAAGTTAAATTAGTTAGAATGATAAATAAGTCACAAATTTATTTATTATTTGGGTTTAAATTGTAAACAATTTAAGTTTAATATTTTAAATTAAGTGGAAAATTTTTCTGAGGTGAAACTCATGTTACGTCGATTGTTTTCAAAACATATCGTAAAAAGAAAAAGAAAGGTTGTTGTAAAACACCAACACAAGAGATAACATACGATTTTGAAGCTTTATATCACTGTGAGCAGGTAGCGCAGTAATCAGTATGTTTAAATATCTGTTATAACTGAAAATACCTGTTACCAGAGTTTTTAGATTTAGTATAGTTTAACTCCATATGGCAACCGACCATATATCAACAACTCAGCGTGATTGTTGACAGCTGACGTATATTATTTTTGCCGGTCTAAACACGAATAATGTAAAATATTATCTTAAAAAAGTGTTCCACGAATAATCTAATATATCGTCTCAAAAGAGCTATTTTAATATATTTTTTATTTAACAGTACAATGAAAATTGCTGTTCTGCATCCTGATTTAGGAATTGGTGGTGCTGAGAGACTTATTGTTGATGCAGCTCTTGCTATCAAGTCCAAAGGCCATAAACTTTGTATATTCACTACACATCATGATCCAAACCATTGCTTTGAAGAAACTAAAAACGGATCGCTTGAGACTTTTGTTGTTGGTGATTGGCTTCCTAGGAATATATTTGGGAAATTCACTGCAGTTTGCGCTTATTTTCGAATGATATATGCTGCTTTTTATCTTACTTTCTTTAGTGATTTTCACCCTGATATGGTTGTTTGTGATATAATTTCAGCTTGCATTCCTGTGTTTAAGTTAAAGAATATCAAGGTTGTTTTTTATTGTCATTTTCCGGACCAACTGTTAACTGATAGAAAATCGTGGTTAAAATACTTATACAGATTACCATTAGACTGGTTGGAAGAGAAGACAACTGGACTAGCAGATACCGTTTTAGTTAATAGCAATTTTACTGGTAAGCTGTTAATTCTATAAAGTATTTGCTTTCGAAGGATTTCCGTTTTGGTAACCAAACCAAAATAATCACGAAGTTATGAGAGATGGATAATCTCTGAAGCAAAAATGTCACAAAAGGGACCAACTCGAACGGTGAAACTCGTAGCCAACAACCGGGAAAAGCCCAATATATTAAGAAAAATGTTTTTTTTTCTCATCTTTTTAAAAAATCGTTCTGTGTCTTGCTGAAGTTAGTAGGCACAAGCAGAAATCAACACGGAAATACCTACTTTGTGCCAGGGTTTTATAATATTACTCATGTTATTTTTGTTTGAGAAATGTGAGTTATAGGCATATTTTATGTAATTACTTTCCCACTTACTTGTTGATAGATTCATTGTATGCTCATAACACTTTTTTAGCAGACTTCTGCAGTATCCTAATGTACACAACCCTTTCTGACATATTTACATCTAAATCAGGGGTTTCCAACTTACATGAGGCCGGAGGCCACAGTTAAAAACACAAATCAAATGGCGGGTCGCAACTTTATCAAAATTTTATGTTGGATTCTTTTATGTTTGAAGGAACATTAAATATTACTGTCAGATTTTTACCAAGTTGTACGAGTATGAAACAAAAATAAATTAGAAATTAAAATAAGAAGTAGATTTTTAAAAATATTTACTTGCATATTAAAAAAAGTGAGCTACAATAACTTTAGTGTGCACCTATGTATTAAACAATTAATGTGCAACAGATATCTAATTGTTAAGATATAAAACTTTAAAAAGGTTGGTAGTATAAAACATACATAGTAGCACACAAAATGTCATCAGAGAATAGATATTTACATTTTAAATTTAAAATTTACGAATGTGTGTGTAAATATTTTCGTCCAAAATGAGTGGTTTCAAAAAGTTAAATCGGATAATCGCCTCGAGAAAATTTTTGATACACACATGCTAAATTATATTCACAAAATACAAAAGAATGAAATCAAACAGATTATTTTTACGTGATTATTTTTGTATATGAATAAATATTTTCTTGGATGCAAAACCTGAGAAATAAATTTTTTTGCGCCATTGGTATGTTAAATTTCACAGAAACGAAGAAATTAGGTTTTTATTACAGTACAGAACCCGTTATCCGGAAATCAGAAAACCGGAAAACCAAAAAACCGGAACGAAATTCGATAAATTTTCCCGCCATTTAAAAAAAAAATTTTTTTTTTACTCATTAGATTTTAGGATTTTTCTTTCTTTTTTGAAAGATGTTCACCTTACTATCATTTTGGAAATAATCATTAGTGTATTACTTCATTGTTTTTTCTTCTTTTTAAGATTATTTCCAATTTTTTTTTTTTTTTTTAGTTGGGTTTAACAATAAAAAAACGTCTTTTTGTAGCGATTCCGAAAACCGGAAAAATCAGTTATCCGGAATAGCGATGGTCCCGATCGTTCCGGATAATCGGTTCCCTACTGTAACAAGAAAAATATTTTACGAGAATTGTCCGAAAAAAAATGACAACTAATATCTTTTAGTTCGCGGGCCACAAAAAAAAAAAAAAAAAAAAAAACTTCACGGGCCGCCAGTTGAAAATCACTGATCTAAATGATTAAGTACACAAGAATTTTTATTGTCATATTGTTTATTATGATTGTTATTTGTTTGTATACATTGTTATTTGTTTTAATATCTATTATTTATTTTTTACTTGACACAGTTTCAATTCTGAATTTAAAGGAGACATTTCATGATATTTAACAGTGCTTTGTTTAAAATTTTTTTTTAAAAAAATAAAGCAATTTTCCAAGACTTCATTGTGGGTCATGGAGGTTAAGGTGATCAATGAATCGATCGTCAAAATTTTGTGATCAATGTTGAATTTTGTGTAAATGGGAATGAAGTAAGCATTTTGCATCAGCTTTCTTTACTTCCCAGAAAAACTAATTATCATTGATCTGATGCTGGTTGGCATTAGGTCTCTACTTGGAATTGTCTTTCTCAATGACAGCTCTGTGACTTAAGTGCTGTGCCATTGCTGTTCATTTTTTTTATCAGTCTACTATCATTACTCCATTTTTTCTTTATCAGTCTACTATTATTTTGTACCTTGTTCTAGTTTACTTAAGTATCATTTAGTAACATTTGTTGCAAGTTGTTAAAAACTTCAAAAATATAAGCTAATCACACAAACATAAAAACTATTTTGCTGTTTACTCATGATATTTTCTAATAAAAATTTTGTATTATTTTTATTTATTTATTTAATCTTTATATATTTTTCTTTTGAATTAGCACAAGTATTTAAGAAGACATTTTCCAGTCTACGTGAGTTAAATATAAAAGTCATTTATCCTACAATTGATGTGAATGCTCTTCTAAGACCTATTCAAGATGCAGAACTAGAAATAAAAACCAAAGCAACAACTATTTTTTTATCTATCAATAGATATGAAAGAAAGAAGAACATATCACTGGCTATTGATGCTCTAGGTATCAAAATATATTTTATATATTTATTTATTTTGTTAACATTTATGGTGTTTTACAAAATCCGATTTTTTTTATTTATCTTGATATATATATGATTTCATAACCAGTTATAAGAACCTAATGGACCAAATAAATGTGTGTTTAGTTAAGGACTATGAAAGATAAATGGAAATTGGTTTAAACTATCAAAAACCTAAAGAAGAAGCTGAAAACTACAAAATGATTTAATTTTAATCAAACTAAATTGAATATGTATATGTATAGTTGTAATTGGTTGTTTTAAAAATTATAAATTACCTTTAAATATGCATTGTTACTTCAATTTTAATTAGCTCATTAACGTAGAATTGATTAAAAAAAGTTTTGAAGTAGTTACAAATTTTGAAATAGAGATTGATAATTCTGTTTATAAACGTATAAAAATCTTATTAGTTGATGAGATGCATGTAAAAATAATTTTTTAAACAATATTGCATATTTTATTTCTGCTAAAAACTTTAAGCAACTTAGTAAAATGTGATAAAAATATAAAATTTAAATTGGATCTTTATTTTTAGATGCAACTTTTAGCATTTTCTTCAAATTGTAACTCTTTCTAGCTCCTTTTTGTGTTTTTATAATAAATTAAATTAAATGGAACTGAAATAAGTATATTTTAAATATGATTTAAAGCATATTTAAATGTGTGTGCTTGTTTAAATAAGAACTGCTCCAGTTTTAAAAATTTATTGCATGAAGTGATTTAAAATTTTTTAAGGTTATGCAAGCAAGATTGTTATTTTTCTTTTAAAAATTGACTTGTGAAGTTTATATTATTATAAATTTGTTTTTTGACTGGCCATATTATTTCCAAAAGAAAAAATATGTAAATATCTTTAGAGAATGTTGTACTTCTAATCAAAATTTTAAGGTTATGCAAGCAGGATTATTATTTCTTTTAAACTGGCTGTCTAATTTTTAGAAAAAAAAAAAAAAACATTTTCTCAATGAAATAAATCAATTTAATATTTTTGTTTCATTTCTTATAGGGCATCTGAAAAAATTAATGTCCCCTGATGAGTTCAAAGTTCATCTTATTATAGCTGGTGGTTTTGATGAGAGAGTAAATGAGAATAAGGAATACTTTGAAGAACTGAAGACGCATGCTGAGCTGCTTGAATTGCAAGACAATGTATCTTTCCTTAAATCTCCGAATGACAATGCAAAACGAATGCTTTTTCATTGTTGTACTGCTGTTTTATACACACCATCAAATGAGCATTTTGGAATTGTTCCCATTGAGGCTATGCTACTTGGTCGACCTGTGATTGCATGCAATAGTGGTGGCCCTCTTGAAACTATTTTAAATGAACAAACTGGTTACTTATGTGATCCAACTGCTGAATCATTTGCTGAAAAAATGGCGTTGTTGACACGGGATCATAGTTTAGCTCGTGAATTAGGTACAATAGCCTCTGAACATGTGCGCCGTCACTTTGCTTTTCCCATTTTTGCTTCAAAACTTAATTCTGTTATTGACAATCTTTAAAAAATTTATAATTGTTATTTTATTTTATTTATTTTTGTATAAAGGTAACTGATGTTCTGAGGAAATATTTTAAATATCTCTTGTTTCATCAATATGAATTTCTCCTTAAATCAGGAGGGGGGATTGTATTCCAGGTTTTTCGTATCAGTGAACGTGAATTTTCCTTGAATTTGGCGGTATTCTGTTTTCTCAATTTTCACACAATTTAAAATAAGATTTAAGTAAAAAGTAAGAGCTCTGCTATCTAAAATTTAAATTTTGAAACTTTCGCTAAATCACGTTAACCGGACATTTTCATACCTATGATATTTCAGCCAATTCGAATTTTTTTTTTGGTTTATTGGACTTATACCATTTTTAATTTTGAAAATTATGCAGAAATCCGTTATGATCCCATTCACATGATTTTAATATCAAACATTGATTTTCATATTTACCTGATTTAAAAGTTACACATTGTGAATTGCATTCACGCGAGTTAAAAATCTAATGTGGCTACTTGTTTTCATGCATTTCTGATATCAAACACTGATTTTCATATTTATACATGATTTGAAAGTTCGTATTTATTGTAATTTGTAATCACGAGATCTAAAAGTCATGTATCGCTATTCGTATTGACACGATTTAAAGAGTGAATATAGTGATTTTTATTTTCACGTTCTTAAAATCCAGCATTGCGCTTCATTTTCTCATGATTTTATAATCTAGTATCACAATTCTTGTAAGAACCAAGTTTTTTCTTAAATTAGTTCCTATAAAAGTGTGATATTCTTCATTGGTAGGTAATTTAATTATTAATCTTAGTTCAAAAAATTATATTAAATATGTATACTACATAAATTGGTATCTTGAAATCGAGTGTTCACACATGAAATTTTCAGGGTTTTTTACTTTGTGTCACAATTACTCTTGTTAAATATATGTTGTAATATTGTTGAATAGTTTCTGGGTTTATAATTATAATAATAAATAAATAATTTCTATGTTTAACTGTTTTTTTTTATCTTGTTGGCTTTTGTTTATATGCTGGAAAAGGGATTTAACAATTTTTGCCCATTAATGCCTGAATTTTTTATATGCTGCGATGAAAAAACAATTTCTTATTATAAATGTGGTTATAAGTTTTAACTAAATGAATATTTTCTTCTGTTAGTTACTACTTCATTTTTGAAAAGAATAAAAAACACTTGCTTGATGTGAAAACAGATAAGGAGAATTCTCAGATGATCTCTTGTTCCAGATAAGAAGAATTCTCTATCATGTTAGTCAAAATGGGTTTTAATCCTGACTGTTGAAAACTATGAAAAAGTTCTGTTTCTATAATTTTTAATGTTTACTAAATGCAAGCAATTAAAAGCCAATGCAAAAATAGACATGCATTCTTTTAATCTCTATTTTTATTTATTAAGACTTTTGAAAACTAAGGAAAAGTTCCATTTTCTGATTTTTTTAATGGTTTATTATTTTAGGGTACATTTTTTTCCAACTACTGAGGGATTTAATATTTTTAATGATTTTTTTGAAATTTTGTGACAAACTTTTATTCATATAAAAAGTATCTAAATTATTTGTTTGATATCAATCATCTTGATTTCGTATATAAAATGTAATTTTCAAATCTTCTTTATTTTAAATGTGAATTCAAAATGAATCTAATTATTTTGGTTCCCTTTGAGAATTCTGATTGGTATTATGACTGTTGAACCTTAAATATGTTTAATTAGATATTTAAGCTACTGAAAGTTGTATGAAAATAGTAATATATGATATCAAATGCAATATACTTTTTGTTTTAAATTAAGCATATCTAGCATAGAAATGTTTACTTTAAAAAGAAAAACAAGTTTTTTACTTTTTCAGAAGTAATAATTATAATATTTTAGTAAACTATTATGACATTTTCTAAAACTATTTGCTGTGAC
This sequence comes from Parasteatoda tepidariorum, assembly GCF_982258835.1. Classification (NCBI taxonomy): domain Eukaryota; kingdom Metazoa; phylum Arthropoda; class Arachnida; order Araneae; family Theridiidae; genus Parasteatoda; species Parasteatoda tepidariorum. The sequence goes on from NC_141757.1 coordinate 42,091,165, forward strand.
TTAAATGATAAAGTGTCGAAACAGTATTTTTCATACTCACAAAAACTATTAGCTTCAATTTCAATATAAATTAAATATCATGTCTTTCATTATGTAGTTGCATTTGTTCTCATTTTTTAAAAAAAATATTATATGATGCTTATAGTTTTTGATTAATCGAATGATCAAAATTTGTATTTTAAAACATTTAGGAAATATTTATTTCAAAATTTATTGAGCCTTATTAAGCCCATAATTAAAAATATTAAAACTGACAAAAAAAAAAAAATTAACTGGACCTCTCATGTTGTTTGATAAAAGAAAAAAAAACACTTAAATTTTTTTTTTACTGCAAAGCCCTTCTCTAGTTGAAAGGAGGAAAGCCCAAACCTTTATGCTAAATTCGATTTTACAGTATGATCATGAAATCTTTGATTGAATATTTGATAGTCTTTATCACCTCCCTTTTGCATACAATGAAGAATTTTTTGTTCTATTTCCATAAGTATTACAATTGGAATTCTTTTTAATGTAACATGTAATGCATTTGTATTCATTAAAAATTTACCATTGGTGATTTAAAATTAAAACTTAAACAGTTTAATATTGAAACTAATTGAACTATATTGAAAAAGAAATGTTTGAGAAAAAAGTTATTGAAGATTTCAAATTTATTATTTTATGTTGGATAAGACTTTATTAAGAGAAAGAAAAAGAGAAAAAACACTTTTTTGCTTTGCTTTTTTTTAGAGTACTCTATAAACAAAAAATGACTTTAACCGAAATTGAAAATGTCTTCTTACATTTTCTGTCAGTCTTTTATTTCTTCATTAATCAAAGTTTTTATTTATTCATTATTTTTGAATAAAAACAATAAAATCAACTCTAAGATAGATTACAAGAGAAATTTCTGTAGAAGTTTGTTATTGTATGAATGATTTTATCATAAATTTTTCAACGTAAGTGGAAAAATTTATTTAATTCAATAAACTATTTAAAGAATGTTCATATTAAGAAATGAGAAAAAAGTTCCAAAAAGGATTTATAGATTTCTTTTTATATTGAATTCTATTATTATATAATTTATATAAAACTAACCAATACTATTTTTTTTTGGTATTGTTATTTCTAGTTAAATGCACTTTCATTGACCTAAAAAAAGTTTTTATTTTTCAAGTAGCTGTTTAGAGGTGATCTGAAACCTAAGACAATTATTGTTATTCTAATTATGAAAATTTGTAATTCTAATACCGTTCCTTTGAATACAAGAAAGTATTTCTCATTTTTTTTAAATCCAATCAAAAATCTTCTATTCAGTGATTGGATCATGATAAGGTAAATAGCAAATAACAGCACAATGTTAACAAATTAGTTGCATATTGCATTTTTTTTTTTTAGCATTTTGACAATTTTGCAATGTGGCAAGGCATGTTTTTTCTGAACCATCTTGTGTTATCATCTTCAATTTAAATAACTTAATGTTATCGTACTTGAGTTTGATTCCTATTCGATTCAAATAAAATTTTTATTCAAGGGCTTATTGTGAAATAATGACAAACCACAAAAACAATTAAAAAATTGGGGGAAAAAAAACGTAAAATCCTATATCATTGTAATATATTTCAGTATATTAACTTATGCTTCGAGGGCTAGATTAATATAGATTTACAGGTACGGGATTCTCACTAAAGTTGGTATCCACCCTCTTAACTTTCAAACAATTGCAGCTATAGTTAATAGTGGCCACACTCTACAAGATGAGATCAATTACCGCACCATCTTTTTTCCAAGATATTGGGAAAAAAATTGTTTAGAAAGTTATAGAATAGCATCGATTTAGTATATATAGACCATGTGAATACTATGAAACGAATGCTTCAAATACGCATTGTTTCTGTGGGCTTTCCTACTCAGTGTCGCGATGACACGATCTAAGAAGGAAAAGTAAAACCAGGGGGCAGAAAGAGTTATACGATAGAATGAATCTGGCCAAAACTAGGTCTTTAAGTTTTCTTTCTTTCTTTCTTTTTTTTCCAGAGCAGCTATTTGTATAAATTAGCTGGCATTTTTATTTGAATGAGGAATTAGTCCTTCAGTTCTAAAAATAAATATTATTGAGCGTAAAAAAGCTATATTTTGGAGGATAAATTGATTATTTTTTTGAAGTATGGTGCCAGTTTTTATCCAATCTGATCAAATAAAACCTATATTGAAACAATTAAAAAGAAGTACTCTTCCTGCTGAAATATTTGCTTTCAGCATTAAATTAATACCTAGACACTTCTTTTCTGCGAAATATGCGGGAATTCTAGAAAATCAAAGAATCTGAGCAATTTTAAATTTAATCTAACTTCTAGTAAATGAAGTTAGTTTATCGTAATAAAATTCCGTTCAGCCTACAAGTTTCCTGTGTCTAAAATTTTTTTTTGAGGTTCTGGATCCAACTTTTCTATTATTTGGACTAGGCCAAACTTTTAGCTTATAGCCTTTTGTACTACCCGATTTTGTCCCACTTACAAAGTCGCTGTTTCAGATTTTCCAACCCAACGGCCTTAAACGAAGCGCTCTCCTGTTTAACATTTCTTAAAAAAATAAAAAAACTTGACTTTGGACTTTTTCAAGCAACAAATTTTAAAATAAATAATAGCTTGCATTATAAATGCAAGCGACCAACTGCAGCCAAGAGGAAAATCTTCAAAAAGAAAAAAAAAAGGCCACTGGATTGTAAATTAGCGTCCCGGTTGTATCCATCAGATCTATGAAAAACGTGTTTTAATAATTTCAAAAGAGTGATAGTGTATTTAGATGTGAACTTACTGAAAATAAATCTTCAAGCAAGGCTACGGAGTAAAATTGGCAGTGTGAGAATCAAAACTTTTCTAATCTAAGTTCACAAATACAACTGCCTTTCACTCATTTCTAAAGAGCATGGTGATTGTCTGCGGTTAATTTCATGTGATTTTTAGTAAATGGTTGTTATTTTATATAGTTATTTTGTCAAAAGCTCTGGATCTTAGTTTTTCCCCACCTAGCAGCTACTTTTATTTTGGATAACTAATTATTCAGTTGCCTGAGAGAATTTCCAGCTTCTAAATCAATATCTTGTGATAATTAGTTGCTTTTTTTTCCTTTCGAAAATTATTTCGTCGTGTGATAGTGCAGGAAATTACAAAAAAATAAATGCGTGTTTTGAGCGTTTTTATTTTTATTTTCTTTCCTTTTTTTATTTTTTTTTGACATAACTGCTCACAATGCGTCGATGATATCTGCAACTTGGTAATTCTTTTTTCTTACAATTATCTGTACCTTTTTTCGAAACATCATAGCAAATTCCACAGTTTCCCATGATGTGATGCTATAAGTAGTAATGTAATATTAAAACTTCTTTTTTTTCTTCTTTCTCGTAACGTAATTCTCTGTGAATGGATGAGGAGGGGAATAAAAGCGAAATTACAATTAACGCATCGTTATATGCATATTTTGTTTTTCGACCGATATAGATGCCAGTTGATAGCCGGAAGAAACAGGAGTAGGTAAAAATAGTAGTTTTTAATAACCTTTAACTGAATTGCTATGTTTAAATAGACAAATTAAATTTTGATGTATGATTTCCAAACCTAAATTACTGTCTTTAAAAATAATAATTAACCAGCCCCATTGGCGAGTGATGTTTTGACACAGAGTATACATGATTATTAAATGACTGTAACTTCTGGGAAATTGATGGATTAAGCTAGTTTCGATGAATATGTGATACTTAAAACACACTCAACTTCAAGCGAAAAAAGTTAGTAAAAGAATCGTTTTAAATTAATTAGATGTTATAACCATCTAAGATGATTTTAATATCTGTTTTTATTAAAATGTATGAATTTAAAAATAAATTCAAATAATTAAAAGCATTCGATATCCAAGTTCATTTAATGTCAAGCATAAATAAAAAGCGTTCCAGTCAATTTAAATGCATAGTTTTTAGTGGAATGTAGTTATTGAATATTATAGACAATAAAAATTCATGTGTTTGAAATATTTTTGATATTACACAATAGTTTGTATGACATTAATATTGTTTCGTAGAATCCACTGCTTTTTTCTCTCCTTTGTACGTTGGCAGCTATGTAATAAAATTAACAATTTCATTAACATTCAAGATAGAATTACATTTGTAAATACCTGACTAGTCTTGTTTGAGCTCTCTCTCTCTCTCTGTGTTCTCTCCTTGTGCGTTGTTTCTGAAAACAATTAATTTGATAAAAGATTGTATTACCAAATATATTCGATTTATAAGTATATATATTATTAACTATATTGATAAAAAAAATTGAAATGATTACATTGCAGGTTGCCAGTATAGAATTTAAGAAAAATATTCTTAAAATTAATTTTTTTAATTTTTATCGGAAGGTTGAACTAGATTGGTAAGTTAACTCAAGTTTAGCATTGTTTAATTCTGTGTCCACTTTAAGATGGGTTCACTGCACTCCTAGCTAAAGGGGATCTCATCTGTTGTTGTTTCTAATGTCACGTGCCAATACTAACAAGCATGCTTTGCGAAATCAAGCGAATTTAAGGCAGAGGGTGCGTTTCTCGTTTTTCAGTGAAGCCATCTATGGCCAAGAATGTGACTTCATCCATACACACGTCACAGCCAGTTCATTAGGTGGAACCACTCATACATCTATTCATTCACTTACAGACCGTAATTTTGACCTGAACCAGAGAACGATCAATCTCCAATACAGTATACCCAGAGGTATGATTTATTATGGGAACATGGAGGACTTTGTCACCCAAAAGGATTAACGTGCACCAGTCGCCATTTACTACACGAGGAGTCTTTAGCCGGTGGGGATTGAACTCACTACAACTTGGGCAATGGCCCATCGCCCCACCAACCAGGCTAACCCGGTTTACATCTCATCTTGAAACGCATAGCTACCTTACTGTACCTAGATACCATTTTTATTACAGCTGTTTGAAATTTAAAAGGGTGGATACGCTGTTTAATTGACGCTTTATATTATAGAGCTAAAACTTTTGAACATATTAGAGTTAAAATAAATTAACATCCTAACGAAAAATTTTGGTTTTGTCATTGTTGCAAGTTGCTTTATAAAAATTCCCATTCTAAAAAGCCATATTTTTTAATTTTTAGCTCAAATTCTTTTTATTTTTGTGTGATTATCGCAACTGTTTTATTTAATAGTTAATAAATCATTGATATTGAATCACTTGATTTAGTATCTTATTCTTTTGCTCATTAATCTTAACATCTCATGCATTGCTTTAAAATTCCAAACTCTTTGAAATTGTTTTTGAATTTTTGTGGGTTAAGTGATATTTTTTTATAGCAGTTAAATTTCAAAGCAAAGAAGTAAGTAAATGTTTTTTTTAAAACTTTTTTTCTCTCGGTAAAACTAAAAAGATAAGAACATTTCATACTATCAAATTCTTTATCCTGACAACATGTGACTTTAGGATTGTTGTTTGTGGCTTTTATTTTACTTAAAGTTTCTAGTGCTTGAGATCTATTCAAAAGGCATTTTAGATATATTGTTTGAAAGATACAGAATTTCAGAAGTAAATACTGTTGCAAATTGAAAGGTATTTTCTTAAACAATGTTTATTTCCATTGTTTCTTATTTTGGCGGAAACCGAAATATTTTTAGATTGTGTTCGGATAGTTAGGTTTTTCTTAAGAAGTAGCAACTAATTGTTATTTAATTTAAGCACCGAAAATCACTGTGCCTTATAATTCAGACTGTTTTACATTACATAAATTTTTAAACTGTGCGATCTTTTAAATTTAATTAATTATAATGATAGTAAGTTTAAAATTTTTTTGCTTAAAACTACAGTTATGAAAATTGTATGTTGTTAAGCCGAATGATTTCTGTGTTTTGACTAAACTTCTATTCTTCTATTTTAATTGTACTTCTAAATACGGAAAAATAAAATTTCTTTCTTCTATGATTCTCAGATTTTGTGTGGAATGCGTGTAACTTGGGAAAAAATATCGCTTTGTCTAACTTGTAATTTAATGATAGGAAATCTAAGTGCTTAGATGTAGTTTTAATGGTTTGAAGGGCACATTTTTAATATGCTAATTGACTAGTTTGTTCTGAGTCTTAAAGCTAGAGGAAAGAGTAAAGATTGGCTTGATGAAGAATGTAAGCTTGGAAATGAATAAAAATATGCAGCTGATAGAGGAACATTGTAACACTGTACTGGAAAATATATCTGAAAAATACCATGTAACACGGAAAAATGAAAGAAAAAAAAATATCAGTGCCAAGAAAAGTTCTTTTGAAGAAAATAGACTAAAGATGTTAAATACCAGAAAAGGATCGTTGATTGGATTGAGTGTCTGTATTCCATCAAGATTTTAATTATTGTGTTAGAGACTTTTAATCCTAGAATAAACTTTCATGGAAATAAAGAAGGTGATATCTTTAGAGAAAGCTTTCATATTTGCTAAAGATGGGTTGAGCATTTTGAGGACTTATTAAAGGGTAGTGAAAAAATTTGTTATTTTGGCATTTGAGCCACTTATTGTCCAAGAAACTTTAAACCCAGAGTAAATTTTTTTTTTGCAGAAATAAAGCAGTTGATATCTTTAGAGAAAGATCTCATACATTGGAAAGATGGGTTGCACAATTTAGGGACTTATTAAAGGGTTGTAAAAACCGTTGTTATTTTGGCATTGTAAGAACAAATCTTGACTGAACCCAGGGAATTAGTGCCACTGAATTTTCAAAAAATACTATCTTCAGTAAAGGAGTTTAAAAACTGCAAAGCGCCAGAAATAAATCCTTTACAGGTGGAACTTTTAGGAAATTGAGGATAAAAAATGCTGAAATATTTCAATAGAATAATTCAGATTGTTTGATTGCTGACGCTCACAAGCATTTTGTGCCCAATCTACAAGAAAGGAGGTTTGTGAAAATCTTAGAGAAATAATTTTATTCTGCATTTGTTGCAATTTTTTCTAAACTATTGTATTACAAACTTGTTCCTTATATAAATAATATTCTTGGTAACTATCAATGTGAATTCTATGCAGATAAACTCACTGTGGTCCAAATTTTTGGTTTTAGACAAATCATGATGAAATCTCGTGAATTTAATACTGATTTACATCTTTTATTTATTGAATACAGAGCGGCGTATGATTCCATTGACTGCAACGAATTATTTAGAGTCATGCAGGATTTTGTTATTTCTATTTCTATAAAGGTTATAAATTTAGTAATAATGACACGAAATCTAAATGTTTGCAAAATTTTGATTCAATGATATCGTTTCAGAGGTTTTCTCGTTGAAAAGGCAGTTATACAAAAAGATACCCTTTCATGCCCCTTGTTCAAAATCGCGTTGAAAAAGATCATCATAAAGTCTGGAGCAAACACTAGGGGTAGCAATTTTAGTAATCTGTTCAAGTGGTGGCATTGGCAGATGACATAGTTTTGGTGGCTAGAAGCAAAACATGCGTAGTGGAAGCGTTTTAAATTATTAGGGGAACGGCTAAACTAGTGGGCATTATTATTAACAAGGATAAAACTAAACATATGTCTGTATTTAGAAATTCTCACCCCCCAACTCATCTCTTGATTGGGTACTATAAATTTGAGGCAGTTACAGAATTCATTTATCTGGGATCAATGTTCAATAAAAACAATGATATCTTACCTGAAATAAGGAGACGTACAGTTTCAGCTAATAAAGTTTTCTTTAGATAAAGGTATTTATTAAGATCTGATCTTTTGTTTAGAGAATTGGGGTTATTTCTGTATAAGACCCTCATTTGTCCTGTTCTGACTTGCGCTTCATAGACGTGGAAAATGACCGTAATAGAGGGAAAGATTTTGGATACCTTTAAACTTAAAATCTTGAGCAGCGTCTTGAGAGGAGTCCAGCAAAATAGCATCTGGTATAGAAGACGAAACACCAAATATACCAAATGTTCAAAATTTGGCTCACAATGTTTTCATAACTGGGTTGGACATGTTATCTGCATGAACGACAGCAATACTCTAAAAGAAATTTTTTCAGCTGTACCATTTAACTCGAGCAGAAGAGGACGATCTAAACTTAGATGGGGAGATGGATGGAGCCTGCTTTATCCTCAAAACTAAAACTGGGAGAGTTTAGCCATCAGTAGGAGTGGTTGGAAAAACCTGGTTAAGAAGGCCTTGGCTCACCCTGAGCTGTTATTCCATGATTGATGATGACGAATTGACTGGTTCTACCTATGAACTAAATTGCTAAATCAGAAAATAAATTTTCCAAAATATGTGCTTTAATTTATGCAGTTTCATTATTTTTTAAAATTGATTTTCTGTTTATTTTACTACAATTCAGTATAATTTTTCAATATAATTTTTCAAAGCACATCCTTTTTGAATATTTTCCCTAGCTTTTAATTTTATTGATCTTTAAAGTTACTTTCTCTCGTTTTTAAAAATTTAATTGCGCTATTTTATTTTTCTATTTTCTAATAATTGTAATATTTTTTAAGTAATCCACCTTTACACAAAGCTCTTTTTAACATGTAACTATTCCTTAATCTTGTTCACATTTCCAGATAATTAGATGATTACCTTACAAATTTTCGGGATTACCACTAAATATTTACACAATGCATAGAAACGTTTCATTGTGCCTGCTAAAAGATCAAATAAGTGAAAATATAAACCTATAACGTTAAATATCCATTTAATGAATTTGAAAAATGCATATTTCAATACTCTATCATTTATAGTTTTAACAAGAATTTATATTTTTAATAGGAGTATTTTTTGTACGTTTTTAACCAACTATTTACAAATGTTTTTCTTTAAACAAACTATTTTTCATATAATTATGAAAATAAATCATGATTAAAGTACAATTTTTGATTGATATAAAATTACTATTAAATTTTATCATTTTATTTTTTAAACTTCTGCGTTGCAACTCTCGAAAAGAGAGATTGAATAGGAAGTAAATAATGCTTATTATTTTTAAAAGTAATGTATTTCTTGAAATTTCATAGTTTAGTTATGTTCTTATTTTTTCGCTTTTTAAATTTTAGTATGGAGGAATATAACTGAATACATCGTATGCTTTTCCTTCAAACTAATAGAATTAATTTATTTTACAATTTCCAGATTCATTTTGTTGTTTATTCAATTATTTTTTTTTATTGATCTGGTATTTTTTAATATACATCGTGTGATTTGTAAGCAATATTTCAAAAGAGCATATTGTATTTTCATATAGAATTTCTATACATAAAGGAAAAAATTAATTTCAGTAATCCTTCACTACCAACAACGATTTTTACGTCATCAATACGTCAGACTCATTTTAAGAACTAATGATAGTATGTTAGAATAAGAAGAATTTCGTAACGAAAAAAAAAAAAAAAACGAGAAAGTAATTAGTTTTCCTGGTTTTTATGTTCTTTAAGTTAAAAAAAAAGCCAACTTGGATGCAAAAGGAGGAGGAAAAAAACAAACTTTTAGCTGTTCTTATGGTAATTATTTCCTAGGGAGAGAATTCTGCTAGTTCTTGTGATATTTCCTTAACATCAAGTGCTACCTGAAGAATCGATTGTTTGAAGAATTTCATTTGAATTGCACTTTGTTGTGATTTTATATTTTCTCAAAATACATTGTTTTAGAATAGAATACACAAAACATATTAATTAATGTTAGATGTAGGTATTAAATTATCATGAATTTTTCTAAATCAGTAATTTTGTCGCCTATGTCAGATAATGCATAATAGAAATAAATTTAAATTATGTAATGGATGAAAGAAAATTACTTAGCTAATTAATATGAAATTAATTAATTTAAAAGAAATTTTTCAATGCGAAAATGAATGTAATCAATTAAAATTCACGTAAGTGTAGACTAATATTACACATTTTCTTAATATTCATTCACAAAATTAAAACATGGATACATAAGACATACATGATTCAAGCGGTATCTTAGAGTCTCAATAGTTTCAATAACAAGATTATTTCCCTGTAAAAAATGGATACTAGAATTTCTCGAAACTTTCTACGTTTTTGACGTAACTGTTTCATAGTACATGCTCCCAATGAGCATTTCGTCAAAGTGACGAAATAACTATTAACTATCATCACTTCTTCGAGGAAACGAATTTTGCCAATAGTAAACAAATATTTCGTGATCCATTTTTTCAAATTTTCGTTTTTTCAGGAAAGTAAATAAAAAACAAAATCCTCGTAGTGCTTAATGTATCTAACTTTTCTAATAATCAACTTAAAGTGGGCACCACGTAAGCTGGATCAATGTCACTTAAATAACACAAGAAAGACAAATAGAATTGAAACATAAATTACACACATGTCCAAAGTGGGATTCCAACCCGGGATGTTTCTGGTAGAAGGCCAACTCCTTGACTACCATACGAGCCGGTCGGCTTAGTTCGCCTCATTATTCTCAATCTTACACAATACACTCCATGAAGTTTCGAGTTGAGGAAACGTTTTCGTCAGATATTTGAGAGTTCCTGTTTCGTCACAAATCACGTGATTTCGTGACAAAATAATCCCCAAAATAAACGAAATATAGCTTAAGGAATGCTGACTCTTCTAAAGTGAGAATTTTATTTCGAAGAGTTTTGAAGACAGTCATTTTAATTGTATTCTTTTCAATAAAACGTTCCTATAATTTTTCTTTCAAGATCTTATGCACTAAATATAGTAATTAATGTAAGTTATTCATGTCAAATTATCATTAGTTTATTAATTTAAGATAAAACTTTGATGTATGTGTATGGTCTTGCAAGATTGAAATTAATTAAACAATGGAAGTACTTAAATTAGTTAATTATTAATAATGAAATAAAATTAACTAATAAATTAATGCAGGATTAATTAAGTAAACTATAAGAAACTGATTTAAAGCGAAAAAGAATGTAAATAATTAAAAATACTCGTATAAGTAGACTAGAAAGACATACGTTTCTGTTCTTTACGTCCATATTGTGAAATTTGAAATAATTAAACAGATACACGATGAAAGTTACCAAATGTTGTAATAAATACTATTTGTGTGACAGATTTTTAGTTCAATCTAACCATATTCCATAGTTTGTTTCAATATAGAAGAGTAGGAAATAGAAAAAAGTTTAAACTGTGTATTTGAGCAAATATTTTGGAAAATATTTTGAATAAAAACGCATAAATGTGAAAAAAAATGGTGTTTTAAAAGTAAAAGTAGCCTATAACTGAACATTTTGTCACACGTTTATAGCTCTGCAATAAGACCAAATTTGCCTACATTAAAATTTTTTAAATACTATGCAGGTAGTATTGCTTATTAAAAATCAATTGTTGGTGGACCATAGCGCTTGATTGGATCCTTTGGTGTAAACTTATTGAGACAGCCTGGTCTTTTAGTTGGCTGTAGTGCATTTGAAAAGAAGTGAAGTTTGCATGTTTATAGAAAAATGTAGTTGTTATATTCTAATTAGCATTAAAATTATGTTTCATGCGTGTCTGAAGGCCTCATGTTATACTTTGTGGAGCATGAGGAGTTGTTTAATAATTTAAATAAATAAATTAGAAACATATGTGTTCAAGTTATTTTTTGCCACTAAATCTTCTCTACTAAAAATCTTCTCTACTAAAATCTTCTCTACTATAAATCGTCTCTACTAAAGTATCTAAGTTGGTTATTTCCCTTACATTTATTTTAAAATGGCAATAATTTTCAAGATTTAGAAATTAAAATATTCGATATTTGTTTAGAGAATAAATTTAAATACCTCTAACTTCATCTTAATTTGCGAGTAATGGTTTCTTCATTTCTCAAATTCTTACGTATTGGAATTCTCTCTCAACTTTAGCAATTAAATAAGCCATTTTATACTGAATTCCACAAAACATTAGGTATAATAATGCTATTGTCTTAAATTTCGAGTTAATTTCAAAGTGTTATTTGAACAATTCATTTTTGAAGGATTTAATTAATCTTGTTTGTGAAGAATAAAGGAAATACTTTGGTCATTAATTTGAATTCTTGAAAGAAGAATTGGTATTAAAGTCTAGAAACATTTCTCTTACTTATCACAGCATTTGTTTGACAGTAAGCATTTCAGAATTTATACTAAATAGATATAACATCTTTTATTATTTGATATCTTTGTAGTTTTGATTTCCTAAGGTTTTTAAAATAATTATAGTTGGTTTGTTGTTAAAGACGTCTGAGGTTGTTGAAATTAAGAAATTTTTTAAATAAAAAAATGATGGAAGCAAATATTTTTGGGTGAAGATGTTTTAAGATTTTTTGTAAAGATGTAGATAAACAATGAATTTATGAACATACCTGTGGAAAGTTAAATTTACCATGAGAAAGAAGGAGGAAAGCTGACATTTAAATTCCGTGAGAAGCTGCACCAATTTAAACAATACCAATACTAATAAAGTTTCCCTCCCGATTTTTAAAATTGTCAATGCCTCCAAATGAGGTAATCCAGTTTCGAATCCCAGAGGTGGCTGATAGAGATTAATTCTGCTTTCTGATCGCACGTACCACAGTGCTGAGGTAAAATATTCTTAGTGGTATACGTATCATGGGTTAAACCTCGACGTCGGGCTAACCGTGAGAGTATTTCGTGGTTTTCTGTTCCATGCAACGCCAATGCGGGTTACTTCCATCAAAAAGTCTGCCATGAAGACTAGGTTATCCTAATGCTAGATCCAGGAGTTCCCTTGTCCTCTCGGTTGAATTCAAAATTAAAAGGCTTTGGAGTTGATTATTGGTACTCGTAAACTCTGAATTGGGTCGGCTGTTCAACGATGGTTATAAAATGAAATAAAATATCTTGTATAAATGGGTGAATAATTTGGTAGCAAATTAAACATTGAAATTTTTTGTGTCGGATGTTTGTTTAAAACATAAAAGCAACTATAAGCCAATACAAAAATCTACATGAATTCATTTAACACTTGTTATATATATATATATATATATATTTGTTTTATATGTTTTATATATATATATATATATATATATATATATATATATATATATATATATATATATATATATATATATATATATATATATATATATATATATATATATATATATATATATATATATATATATATATATATATATATATATATATATATATATATATATATATATATATATATATATATATATATATACAGGGGTCTGTCTAGGTTTTTCTGAGAGGTACCTATTTTGTGAAAATTTAGACATAATTTGTGAAAAATTAAAAATTATGTTAAAAAATCAACACAAAAATATGGATTTATCGTTTCTTAAGGGATACAAAATTAAAATTTTAAGAAAAAGTGTTTTGTGAAACTACCGTTTTTCCTAAAATTGAATTTGTGAAACTACCGTTTTTCCTGAAGTTGAATTTGTGAAGGTACCGCTAAACGGTAGTAAATTCGGCCTGGACAGACCCCTGATATATATATATATATATATATATATATACACTACCGGCCAAAAGTTTGCGAAAATTTTTAAATCTGCAAAGAAAAGGCCTAAATTCAAATGTTCATAGAACTGCGAAAAATCATTCAAATGGCATGAAAATTTGATATGTTCTGAAGTGAACCCTCTACTGTTAGTTACATATGATCAAATTGCAATACTTTGTTTTTTGCGAACTGAATCCAGCTTTTCATCACGGATTGTTTTTATGGTGAAAAAAGTTGTTAAGTTTGAACACTTGCCAAACTTGCAAAAAATATTTTTTGTACTTTCTGTTAATAGAAAATAGTTATTTGAACAGTTCTATGTAAGCCCTCAAAATTTCAAATCGATTCGATTTTTTTTGACGAAGTTATAGAATTTTGAAAAACATGTGTACTTCTCTCAATTTTTGAGCATTCCACATATGCAGTCTTCTGGTCTATACATCTTCTATCAAAGAACTTTTTAATTTTTATGTTTCTATATTTTCAAATAATTAATATTTATCATAAAACAAATACTCTTATTCATTATTGTAATTATTATTGTTTATATTTATTGTTTATATTTATTGCTTACCTGTATTAGTTTTGTTGTGATATTTTTACTTTATATTAAATTAAATTAAAAAGTTATAACAATAATTACATAAATAATTCTAAAAAAATAATAACAATAGTATAAAAAATTTGCATTTTTATTAAACTATTTTATTTACAACAGGTCAAATATTTAACATATTCTTATTCGTATTTTGTAATTAAATAAATTAACATTTAAATCTTAGATTCCTCGAACCATCCACCTTTTGCTTTTATTATAGCCTTACATATGCATAGCATTCGTTCTAATAAACCATTAATCACTTCAAGTGATATAGAGTTCCATTCCTGTTGTAAAATGTCCCATAACAGACTTCGATTCAAATATCAGAGCATCGTTTGCAAGAACAAACAAATTTTAGATGAAATGTGACATCTATGAGATATTGTTTTAATTATATTCATAATAAGTTCCTTGTAGTAACAATAATTACAATAATAAATAAGAATATTTGTTTTATAATCAATATTAATTATTTGAAAATATAGAAAACATTAAAATTAAAAAGTTCTTTGGTCGAAGATGTATAGACCAAAGGACCGCAAATGTGGAATGCTTAAAAATCGAGAAAAGTACACATGTTTTTCAAAATTCTATAACTTCGTCAAAAAAAATCAAATCGATTTGAAATTTTGAGGACTTACATAGAACTGTTCAAATAACTATTTTCTATTAACAGAAAGTACAAAAAAATTTTTTTTGCAAGTTTGGCAAGTGTTCAAACTTAACAACTTTTTTCACCATAGAAACAACTCATGATGAAAAGGTGGATTCAGTTCGCAAAAAACAAAATATTGCAATTTGATCATATGTAACTAACTGTAAAGAGTTCACATTAGAACATATCAAATTTTCATGCCATTTGAATGATTTTTCGCAGTTCTATGAACATTTGAATTTAGAACTTTTTTTTGTAGATTTCAAAATTTTCGCAAACTTTTGACCGGTAGTGTATATATATATATATATATATATATATATATATATATATATATATATATATATATATATATATATATATATATATATATATATATATATATATATATATATATATATATATATATATATATATATATATATATATATATATATATATATATATACTTAGAGGAAATAAATGCCACTATTCTTAAGAGGATTGAGGGATCGAAAATAAAATTACGAACGAAAAATAATGTTTTTGAATACCCTATGGTAAGAAATGTAGCAGACACATGTGACTCATGTAAATTACGTTGATCATGATATGAAATAATTGCACCAAAATTGGATAACTTAGCTTAAATATTAATGGAGATATGGGCATTTTAATTAAAAACTATTTTTTTTAAACTTATGTTTTCTTACTATAACTGTAGAAATATTCAGCAAAATTGAACAAAATTTTTAGAGTAATTTTTAATTTATAATAAAAATATCATTTTAAAATTTGTAACAAATTTGTTAAAAATTGGGCAAGATATGAATAGAGATAGATTGATTTTTAAATTTGATGGGCAATTCTCTTTTTTCAAATGTTTATTGCACATATTTTAATAAATATTTAATTATTTTTTATTCGCCGTGTCAGATAAATTCAATTTAGCAACTTTCACGTGGTAACATGGGAGGAATACGTCACCAAATTAGCATTCCTATAGCTATATGACACCATGTGCTTATGCTTTTGTTTATAATAATTCTTGTAAAACATGTTTCTATGAAATGAAATATAAAATCTACTGTAATTGAAATTAAAAAAAAAACTTAGTTATGAATTGAAGAACAAAACTAATGAAAAAGTGCTACTAATTCGTTTAAAAGAAAAGTAAAATAATAACCGTACTACAATTATTTGCATCAACGATACTAAATTATTACATGCATTATATGTATTAATTGTATTATATGTATTTATTAGAATAATTTAGCTAGGTGTTAAAAAGCAGAGTTAATGAAAAAAAGATACTTATTCGATTTGGAGTACAGTAAAAAATTGCCCTATTACTCACAGCAATGCTTAATTAATATTGGTATTATGTATTAATTGAAATAAAAAATGAGTTATGTACTAAAACCCAGAGTTGAAGGAGATAAGATACTTATTGAACTTAGGAAACCGTAAAAAACCGCTCATATTGTTATTGACAATAATGCTTAACTAATATTTGTACTATGTGCTATTTGAGATAAAAAATTAGTTGTGTACTAAAAAGCAGAGTTAATGGAGAAAAGATATTTATTTGCTTAGGGAAACCACAGAAAATCGTCACAGGTAGATGACGTTTAATAAGTTTTCGTATTATGTACTTCTGGTATTATGGTTATAGGTGCAGTTTCAATAAAAATTCTGCAACAGATTTTCCGTAGTTTAAGATTTTTTTTTTCAGTGGTAGCAAAGATAGTATCTTTAATATTTTAATGAATTATAATTAAAAGAGTTTTTTTCCAATATTGGTTATGCTCGAAAATCCTCACAGTTGACTTATCAGAAATCCAATTGCTTTTACAATTTAAGCCTTAGTTTGTTTCTACTGATAAAAATATTACTTAATATATTTGATAATTATATTAAGAGATAATTATTAAAATTGTACTAATACTTAGCAGTTTAAATACCGATATTGTGGAAATAAGTTCCTTGTACCGGTAAGTAGGATAGGGATAAGAGATAAGCAGGTAAGGTAAGAGACTATAGGTAAGAGATAAGCAGTGGCGTAGTGAGGGGTGGGCAAGGGGGGTCATCATGCCCCGGGCGCTACTCGCAAAGGGGCGCCAAATGGTCCGCAAAACAAAAAATTGTAGGATAATTTTTATTATAATTGATTTCTGGAAAATATATTTTAAATTTAGTGCCAGTGTAATATAATAAATGCTAATTCGTAAATAAAAAGGAACACTAATAGTCTAAATAAAAGTGTAATAATATATTCATAATGGAAATGGCCCGTCTTTTCTACTGGCAGGACTGACTCGACCTGTGTCTGTCTGCACTTCCTTATAGCATCTACGCTGTGTGGTTACATAAATTATCTCCTCCTTTCTTGATTTGTCTGATGAAATAATATGTCATAATGAATATTTGCTGTGTACAAAGTACAAACATTCTTTCTTTCAGAACACTAATTATTTTTATTTCTATAAACGCTATGTAGCTTACGCTTGTTATTTTAAAACGATAACAACAACACTCTTATGTACTTATATGTACAGTCACTGAAAAAAATATCCCGAAAATAACAACTGAAGGATCGTCTATTTTTTAATATAGATACTTCTCAGGCACAGAACAAATACAGCGTTTTGTCGTTTCTAGGAAAGAACACAAACGCCGTATTTGTTGTGTGCCTGAGAATTATCTGTATTAAAAAATAAATAATTCTCTAATTGTTACTTTCCGGATACTTTTATCTGTGGCTGTACGTATCCGTGCAACTTGCGACAGGTTGCGGGAGTCCGCAACAAATTCGAGAAATACTCGAAATATTAACGTTTAAGTTATTTTGTGTGTGTATTTTTCAGTTTTGCGCCCTTGTCATCGCGCTCTGCTTAGAATAAAAATGAAATGTTATGAAATATTAAATGTTATAAGTTTAATGTTAGCATAAATTATAGTGTATATTTCACTGTGTTCACCTTTCAAGTTCAAGGCATTCCTGGTAAGTAATAAAACAAATAATGAGGCCTTGCTGAAAAACTAGCACTTCAAGATGGTACAAATGTAGGAAACCTATTATCTTTACTTAGACTTAGCTCAGTTTGATCCGCTACTAGCAAATCATCTTAAACATGCCACAGAAAATCCAAAAACTGTCTCATATTTGTCAACACAGATTCAAAATGAATTCATTCATCTTCTGGCATCTACAGTTCGAAATCAACTAATAAATGATATCAAAAGAAATAAATATTATAGACTTTTGTTTGATTCAACTCCTGATATCTCTCATCGAGAATAAATGTCCCAAGTCGTTAGGTTTGTAGATGTTGATTTTAACAATAAAAAAGTTTCCATCCACTACTCTTCGACTGAGCCAACGAACTTCAGGCAAATAAGGGACATCAAAAATTTTTTCGTCCAAATCTTGTAAAAACTGCCTGAACTGTCGGTGATTTAGTCCTCTGCTCCTTATAAATTTTACATTTTTAATTATAGGTAGCATGACATGGTCCATTTTTAAATGCTTGGATGCCAATGATTTCTGATGAATTATACAGGGAAATCCCACAAAATTTTCTGATGTTTTCTGTTTTAATTTAGTTACAACGCCCGAATGATTGCCAGCCATGGCAGTAGCGCCATCCGTAGTTGTGCTGTTAAGTATATTCCAGTCGATGATTCCGCTTGCTGCTAAGAAATGTCGTTACTGTCTACCTCTCTCACTTGTCTAGGCACGCGCTGCCCTTGAAATTACTTGTAAATGTAGTGTGCACATTTTAAAACTTCCGTAGAGGAATCGAGTGAAGTCTAAAAGCTCTAAAAAACACTATTCTCCTTTCTGTGACATATCGCGATCGCGGGCCGTATATTTGACATGACTGGGCTAGAGAATATAGTAGAAGTATTTGAAAAATTAGCAGAGGACACTACCACTACAAGTGACACTAGCAGTGAAGCTACAATTCTGTTGCAAAATGTACTAACTTTTAGTTTCATAACTTCAGTTCATTTCTGGTATGAAATCTTAAGGAGGAATGATCGTGTGCAGCTAAGATTACAAGATCCTAGACTGAATTTTAGAGAAGCGTTCCATGATCTTGAATCATTAACGACTGAACTAGCCGAAATTCGAGACAAGCTCTGTGAAGAGGCAATCGAAAAAGCGAAGTTTCTTTGTGAAAAATGGGATAATGATACAACAATGCGTGTAAGAAGACGACGCAAAATGCCCGAAGAATTGGCTCGAGATGTTGGTCTTTCAGCAGAAAGTGAAATTTCTCGCGTTAGGAAAAGCGTTCTTGATCGTCTCCAACAAGAAATATGTACACGATAAAGTGATCTTAATTTCAAATTTGGATTTCTACTAGACTTTGAAAATTTATTAAACGAGGATAATGTTGATAACGACCTTGAAAAAAATTGCAAACATTTGAGTGAATTTTATAATACAGATTTCAATGGAATAGAACTCTTTATCGAAATATGTGACTGCAAAATGTTACTCCGCAGTAGAAAAGAAATTGAACCCAAAACTCCATTAGAATTTCTTACTTTTATAATCTAGTATGGAGAAGATGTTTTTCCAAACCTGAGAGTGGCACTTCAAATACTCCTGACTATCACAGTATCAATTGTTAGCTGCAAACGTTCATTCAGCAAATTAAAATTAATTTTGACATATCTACGACCAACGATGGGACAAGATCGCCTAAGTGACCTAGCATCTTTAAGTGTGGAAGGAGAAAAATTTGAAATGATCACCTTTGATGATATTATTAATAAATTTGCTTCATCAAAAGTAAGGAAAATTTATACATAGTATTTAGTTTTATAAATGTATTATAATCATACTATTGTTAAAAATACGTATCTCCTTAGAGATAATAAATATTTACTTTTTATTGTTTTAAAACTGCGTGTTTTTAAAATATTTCTTTATAAATATATGAAATAAATAATAGGTATCTTTTGAACTAATTCTAGATGATTATATACATATTTATAGATTTGCGAGTATATTTTACGTATAATATTATATGGTTTTCGAGTAGGGGGGGGGGCGCTAAAAAGGTATTGTGCCCCGGGCGCGAGTTAAGCTCACTACGCCACTGGAGATAAGTACTATAGGTGAGAGATAAGTACCGGAGAAAATTACTTGATATTGGTAAATTTTGACAATTATGAGTTTTCTGTGAGCAGCAACATCATGCAAAGTGATACCGAGTAAAGTTATTACTTATTCTGAGGCGAAAAATTGCAAAAAACGTGTTTAGCTTCATTTGGAAATGTAAAGTTACCGAAAAGGGCAATAAACGATGATAAAAAAATAATTGATGTTATTTTAGCTGTATTAATTGTGTCGGTATATGCCTTTCGGTTATGCGCATGATTTTGCAGTATTGTTTAGATTCATAGATTATTCTCTTTTTTTTATGTACCCCGAACGAAGAACTGGTATTCAGTTAGTGTAATATAAAAATATCAGCAACAAAATAAAGATGCAACGCATGCATGAGAGAAAGTGAAATTAAAACAAGCTAAAAAGAAATAAAAAAAAGTTTTTATTGTCTGATACTGGTTTTCCATGGATGATTTCTCATGAACATTAAAAGGGCTGCTATTTCATCAGTTCCTCGAATTACTTTCTTAGTTTAGAAAATTAAGCTTCAATTGGAATGTAAATATTTGCATAAATCTGCTTTTATAGTTATAAAACACGTTTGTTTTGATCCGTTTTTATAGTTATATATTAAAAATTAGGGGTAGTTAGATACAAAGAAAAATTAATATTAGGATGAAAAAACGCTATCTTCAGGTAATAAGTAATTTTTTGGATGGTGCTTAATTAAATAATTTATTATGCATTATCATAAAAACAAAAAGTGATCTAGACGTCTTGAAACATTATTAAAAATCAATAAAAAAGGAACCACTCAACTCGACAAGCTGTTTCAGAAATATTTCCGATACATCTAACTATTCTTATTTTCACAATTCCGGTTGACTTCCGAAATAGAAGTTGATTAGATTGCTGGCATAAAAAAACAGCAGAAACAATAGAAAACACAGCACAAAGAAAGAAAATATTCGTTATTTGGAACCAGAAAAAGGAAGCGCCAATGCCACACATCAAAGATCCTGTTTAGAGAGCAATTAATGAAACTTTGTTTCTTCTCTTACTTGCTCTTACGTTAGACACATGCAAAAACAAAAATAACGAAATAATATTATTGTAGCCTAGGGGTTTAGAAGTTAGAACGTAGCACAGATTTAGTATCAAAAGTAAACAATTTATTGCATTCCCCAATAGATTTTATGGCTAGCCTTATAAATGTTTGTTCTTGAAAGTATTTTCAGTTTTTGCTCTTTAGTAAATATATCTGTATTAATACTACGAATATAACAAGCCGCCTTTGGCAACCAGCTGGATCCCCTATCAAAATTATCTTGTATAACGTATAAACTTCAATGGTAAGCAAGCCGAATGCACAGCAAAACTGCATTTAAATATTCTTACTCTTCAATCCTTTCTCCAATCCTAACACCTTAATTAGTTTTGAACAATATGTTAACAAAATGTTTTCAACGTTTAACTGTTGCCCGCGGCAACAGTTAACGTAACGCGGCAACAGTTAACAGTTAAGTAAATGATACGTATAATGTTGTCAATAGAAATTTCCGAATTTGTGGTGCCACAAAAGAGAAATTTATATAGATTAATTTTATGAATATGTTAATGTCGAGATATAGTAGCACTTTCGTAAGACATATTATTTAATAATATTTTTATATCCTGGGAGTTTAGAAGTTAGAATGTAGCACTGATTTAGTATTAAAAGTAAGCAATTTATTGCATTCAGCAATAGATTTTGTGACAAGTCTTATAAATGTCTGTTTTTGGAAGTGTTTTGACTTGTTTTCTTTTTGTAAATAAAATTTTTGTGTTAATATTACGAATATAATACATCTATATTAGTATTATGAATTTGTTAATGTCAAGATACTTGTTCTTACACAATACACATTCAAAAATAAAAAGATAAATTAATTAAAATAAATAAAAAATGACGGTATCTTCTCAGTTACATTATGATCACGATTATTTGTTTTATAATTAAGATAATTCTTTTGCTACACTGTTAGAAATTTCTCGGAAAAATGATTAAACGACAAATTATTTTATTGTTATTTTATCATATTCACCTACCTAACTTGAACTAGGATAATTCGTAAGGAAAAACGTGTTGGCGTACATCGATTTACACTGTTTTTCAGAATTTTTGTTCAATACTTGAACAAATTCATTAAAAAATTTATTATTATTGTTATTTAAAATAAAAATATTATTCAGTACTAGATAGAAACAGTTTATACACATTTTTGGTTCTTCCAAGGAAATGGAGAAGAATCAGTGAATTTACATTTGGATTAGATTTAGGCTCATCTACAATCAACCCTGGTTTTGGACAACTTATCCATTTCTATCTTTTTGGAGGAATTTTTAAAGGACTTGGAATAGTATCAGGTCTTAATATTTTGTTGCTATCTTTCCTATTTACTTTAAGTTGAGATTCAACAAAATGAACCAAAAAGAAAATGTGAAATGCTGTTTTATATTTTTATACTTAAATTAAATCACATTAAAAGATTCAAAGTTTAAATTTTGTAAACATACTTCCATTAACTTTTAAACTACAGAAACTAATTACTTCAGCAATTGAACGTAAGAATTTAAAGGAAAAACAATAACATTTGTAGATCTAAAAACGCATAAAAGATCGCATATTAAACAGATTTCTTATTATAAATGTAAACAAACCATTTGAACTTTAGGTGATATGTTACCATAAGTTACTAAAAAAATTAAATGAGTCAGGATAAAAAAACTAACTATCTGATATATTAATGAATTTAAATGAAGTACAATTAAAAACAGATAAATATTTATTTCTAACAAAACAAAAGGAATTACTTAAAAGTAAATACAGAAATTGGAGATTCTGAAATATGTTTTGCCAATACTTATTCAGCTAAACTCTTGCCTTTATTTATTTGGTTTTATACCAAACAAACATTCAAAACTGTTAAATAAACGATTAAATGTTGTTTAAAGGTCCTATTTTTAATAAATATTTACTTAATAAGAGCAAATTTCAACGAAAATTTTTATATTTTATTCATAGTTGGAACTGAACAATTCAAGTAACCCGAAAAGTTATTCGCTTATTTATTTTTAAAGAAACAAACAAAAACACGCATTCAGAAACAAACTCCAACAACTTAAGTTAATTTATATACTACATATATAAATAAATGGATTCAATAAATTATAAATAAATGAATATTTACCTCACATAAGCGAGCTCCACTTCCAAGCTGCCAGTTATATCTTTTGCAAATTGATTACCCATTACCTCTTTCTTTCGAGATCTAATGGAAATTTTAACATTATAAAGCCTTTTTTTAAAACTGTTTGCCCAATTCATCGCTCTACAATTACTCATATCAATAATTTTAGCCTTTTTTTAAAACTGTTTGCCCAATTCATCGCTGTACAATTACCCATACCAATAATTTTAAGTTTCTAAATGGGCTTCATACTCTCACGCTAATGTTAACACTAAGTAACTAGCGAATTTGTTTGCTCCATAATGGCGGACTGTTTAGCTCCAGTCAACGCAGCCAAATTTGCACTTTTAAAGTTGTCTGAAACCACGTGTTATTTTATTTATAATATTTCTTTTGAAACATGTTTCTAAAGCATTTATTTATGTATTTAAAAGCAAAATTAAAGGGAATGTAGTACTAATTTGTTTTGAAGGAAAGTGAAAAATTGTTATATTATTATTGACTCCAGTGACGCTTAATTAATTTTTTTAATCTATGCATTTTGAAATAAAAGAATAAGCTATTTACAGGAAAGTTAAAGTAATGTAATGATTGTGGTTATTGTCAAGAAGAGCCGTAAAAAAACGTCATACTATTGTACACTGACGAGAATGCTGTTTAATTAATGTTGGTAATATGTATTAATTGAAATAAAAAAACTTACGTACTAAAAGCAAAAATAACGGAGAAAAAGAAACTTATTCACTTCGGGGAACCGTAAAAAATCGCCATATTATTATAATGGGTTAAAGCGAGACTGAATACTAAGCAGTTTTAAGCAGTACTAAGCCAGTACTAAGCAGTTTTAATACGAAATAAGTGTCTTAAGGCTCCTCGAAAGGAATATGTACATGAAAAAATACTTGATAATGGGAAATTTTGATTATTATGAGTTGACCGCGAGCAATATCATCATGCCAAGTGATGTTAAATGCATTTTATCTTTATTCTAATAGGATGAATTACAAAAGAAGTTTTGATTAGTTCAATAACGTAAAGCCACCGAAAAGGGAAACAAATAGTATTAAAATAAAAAATTTAAATTTATTTTGCCATATTGATTGAAAAACTCAGCAGAAGAACCAGTTAAGGGATGTTTTTAGAATGAAAAAACAGTTGTATCCGAACTAGTTAATTACTAATTTATTAGAAGGTGGGACTAATAATTCTTTGCTTTATTTCATTTACCACTGCCTAAATTGAAATGAAAATCCTGCAAGCACACTAAAAACTGATGTGGATTAGTTAAGTTAAGAATAAAATGAAGGCAAAAACAGTTCTGTTACATTAAACATACCCATATTGAGGCAACCATGTTTATTATTTTCTCTGATTCATTAATTCCTCTAAAAATTTCATTTACCTGGTTCTTTCACGAAGCTCTTTAATTGTGACGGTATATGCCTTACAGTTTAGAGCATGATTTTGTAGTGTTCCTCTGTACTGATTTATTGATTCTTTATTTACTTTTTATTCATCCCGTGGATATTTATTCAGCTAGTTAATAAATAAAAAAAATAAAAAATCTCTTTTCTGCATGAGAAAACCAATATAGTTTTTTTTAAGGTTTAATTATTTCTATTTTTTCAAACTACCATTTACCATTAACAAATGTAAAGAAAATTGAAAAAGAAATGTAAAAGCAATATAAATTGCTTCAATTTTAAATAATATTTTTTTTTGTTCTTAAAATTAATCATTTTGCATTAAAAATAATCCCGCTATAGTTTTTGTAAAGAAAGAAATTCCGAAACACGATGTCTTTTGCGCTTTTTCATAAAAGCATATTATTAATATCACGTAAACTAAATTACTTTTTTTATTTTAAGTACTAATTTTAATCGGAAATGTCAACAAAAAAATATAAATGTCTTTTCATCAATATAAAATCCTTTTAATAAACATGAGAATTACATTTAATCAAACTTTCCTAGAAACTAATGTCAGAGAATTTTGAAATAAATTAAAAAAAAATCATTTATTAACCTAATGAGGAGAATTTATGTTAACCTCGCATGATCATTATTCCCTGAAGAATCTCTTTTGCAGTCATTGCTGTCACCGCAATTCAATTTTAATAAGCTTTTTGAACCTCTCATTACTTCCGAAAGATTTAGAAATGTTATGTTCGAGCACACTTTCAAATATGAATTAAAATATTTCTGTCTTTTATGGTATTATTATATCGAGAGGGATAGACTCGAGAATTATTTTGAAATACTTATTTCGTCTTCTCAGTTTATTCAAGTTAAAGGAAAATTTGGGGATAAGAGAAAATACTTTATAATTACATATATTATTCCTATTTTCCCCTCATTTCATTTCTTCGAATTCGAATAAAATAAAGTCATATCAGATCAGTAGATTTAATTTTAGATGAGGACATCGCAATATTTTGAGTTATAAATGTACACAGAGAAATAAATTCTGGTAAAATTACCGTACTCTATGGTAATGAAATTTCTGGTAAAACAAACCAGGATTCTTGTTAATAAAACTAAAATATATGATGTTTAGGCTAATTATTTGATAAATTTTCCGTTTATATGGCAGCGGTTTTCCGGAAATTTCAGTTTTCAAAATTACCGTTCTTATTTACCGTTCTTATTACCGACACATTTAGTAAAAAATACGAAACTGTAAAATAAATTTAACCGAATAAATAATTTTTACGCCATGCTCTGATGTATCGTGATAAAATTACCAAAGTTTACCACATTTAACAAATTTTATCACATATTATAAAACCATATTTAATTTTTAAAAACATTGTAAAACATGAACCGTATATTATTATTATAAATATATTTCATAGTTAATTTTGACAAAATCATAACCAGCTTTTGGGTCTTCCCATAGAGCCAGAAACGAGATAAATTTTACCACATTCCGGTAGCTTTGACCTTACCTTTTTTCTTAGTTTACTTAGTTTTCTTAGTAGACTTGGGTGACTTAATTGATTTCTATATTTAATAATGATAATAATAACTATTAAAAAAAACGAATGCACCTGTATTTAATTTTTAACTTACCGTTATGCTGAGGTATATAACTTGAAAGCTTAATTTAAATAAATTATTAACTATAACTTAAACCATTGAGGTAACTTAAGTCATATTGCTGGGTGAAATTTTGAAGCTGTTTTAAATTTAAGTTCATAAACCTTTACTTATATTTAAAATAATTTTACCGAAAATTTAATTTTTCTTAACTTTAATCATCTATTTTTTAAAAATGATTTTATTAGCTCTTGATTTACGACTCAAGTGATATCATAATGAAAATTTCTACAAATATTGTCAAGCTTTATTATCACTTTGAGAATATTTTAAGGCACCAGGACGGGAACATTATGATTTTTTTGAAAATAATTTTTAAAAAGAATATTATAACAAAGTTCACGAAAAAGACCATAAATTCCCGCATAGTTAGTTAAGTACTTTTTATGTTATTTCATAATTCTATGTTTGTAACAGCTTACTCCTCATTTAAAATATATTTTCATATTCATTTCAGTCTAAAACTAAAATGCAATGAACTAGTAAAAACAATGTTAAAATGAGACAAAATGCCTTCTAATTCTTTCTAAAGGAAAAGCTTAGCACACTTAATAAAAATATCTGAAAACTCTATGTCTTATGAGTGTAAACAAATTAATTCCATTAAATTATTGGTAAAATATATTGTTATAGATTTTTTTTATTAAAATAGGAGGTTGAACCACCTGCTTGCTTCGCTTGCCAACCCCATTAATTACTACTCATTCACGATTGCTTTTTTTCTTCTTTTTCTTAAGTGTCAATATTTTTTACAATAACACGGATAATTTTGTTGTCAAAATATATAAACATAATGGCTTTGTGTAAGAATAATTTTAGAAAGTGAGAAATAATTTTAATCAGTTTAAGTAAGTGAGAAATAATTTTATTCGTTGACAAGACTTAAAACAATTCAAATAGGGAGTGGTTTTGATCGCAGTTAAAAAAAAACTTCATGAAACTTTTTTTATTTTTTAAAATTTCAATATAAATGTATGTTAAAATCTATATCTGGCAAAACATAATCTCTATCTCTCTTTTCTTATTGCTATCTATTCTAGCGCGAGCTTATAAAATGAAGAAATAAAAATATTGTGAGCGAAAAAAAAATTTTCTTCTACAATGGACAAATAATCAAAATTTCAAGTAAAAAACCTTAAAAAAACCACGAAAAAGCACTTAAATTTTTAAAAACTTTTGAACATATTGGAAAGACGAAATGAAATTCGCACTAAGTTCTCAAATAAAAATGACTCTTGCGGTACGTCAAATTTTTAGCTCTGTAGTTGCATTTCAGTAACTCAATAAGGTATCTTTAATATCAAATTAAACTGTTGATAATTTTTGAACTAACTAATGAATCTTACTTTTTTATACCGTTGTACTACGTCGAACAAAATGAAATTTTGAAAAAAAAAAAAAAAAAAAAGAAAAACTTTGTTTTAAGTTCATGAACAAATAGTTGTTGCATTTCTATGGTCTGTAGAGCTACTCGTATTTTATTTTTTTCCTACAAGTTTAACAGTTAATTTTTATACTGTTAATTTTTAACAGTTAATTTTATTTCATTGTACTCCCTATACATTTTCCTACACACCATAATGTGTTGCCACAATAGGCATTACATATTTCCCAGCTTTTAAAATTTCTTTAATTTCTTAAACTTATTTTTTTAATCATTCCTAATCAAATCAATTAAATTAAATCAATTATTTAATTTTTCTTACAATTTATAAAAAGCGATCCAAAAATATTTTTTTCTTTTCTTATCTATCAATGTAACGGTTAACTTTTCATTTCAATAGTAATGTAGACTTATTAATCCTCTGTCACGCCTAATCGAAAGCAAAAATCTTTTTATAACTCTTTATTCTCATTTTATTACCACAAATATTTTTCAGTTACATGGTTATACTAATTCTTACAGTCTTGTTGGCGATTCACGATCGCCAAAGTATTCTCAAACCTAATATTGATTATGGGGGGCTGGCTTTATATTTGGCTATGTGATATTTCGATAATCCGCCAACCATGGATATCTTCCTCATGCTTCTAACAGTCCGTTGGGAACAAATTCATTCACTATTAGTTTCCGATTTTTGGCGATTGGGGGTGCCCTTTTGGGCCTCCCAGTCCCAACCGTTAAATATCATTCTCAACTGAAAATTCTTGATGTACAGAATGTTATCTTAATCCCTTTAAGGGATTTCTTTTCTTTATTATTTTTATATTTTAAATATGGCCATTTTTAATCTGGTAATATTTGTTTAATAAATCAAATTTTTACTTAAACGATTTTATTAATTTCTTTGAGATAAGTATCATTACATTACATCCAAATTCAGATGCATGCGTGACTGCCAAAAAGTCAAATAATGTTACCTGTATAAATCCATTAATTAATTTAAAACAATCACCGTCATGACACATAATAATTTCAAGTTTCTAAGTTTTATTTATATTTTTTGTGCTGCAAAATAAAATGCGACGTTAAGTTGAAAACCCAAAACAATGTTGGCTGCCTTTTCGATTTTTTTAATATAAAGAGATATTGTTAATTTATTTTTGCGCCTTTTAAGATGTAAGTTATAAAAATATATTTTTTTCAGATATTCTCAGTTTTTTTTGAAAGAAATAAACTCATCGAAATAAATGTTTCCCATTATAATTGTGTTTTATTACCCCATCTCCTCTTATCCAGAAGTAAAAAAAACTTAGGTTAATCTAAACTTTTTTTATAATAATGAATGAGAAAAAAATTATTTATCAACATCTCTGGGAAAATGATAATTAGACCCATGTGAATTTAAAGAAGGGAATTTTCTTAATTTAAATAAAAAATTGGTCGGCAATTAATGGTTAGTAAAACAATTTTTAATCTTTAGAACTATATGTACTTTTCGAACAATATTTTTTTCTTTTACTGATTTGTTTTAAAATGTTAATGCTTAAAATAGCCTGTTTTGTAGTCTATAGTAATTTTTCTTTTTTACCATCATAACTTAGACAGGGACATTTTAATTTTTATTGCTCATCTCCCCAGTGAAAGAGTTTACTTATTTAAGATATTGATTATAAATTTGTTATAAACGTGCATAATTAATTATGTTTCATAATATTTAGCAAATATTTAATAATATTTCTAATATTTCTAATGTTAGAATAATTTTTTTTTCGTGTATAATAAGAGCAAACAGTTATAATAATAATTGTTATATCAATATTTTTTGTTTGTTTCTCCTTACATTTTAACTTTTGCTACTCACCTCCCTACTCCCTTGTGATACATTTTACATATTTAAGGTATTGATTATAAATTTGTTATAAATATGCCCAGTTATTCTATTTTATAATGTTTTTTCGTATCAATATTTTTTATATATCTTCTTAATTATCTAGTTTTTCTAATAGATTAATAGATAATCACGTTTAATAACATATTTTGTAACAATCTTTCTCTTGATTTGTAATTAGAACACTGTAAAAAATAAATACTCAAATATCATGAAACTTTCTTTACTTTTGACGAAACTGTTTCCTGGTATATACTCCGAGTGAATTTTTCGTCAAAATGGTATCGTCACTTCCATAAATTTTTTTTTTAGTTATCTACTTTTTACAAAAAAATAAATAAATAAATAAGCAAATAAATAAAAATAAGCAACAACTTGTAGTGCTTTACGTATTTGACTTTTATAATTGTCATTTTATCATGGACACCATATAGGAGGATCAATATCACCCACATAACACAAGAAGTGTTGATAGTAGATCGAGGTAAATTACACCCATGCGAGAAGCGAGATTCCATCCCGACGTCTTCTTGATACGAAGCCAACCCCTTGACCACCATACAGGCAATCGGCTGGCTTTGTCACCTTATTTTCCATCGTCTAGTCTTCATTCTAGTTTCATCAATTAACAATGTAATCCCACAACGCACAACGATGAGGTTCGCAGTTGAGGAAACATTTTCTTCATACATTTGAGAATTCGCGTTTCGTCACAAATTACGTGATTTCGTGACAAGATTATTCTCGAAACTAATGAAATATAGCCCAAGGATTTCTCAATCGTCAAAAATGAGAGGCTTATTTCTGAGAGTGAAAGTTTCTTTCACGTTTGATTGACACTGAATAAATAAACGAAACGAGTGAGTTTCGAATTTCTTCTCGAAATCTTAATCCATGGTGAATATAGAATAAACAAAGAGTAAAAATAGTAATCTTATTTTAATTATTTGAGAAAATGCATTCTAATAGGCACTTTTCTTACCAAAAAAATATGTGTAAGTCATATAACGGGAGTAAGACATGAAAATGACAGATTTTGTACGAAAATCCATAGAATAATTTTAAGGATCTCTAAATTTAAAAAAAAATATTTATTGTGCAAAACCTTTTGTTTTGGTGCAAATGTATCGAAACGTATAATTTTCGAAAAAATTGCTTCAAGAGTTACAGTTTTTAATTTTCCTTAAAAACTTCTTAAGTCAGTAAAAAAACCAATCCTTTTGTTGATTTATGTTTCTATAAAGTGAACACTGAAAAAATTTAAATGTCTTATGAGACACAAAGGATGTTTTTTTGTATATTTTCTTTTGTTATACTGTTAGAAATTTCATTCTAAAATTACGGTAAAATAACCCGCAGCAGTCTGTTCATCTAAGTAACCATGAAGTTACGGTTCAGAACATTTATTTACCTTTCCGGTTTTAAACTGATTGGTTAAATAAACCGTGAATACTAACGTTTTCGGCTTTGTAACCATTCACAACTGTTAGGGTTTCAAAAAATGAAATTTAACTAGATATTGGGGTTAGGTTATATTTGGTTATTCGTTATCTAATGTTCATTGGATTTAGGTTATCACTGAGCTATGTTTTGTCAAATAAAACGTGGAATGTGGCTCAATTATATCTGGTAGTGGCTTAATTATATCTGGTATAACCATCTATCGTGAGAGATGGAAAATACTGCACGAGTGAGTTAAGCAGCTTTGTACTGCTGTCATCTAACAGTGAATGAGTGTTTCGTATTCTAATAGTCTTGGGTCACCAATAAGAGAGTTGTCATGTGTTCATGTGTGGAAGGAGTAGAAGAAATATTGTGGTGTCAACGTTGGGATTCAAACACCCGCTAGCCGGTCATGAGACTGACAGATTAGCCTTCTCAGCCACAGCATTTATCCAACCACCAGGAGCTAAGTGGCATCATCAGGTGGACATAGTAGCCACGGATAAAATTATGGTTGTTTAACTGTATCAAGAGAAAACAGTCAATGAGTGATTTTTGTTGCTGTTAAAAAAATCTTGAATACTATCTTTTTTACGGTTATATGACTGTTTTGGTTGAATGTTGAAAAATAAAAATTAAATAAATTGCTATTTAACTATTTTTCCTGAAAACTTTCTATCAGTGAATACTTAAATAAAATTTCGTTGTATTTTTTAGTAAAAATTCTGTTAAATTGCCATATATTTCAAAATTGAGCCAAAGAATTCTTAACATTTATTAAGAAATTTCCTATCAGTAGAAATTCAAAATATTCTAAATCTCTCACTTTAAAAGTCTCATGTCCCCTAAATACATATTAATGTCTCTTAACTTACATGCAACTAATAAACCTAACTTATCCATAATGCTATCTACTCTCTTTATTAGTCTTGGAGAGAATCATTAAGAGGCAAAGAGAAGTTATCAAATGAACCATTTGAAACCGGCCTAAGTTTTATATATAAAGCCTGGCTATTCCATCAGCAAGTGGTGAGCTAAAAGCTTTTTCAAGTAACTTTCATTGATTGCTGCTGTTGAGATAAGACAAACTGCGTTTTTTTTTATTCTGTGGGAACGAAACTGCTGAAAAGTACAGAAATAATGGTCTTCAGTGACCTAGACTGCTCTTCGGAGACAAAATTTTAACAAGTGAAAAAAAAGTAGTGGATTTTATTGAAGAAACTGATGCAAATGATGGGAAGTTCTGTTTTTCTTTTCTTCTTTTTTCATTCCATTAGCAGTG
This sequence comes from Parasteatoda tepidariorum, assembly GCF_982258835.1. Classification (NCBI taxonomy): domain Eukaryota; kingdom Metazoa; phylum Arthropoda; class Arachnida; order Araneae; family Theridiidae; genus Parasteatoda; species Parasteatoda tepidariorum. Next base: position 42,123,312 of record NC_141757.1, read on the forward strand.
AAGAGGCTTGGGTTATATTACGGAAGAAATCTAGAACATTTTTTTTGAAAAAGAAATTAACGTAGAAATTTTTCCTTTTAAGTATTAGCTGTTAAGTCTAGGGGAATAGGGTGTCAAATTCGATGAAAATGATTGGTTTAAACTGTCAGGAACTTATATGTAAAAAAAAACATAAGGCAATGCACTGTATTTCACGACATTACTGAGAACCTCCTTTTACCGATCGTCTTTTTTTTTCTTTTTTTTTTTGGCAGCACACAATCTAGAAATTTTTTTTACTGCAAAGATTACTACCTTTCAACTTAATTGGATAAAATAAAATTATTTCTTATAAAAAATATTAGAAAAGAAATTTAAATGAGAGTGGCTCTAATTTATTCAATGAATCGTACTCTTCACTCAGACATTGTTTGAAATACTAAAATGGCAAAGCAAAAATAGTTTTTTTTTTACTTTACAAATCAATACATTATAAATTAATGGTTTAGAATAGACTTTTTCAACAGTAAAAGAAAAAAAAAAGAGAGCATTGACTGAATAAGATATACTTTTTTTAAGCAAAAAGAAGAAATACATCAAGATATTTATTTGCTGTGTTTAAAAATTTATATTTTGAATCGTAGCAAGTTTTCTTTATAGAGATAATTTGGAGTTGTATGGCGTGTAATGATTTGCGCTTGAAAAGATAACACCGTAAATATTTGAGGAATGTTGTTTCGAAAATGTGGTCAAAGCGGAGACAAAGCAAATGTCCAGCCATTTTATAGACTAGCAGGTTAGTTTTCGCATCTAAAGTGATTAGCCAACCTTGAAGCAATTTATTCTTTAATGAAACCTTGCCATAATACACCTTTATTCATGGAATAAGCGAGATTTCAAGTTTAAAAATTGAATCAATATTTTTGTGTGCAGAAATTAGATTCTTGTAGTAATTAGAATACCTTTGGGATCTTAAACAAAATTTTTATGTTCAACTGTTTAAATAATTATTTTTATTCTCTTTCTAAATTGTTTTCTCTAGTTTGATGAAAGAGATTTTTGTTTTATATTCAAATATTTAGTTTTCTTAAAACTAATTTAATGTACAGTGCTCGAGAAAAAAATAAATAAATGGTCCACGCTAAATAACTTTTGATCTAATGATTGATTTTTCCCTTTCAAGGACTCAATGTTAATGGTTCGAAAAGGTGACATCAAATATGCAGATGACATTTTAAGCTACGAAATCAGACACAAAGTGTACTTTTTCTAAATAAACACAAATGTTTTTTCAACGGATTCAGATTTATGATTCTCAAAATATAGGGAGTAGTCGCAATCTAGGAAATATACAACAAGTATAGGACAATCTAGGAAATCAATAGTTTGGTCAGGAGAGTGGACCAATGTTTGGACTCCTTAATGTTAATTTTATTCCAATGTTGTTCATATTTTTTTAATGTAAATGGCAATGTTAATTTTGATATTAATTTTAATGCTTATTTTTTATGCATTTCACCAATCTCGAGAATTTTTAAAGTGAATTGAAAAATGTTTGCACGCAATTATAAAATTCGTTTATCCGAAGACAATTCCTTGATAAATATTAATTTGAATAGATATTTATTATTTCTATTTTTTAATTTGCTGACGAAAAAAAGTTTTGAATTGCAAGGTATACAGTTTTTTTTAAAAAATCATTTTAAAGAAGGTAATTTTAATTGGCAAAATTCAAACTTTGAGAGGAATCGGTCGAATAGTTTCTGAGAAATCGAATTTTATAAAAAGTCGTATTTTTAATTATTCACCTGTGTTAATTAATTAGCATATTTGAGGTTACCTCTTTCTGAATCATTAAGAAGGAATCCTAGTACGTGAAGATCCAGTCACTAGATAAAAAGTTATGTAGAGTGGTCTGTTTACCTATCGTTTCTACATTTCCCTCCTCATTTTTAAAATTGCAAATAATAATTATTTTCATGTGCAGGATTGGTCAAAGAATATAGGAAAATTCAGAAAAAATCAGTTAAATTTTTTTGAGGGGGAAAAACATTTTTGTCATTTTGCATAACTGCAAAACTTCGTGTACAATGTTTATATTCCTTGATACTCAACATAAGCAATAGAATTTTTGCAATAATAAACACAAAATCATCAAAAATTAAACAAAGAAACAGAAGTAACAAAAGGAACAGAAATATAAGTACTGAAATCATCAAAGCTTCAAATTGCAATAATTAAATACCAAAAAACAATGATCTCTCTTACTGAAATAGCTAAAGCGCCAAACTAAGGAAACTATCACAACAGCAGAAAGTAACAAAAAATGATTTCATCAATATGGATATTTTTAATGAAACAGGAATGTTTTTGCCTTCACTTTAATATTAATATAACTGATCACATCTGTATTTCAAATTAGGCAGTGGTAAATAAAATAAAGCAAAGAATTATTAGTCTCGCCTTCTAATAAATAGGTAATAAAGTTGTTCGGATACAACTGTTTTTATCGTTCTGAAAATATCACTTACCTGGTTCTTCTGTTGCGTTTTCCAATTAATATAGCTAAAATAATTTAAATTTTTTTTAAAATTTAATATTATTTGTTGCCCTTTCCGGTGTCTTTACATTATTGAAGTGAGCAAGATTCGTATTTTGTAGTTCATTTTATTAAAATAAAGATAAGACTTGTTTAGTCTCACTTGGTATGATGCTATTGATCGCGGACAACGCATAATAGTCAAAATTTACCACTATCAAGGAAATTTCTCCGGTACATATCCCTTTCGAAGGGCCGTAAAACAATTATTTCCAAAGTATCGGCATTAAAACTATTTAGGATTTGTGCTGTTTTTATAATCACCAACACTATCACCATAATATTTTATACCTATGCTAGTATATTTGATATTTATAACATTAACCCTTCATCTTTTGAGTTTAGTGAAAAATACGTTCAGTGAAAGCCAACTAAAATCATTTTTTGTTAAAAGAAAATAATTCTTATTAAAATTTGATAAGGAGTTTGGATCATGATCATTTCTCTATCCGAGCTTTAATTTATTGTTAAAATAATTATAAGTAGTGGTGGAACAAAGTTTTTCTTTTTAATTCTAATTCATCACAATATTAATACACTATTTTTGTTATCATTGAAAATAATATTTTCTGAAACTACGAAAGACTAGTTGTAGAATTCTTGTTTAAACTGCATGAACTACTATATTACCAGTAGTGCATATTACCATTAGTAGTACACAATAATTAAGCATCTTCTGCGAATGGCGATTTTCTACGGTTTTCCTTAGCGAATTTCCTATTAACCTTTTCTTCCTTAACTTTGCTTTTTAACACATGGCAGGCAGGCAGGCAGGCAGGCAGGCTTACATTTTTATGCATTTAGATATTGTACATATATTAAAATATTTCTGAATGATTCATAAGTATATTGTATAAATCACAACGGTCATCGTCAATTTTTCGTTTTAAAAATTTCTAAAAAATGTTTTTTCTCAATTTTTAAAAGCCTCTTCTTAACATTAATAAAAAATCAAGTCTTTAAAGTTTTAAACTGACACTTTTTTATTTTGAAATTTTCTTGATTTTTATTGTAACGGTTGTTTTTAAACCAGGATTTGAAACTGTTGTCTTTTCTTAATGCCAATAAAGAATTAAGTCTTTAAAAATTTTTTTTACTGTCGGAATTTTTTCATAAAATATTTTTAATTTTCATCTTTTTAATAAGTTAAAATAAATTTTAAGCGATAGTAGTTCAGATAAAAATAGAACTGAAGTGAACGGTGACGAAATAATTAAAGTAGACCGTTGATTTCAAACTAATCTTCTGTCAACGGTAACGTTTTTTTTTTGTTGAGAATAATAAGTTTTTCTTAAATTGTATTTTTATCTGAACATTGATTCACGTCAAGCTTAGCTTGCTTATTCAATGAAATGGTTAAGACAAGACTTTTTCTCCTTTTTTTATTAGTTTTTTTAGTCAACGTAAAGCCATGTTACTTTGTTTTTTTTCTTCTTAAACAAACGAATTTTACAACTAGTTTTTTTTTTAAATTTTAAGAAAGATTTAAAAAGAAATCAATAACGAAGAAAAATAGAAAAATACTTTAATACTTCTTTATTAAATAAATATTTGTTTTTATTCATAAAATACTGTGACATTTTTTTTTTTGTAAATTACAAGTTTCAACAAGCTCACCAAACCAAAATACTTACTTTAAAGCTCTCACAAACCTTTCTACTATGTTATTTTAGAAATATTTTTTTTGGGTATTGTTTTGAAATATTTTTAGTGAAAAGTTTCAATTTCGTTGGTAAGGTTATAAAGCAAACGATATCATAAATGGCATACTCGCAGTGGGAAAATAAATGTTTATTTAAATTGTGTTTAAAAAAGAAGTGAGTTACCCCCATTCTTTAAGCTTTATGAACTTGGTCAACAATTGACTGTTTTCAGGAGTATATTTATTTCCCAGCTTTCGAAGCATGTAAAAATAAAGATTGTTCTCTAATTCCATATTGATTGCATTTGAAGCAAAGAACCAGTTCTCGCATTAATTACTAATGTATTTTTGCTTCATGTTAACAAATCTCTCATATTTGCTAGATATAAACGATAAAATCATTATATTCAAAATTTGTCATGTTTATAATAAACATACTCGCAATAAGTCAGGTACTTCGGCTGGTTTTTACAATACTTTTTGTTCTTTCAACAGTTGTTTTGTGAAGAACTAAACGGTTTTTTACTGTATTAGTAAAAAGTTTTAAGTTCAATATGAGGGTATGATTACACGTGTTTATTCCATTTTATTTGATATACAGCCTGCTATATTTTGTTCTTTTTTTTAAATAGTAAAAAACACCTTTGCAGGTTGCTCATAACACTCCTGAAATAAATTTTTAAAAAAGTGCTTGTAGTGCTCCGTCTGGTGTCATCTAATTACAAAATTTATATTCTCAGAACTAATTTGGTTCAACGTACGTCAGTTATTCATTGTGTCGGTAGTTTGAACTATAATATTATTTAAATTTACTTCACCCTTAATAAATTGTTAAATTAGGCCCTTTCCTCATCTATGTTGAACCGCAATTACCGTGTAACCAATTTTAAAAGGAATTAATTTGTATGATAATATTGTTCAACGTTTCCGTGAAGTTTTAACTTTGAATTACAAAAGTTCTTACAGTGTTTTGTGGCAATGCTTGAATGCAAATGCAATAATTTTTTTTAATTAATTTAGAGTACTTCAAACATGACTCTTACAAGAAATTTTATGAATTAAAATGCTAACAAAATACTCCAAAATTTCTCGCAGTGTACTAACACAATTTTTTAATGTAAACACGAAATTTTTTTCTATTAATCAAGTGTACTACAAACATGACACTTTCAAGTAATTTCATGAATGAAAATGTTCATGAAATGCGCTGAAATTTCTTACAGTGTACTACCAAAATTTTTTTAAATTCAATTAAGGAACGATCATTATTCACTTAGATTACTTTAATCATGACCCTCTTTCAAGTAATTTGAGAAATATATTTCATTGATACTGATTTTTCTAATGTTTAAAAAGAAATTTAACAAAATTAAAGACTTTAAATGCCGTTTTGCGTTAACTAAAGAAAAATAAAAATCTTAAGGTTTTAATATCGTGCTAGGGTTGATTTTTGGATTTACTTAATTTATTCAAGCGTGGAAAAAACAAAACCTAAACCACATAAAACCGGTAAAATTTTTTAATTTTGTGGACAATAACTCAGTAATGTAATGACTTTATATTACTTCAATAACTTTGAATTTAGAGTATTATGTATTAAAGATATCATAACCTTTTTAAACAATATTTAACAAAGTAATTATTAAAAGCTACTATTTATGATGGTGATCTAAATTTAAAATACATGATGCAAGAGTTGAAATTATGGGAATGTAACGCCGCATTTAAAATAATGCCATTTCAGAAAAGTTTTATCATAAAATAAGCAACTACAAGTCGTCATTCAATCCAAAAAATATAATTCGAAAACAGAAAAGAAAGCAAAAGAATAAGAAATGGAGCTACTTGATCTAGAATTCCAATCAACCGTGCATGAAACTTTTTCGAATTTCAGAATCAATAAGGGAGCTCCAACTTCATAAACCAGCCAGACGAGGTTGAGTTATCTGAAAAGTTTGAAGAAGTTAAAAAATGCATTTAAGAAGGAATAAAAACATCCGAGAAATCGATATTGCGAATAAAATGAGGGGATTGGCAGACTGTTACGTTCTTTTAAAATAAAAATAAAAAGTTTTCAATGTTAATCTCAGGCCTGTATACTTTCGAATAAATGTAAGAAATAAATATGGTTGGTGTATTGACTCAAGTGAAATCGAAAAATAATTTAAATGCTCAGCTTTCCTTACATTTATTTTTCAGAAAAGAAAAAAAAATGAATTTGTGATATTTTATAAGAATTTATCTTAAAATGGCAGTTTATGCAGGTTAAAGACATTAATTATAAAAATAATAATATTTTATTACTAACATTTTATTAATAATATTTTAATAATAATATTTTTTTACTAATATTTTGATAATAATATTTTTTTACTAATATTTTATTAATAATATTTTTTTACTAATATTTTATTAATAATATTTCAATAACGATATTTTATTATTAACATTTTATTAATAATATTTTAATAATAATATTTTTTTACTAATATTTTAATAATAATATTTTTTTACTAATATTTTATTAATAATATTTTAATAACGATATTTTATTATTAATATTTTATTAATAGGGCAATTCCATGAAAAAGGGGAAAAGCATTGGAAAATTCAAATAAGAATAATGTTATCATTTTGGATGTTTTCTGAATTAGAAAGGTTTGAAGTTTGATAATTTATAATTATTTTTTTTGAGAATTTAGTTTTTTAGTGTTGGTAACCCATTGAACATTGGCATTTACTTGTTCTGATTTGGGTGAAGAACATGGTCAGTTTTTGAAAATCAGTAAGTTAACATTATTTTACTTTCAAAATGTTCCAAAGAATAAATATTGTTTATTACACTTAATAGAAATATTGTGCAGTGCTAAAATAAGTTTTTGTTGTTAAATTCACTTAATTATATAAATTTCAACTAAACATTAATGCATGTAACGTAAGTTACCGAAAACTAGAAAAAGTTTTTGTGTGTAAAAAAGAACAAGTGATACAAAAGTAAGAATAATATTTTTTCTTCCTTAGAGGCTATCACTAAATAAGCAGCAATAGTTTTCTTTTCAAATATTACTTATTTATGGCTTTGTGCCCCATTCAATATGTGTAACGTAAGTTACTGACATGCATGCAATGTAAGTTACCAATGTGAAATGAGTTTATTCCTCTTGAAAATTAGCATACAAACTAAATAAGATGTATCCAGTTACAATACTAAAGTTTAAATAAATTATCACTGCCTTAAGATATTAATTTCAATGAAACTCTTTGCTTTAAGTCATTAATTTGGGTGTTGGCGTTCATATGTTTTCAAAGTTGAGCGAAATCTTTCGACAGGAACCGGCATCTTCATCATTCAGTTCGAGAAATGCACCAAATGTTTATGGAAGAAAATCCAGAATGCAAAATTGGAAAAACTAAATTCTTTGAGCTCCATCCAAAGCATGTCTTGCTTAGTAGCAAACTTCCAGGCAATGTTTGTGTTTGTAAGCATCATGAAAAGTTCGGATTGACTAAGGAAGCCTTCAGCAAAATTTATAATGTTCCATCTTACGAAATTCTTTAGAAATTTATTTTATGTTTAGAAAAAACAGCTGAGTGCGAGTCTCTAGAACAGATGAGTGGAGTGTCTAGTCTATTCTCAAAATCTCCACAGATTAAAAACATTAAGCAGATCCACCATTTAAGAGTACAAGAAGGCATACCAGAAGAGTTTTTTTAGTGAAAGATGTTGAAAAAGAAAATGATGAATCCAAGATAAATGCTGGGGGTTGATATATGGTTAGATAGGAGGACATGTTATATCCTGGTGTGGTAATGTTTGTTGCAGAGCAAGAATTTAAAGTCAATGTAATGGCTGCTGTGGGAATAAATTGTAAATGGCCAGAAAAAAGAGATGAAATATTCTACCAGAAAGAAAGCATGGTGAAAAGAGTTGAGCCCCCTGTACTAGTTAATAACAGAGGACTTAATAAGTTTGCAGTTATGTGTGAATCAAAAGTATCTCAATTTACTTCATGAACACTTTTTCTCCCTTGCACTATACTGTTTAAATAACTTAATTTGCATTTGTACATTATTTGATAAAAGTTTGATACAAAGGGAATTTCGTAACGTAAGTTACCCACTTAAAAAATTATATTTAATTTAACTTTTGAAATAAAATCTTAAATCTAGGCATAAGAAATATTTAAACATGTCAGAAAAAGGATACATATAATCTTAATCATGAAACTTTTGTATAAGAACAGAATTTTGCCTTCAAGTATATTGCAAATTTATGCCATTCCTTTTTCAGTAACGTAAGTTACCACACTAATTTTAGGCTTTTACACTGCTTAAATTGAAAAATAATAATTATTTTAATTAGGTTTCTTTTGGTTTTGATTGTAATTTTAAGAAATCACTTTATTTTAATATGTGTATTCATATTATTTGTTTGCTTCTAAGTTCTCAATGCAATAAAGTTTATGTGAATGTAACGTAAGTTACCGTGGAATAGCCCAATAATATTTTATTAATAATATTTTAATAATAATATTTAATTATTTCAAAGAATTATTTTATTATTAGAATATAGAAAAATGCTTATTAAATTTTTTTTCATCCTTAAAAACATTTTAAATTATAATTATATAATTCGTAATAGAATTTTATTGTGGCTCATAACTAACTTTCGTTATAATTTGTCTTACAGTTAGACAATTGTTTAACAGTTCGTAATTGACGGACAGCTAAATGAATAACAGTTTGATTAACTTGTTTTATTTTCCTCACATCACTGTAAATCTATATTTTTTCTGCTGCGTGTGTGCCGGTGTTTTAATAGATAATACTGAAATGCATAACAATCCTGGGGAAATTTTTCTTTGTTGCATTTATGCAAATACTTTCTTTGTCTAATTTGGATATGGGGATTTCAAAAGTGAAAATACGACATTTACGGGCAAGGGATCCTATAGGATTTTAGTCCGGATGTTGTGCCCTTACTACCCTAGAATTTTGTCGCAACTCCCTGACCCCCTGTAATACATAACAAAATGGGGAAAAAATGGACCACCCTCAATAACTTTTGATCTAATAATTGGATCTTCATGTTCTAAGAGCCAAACTTACTGGTTTGAGAAGGTGATCTTAATTATACTAACTAATTAATGCAGACTTTATTTTAAGTTACTAAATCAGTCACAAAAACGTACTTTCTCTGAATAAACATGCTTTTGTTTCCAACGCATTCGGATTTCTGATCTCCAAAATATAGGGTGTAGCCGCAATCTGGAAAATATGATCACAATAGTTTGGTCAAGGGAGTTAGCCAAAGTGTGGAACTCATAATGTTAATTTAATTTTTCGCGTATTTTGCAATATCAAGAGAACTTTAAAAGTGAATTGAAAAGTTTTGCACACAATTGTAAAAATCGTTTATCCAAAGATTATTCCATGCAAAAAATAAATTTTAGTAAATATTTATTATTTTATTTAATAACAGTTGAAAATATTTTGAATTGTTAGGTATACAATTTTTGACATGATTTTAAAATATGTAATTTTACATGTAAAATGCAAAATTTGAGCCAAATCAGTAAAATTGTTCCTGAGAAATCAATTTTTAAATGTACTTTTTTGAAAATTCCATTTCAAAGGAAATATTCAACCAATTTCGTTAAAATTATGTATTTTTCCTTTTAAATTTACATACTTTAAAATTATGTAAGAAAATTGCATACCATACTATTCAAAATATTTTCTACTATTATTAAATAAAATAATAAAAAGTTAAAAATTATTTACTAAAATTTAATTTTGCAATGAACTATCTTTGGATAAGCGAATTTATTAATTGTATGCAAAAATTTTCAATTTCACTTTAAAAGTTCTCGAGATATTACGAAATGCACAAAAAATGAAATTAACATGGGTACAAATTTAGGGTAGCACACCTAACCAAACTACAGGAATCATATTTCCCAGATTGAAGCTACCCTCTATATTTTGGGGATCAGGAATCCGTTGAAAAAAAGGTACGTTTATTAAGAGAAAGTATGTTCTTGTGTCTAATTTTTTGACTTAAAATATCGTCTGCACTAATTAATTAGCTTATTTGAGGTCACCCCTTCGAACCATTAAGTTTGTGTCTTAAAACGTGAAGCTATGATCATTAAATCAAAAGTTATTCAGGATAATTCGTTTTGTTTGGTGCGCTGTACATTTCGACAAGTATAGACTAAAAATGTCATCACAAAAATAAAATAAAAACTGTAGCTTGGAAGAGAAATCACAACGTGAGTGATCCAATCGACTTGAAAATATCCAAGATCCGTTGAAAAATCTCATCCAACAGAACACAAAAATAAATCTGTTCCCCAGTGTAATTTATAAGCGTTTAATAATTAATAAACGTTAAATAATAATCAAATAGTGATATTATAAATAATTTTGGTTGGTTTACACTAAAAGTGATTTCGAAATTCGTTTTCTGAGTAACAATGTGAGGGTTTTGAGTATTGATGTCATTTTATTTAACCCCTTAAAGATCGGTTAATTTTCCAGAAATCGGTCATGAAAGTGCCCATTTCTTATACACGTGTATTATACACGTATTTGATTAGTACTGCCATCTGGAGTGTAAAATGAGCAATAAAATGTTTTCCGGGCAAAAGAACTTAATTAGTTTTATTCTTATTGGCGAGTCACTACTGAACACTCCAGCCCGGAAATTGCACGGGAGCGAGAAATAGAAGGCGAAACCTCACCACTCACAAATAGAGAAACGTATGGAATAAATGATTTCTTAACTTACAATTTTTGTATCTGGACGATTTTTGTACGCAGTTGGAAATCTTGAGGCAGTACTGATTTTACTCAGGATGACTGCGAAGCAATTCTAAGATTTTAGACCAAAGAAAGCGAGCATCAAGAAAATAGAGATTGGTTAGAGTTGCTTCTTTTGAAGCAGCAAAAAATAATAGTCATTTTCACTGAGTTGATTTAATTTAATGCGTTCTCAGTATGTATGAGGAATTTTTAAAATGAATATCATCAGGCTTCTTTATATTGGTCGATGATTTGAAAAATCAATTTTTTAAAGTACGACGTTCTGCCTTCTGCTTAGGGAGCCAGAAAATTTATTTTCTCCGAATTTCTAAATTAGTTACAAAGTTCATCTACGTATAAAAAACTATTACATAGTGTTTTATCAATAGCCACAATTCGAATAAAAATGTGGGCAGTTTTAAGAGAAAATTAAAAGAAGCGAAGGCAAACATTTAAGTTGGAATAGTTAGAAGTGCAGCAGAAAACAGTTACAGTTTTCCAGTTATCAGAGCCATCTGTTGAAAAGTCTTGTAACTAAAATTTGATCTTTAATGTGAATGATTTACCCAGCTTTCTAAACAGAACTCTGCAAATCACTCATAATCACATTTAAATTATCTCTAATCAATTTTTCAAATCTTGGGTCATGCTTGGACCATACAAGGAAATTTTGCTTTTCAAGATTGTTTTTCAATAACCGGAATTGTCTTTTTTGTCAGTTATAATCTTTATGTACAGTGACTATAACTTTACCAAGACAAAAATTTATTTTTCTCTCCATATTTTCTCAACCTGCAGAGATGATATTATAAAATTGTTCAAATTTTTTTTAAATTCTACTCAGGATTGCTATTGAAAAAATTGTCGATTTTTACATTTATATATTTTCCATTTTGACCAAAACAAGCTTTTTTTTTTATAAAATTCGAGAAAAAATGAGTTAACATTTACAAAAAAATTCCTACTCGGAAAAGTTAATCAATTCAACAGTATTCGGAAAATTAATGGCTAAAATCTCGCAAGCGTGGTTAAGAAAAATACGTTTCGAATGCCTTGCCCTCATACAGAATGTGCTTGAATAGCTTATAAATGTCCTAAGAGAAAGATATACTTTTAGAGTATGCAATAACTGAAAACGGCTTTCTTTTCTAAGAAAGTAAAAGTTAACAAAAATGTTTTTAATATATGTTCTCGATTTTAAGTTATGTAAATTAAAAGCATTTATGATAGCTCTATTTGTTGGTAAGTAAACTCTCATAAACGTTGTGAATTAATTTTAGAAAAGACTACAATAATTAATAATTTGCATTTAAAACGTATCATAGCGTAGCCTTTATTCTGAACAATACAATCAAAAGTTTTGAAAATGAATCAAAATTTGGAGGACTTACATTATGAATATGATGATCCCAACGAATGAATACACTTGAATGATTCTCCACATCTCAATTCGAAAATTCTGGATGTGGACTCTTTTCTCTTTAATTGCATTGGTTTGATTAAGTTTAATGTTTCATGAACTCAATGATAGTTGAATGTTCTGAAATTAATTATTGAGAAATATTCTACGGGCGATTTCTATTTGCCAACTAATTAGTTACCAAAGGTGAATCCAATTTTCCCTTCTCTAGATACCTTGAATACTTTGAAAGGATAATTCATCATTTGTACCAATTTCCGTTAGTTCTGCATTTGAAACAATCTACAATGGTTGGTTGTTATTTAAATTAAATTTTCCCATAATTATGAAATGAACTTTTTAAGGCTTTTCTTCTATGTAGAAGAAATATATTATGCAAATTAAAATGCATAAACTAATTTATGTATGAATTTTAAAATATATTAAAGTACAATAATTTTTTTAACTTGCATAGAATCTCAGTTAAATGTTAAATAAAAATTAGAAATCTTTCAAAAACTTGATAATGGGGAATCAGCTAACAAATTAGCCAAGGATTATGAAATTGGAGTACAAACTGTACGTGATATAAAGAAGAACAAAGAAAAACTCATTACCTTCACCAGAGATTGTGATGACAAATCTGCACTTTCGAAACGGAAAAGTCTGAAAACGTCAACATACAAAGATCTAGATTCTGTTTTACTACAGTGGTTTAATTAGAAAAAGAGCAGAAGGTATACCTACTTCGGGTGCCATGTGTTCCGAAAAAACGAGATTTTTTCATGAAGCACTAGGATTAGAAGGAGATTTTATTGCTTCATCTGGTTGGCTCACTCGATTCAAGCAACGCTATGGAATTAAGACTCTGCCTTTAACTGTAACGCAGTGCAAATTTGCTGCAACTTTAAGGTATTAAACTGAACATTGTAACAGTTGAATGGTATCAATTGAACCGTAATATAATATAATATACTCTAAGAAGTACGTTAAGATGGTGCAACTTTAGAGTCATATGACGGTTATAGGATCTTAACGACGTTATATGACGTTTGAATCTTAAGAAAAAAACCGCTCCAAAATTTCCAACAGTTTAGAATAAAAATGGGAACTTTTCAGATTTATCGTACAATGCAAGAATTTGTAGTTGTTATTCTATGAAATTGATTTTAATTTTCATCTACTGTCTTTTTTGCAAAAGAGTCTGTTCAATTTTGCCATAATATCGGTTCCTTTAATCATAACAGTGTGCAAATCTTCTACAACTTTTTAAAGGTAATTAAGCTTAGTTCACATTCAATTTGAACTATTGTATCACACAGTCTAATCTAATAAGTATGATAATACGTTTCAACTTAGTATCATATGAAGGTTGTAAATTTGAATTATATTATGGTTCAACATACTCCAAAAACTCGAAAACAAAGGAAGGAGAAACTTTTCTAATCTATCGTATTTTGCAATAATTTGTAGCAGTTATTCTATGAAATTTATTTGTTAATAAGAGCTAATAAGAGCAGAAAAAAACTTTGAAGCAATTTATGATGGAATAGTCATGAATCGGACGGGTCAAAAAATGATTACTCAAATTTCAAGACTGTAATAACATTACACTAAGAATGTAAGAATTTAAAGAATCATGTGAAAAAGGACGAAAAATGATACATAATGCCGAAAAAATTATCATTTAACGACGTGAAACTATGATGGAATCATCACGAATCGAACGCGCCAAAAAGTGATAACTCAAATTCGATCACAGCATTAAAATTATTGGAATTTGAAAAACCATGTGAAAGGGGTTAAAAAATGAAAAATAACTTCTAAAAAACTACCATTAAACAAATATTATAAAAAAATTTTTCGTTATTGAAATAACGATGGAATCATCATGACGAGTCGAACGCATCAAAAAGTGATAACTCAAATTCGAAATTCACTCGTTGTTATAACATCTCTTTGAAAATATCCGAATTTTGAAAAACCAAGTGAAAAGTACCCAACAGTAATAAATAACTTTCCTAAAAACTACCATTAAAGGACGTGAAATTACGATCGAATCATCGCGAATCGCATGCCTTAAAAAATCTCGAATTCGAATGTTATAACTTCTGGTCTGGACACAGGACAGGTCTGGACGTTGATAGTCGGAGTGGGTTACGACATATTCGCAACATCTCGGTCGGCTAATCAGGAGTTGAATAAGGGGAGCAAAGGTATTTTAAAAGTTAAGCGTCAGAAGTGTCGACTGGGTGTAATTTTCTAGGCGTCCAACTTAAATTTTTAGCTGCAAATTACGACTAACGACAACTTATTTAGTACCCTACCGAAGCACTTCGGCATTGCAGTCATCTGATAAATTAAACATTTGTTAAATTAATCAAAAATTTAATACATATAATTTGTTTACATTAAAAAATTAGCATAGAACTTATAAAATTATTTTGCCAAATTCTAAGATTAAAATACCAGTTTAAATGATATGATTGAGGAATGTTATTCTATTATAGTATTCAATGTTGCAAATTTTATTCATAAGTAGAAATGTTTACGAATTTTCATTGATTACATTTATATTACATTAAATATTTTTCTGGAAGCCAACTCTGAACCTAAAATGAAAAAATAATATTTTTCTTCATTGTAAGTCTTTTTTTTCCTTTAACAACACCTATAAAATCTAATCTATAGTTGCGGAATAACTTTTTGAAAGAGTTTGAAAAATGTATTAAACAAAGAATTCTCACTTTTTTGGTAGTTAGAAATCAATGGTCAAAGTCAATAAAATTGAAAGTTTTTTTGGTTCTTTTATTTTCAGTTTCTTGAAGTAAATGATGAGTGTAGCGAAGAGTTCTTTCAAACTTTAAAAGAAATAAAGGTGCTAATGTGAAGTCGTGCTATTTTTTCAAGCCGTTAAAATGATAAGAATTCCCGTCTTTGTCAGTTTTCAGTAACTATAAATTTTTATAACGTTCTTCAAAGTTTCAGTTAAATTCAAAGCTTTCAGTTTTAAAATGTTTTCAATATTTTATTATTATTTTCGTTATTATTTTATGACGTTTGCATAAGTCTCGACTCTTAAGTGAATATATGTAGAATCCAGCAATGATTAGAACAGAAAAATAGCAAATTTCCATCGATATAATGTTATTTAAAATAGTGTATAGTGTTCTGGAATTGCGGGGAAAGTACTCTGAAAAATCTTAAGAAGGCTGACTTTGGACAACAGACATTTGAAGGAGAACATTGCAGTTGAACCATAGCATTATATTATCAAGTGGGAGAAATATTCATTATAAATATAGATTCATGAGGTAAATGAGTAATATTCATGGAAATATGGTATAACTTCTTACACATCTAGACAAAGTTCCCGGGAACTCACCTAAATAAGCGTGGTGTGGAGGCTAGGTCTCTTAGTTCCTATGGTTGGCAAAAATGAACTACGAGATGCATTTGTGGACATTCAGGACAAAGCTGTTTTCCTAACTCGATGACAATATTTCAGGGAAGTCCCGTTTCTCGAACGGGAAGATAACTTCATTCACACATTAAGATTTACAAAGCTTTGATTTGACGAAATGGGGGTTAAAAATCTAGACCACCATTAAAATTCCATAGAACGGTTTTGGGACGGTAGTAGACGGTAGCCAGTTAATTTGACCATCCTCAATGCCAGCACTCATTTCAGCTGTGATCAACGTCTTAAAATAGGTTTCTATGGCAACCTATCAAAAACTGATGGAAAGCGAAGCTTAACCCTGACCATCTCCTGCAGGGCACATCCAGGGAAAACTAAGGACCCAAAGTGCACCCATGTTACTGTTAATAACTACGTAATATGGTAATTTACAGAAGTATAGATGATCTGATAAGTCTCCAAATCAACATTAAAGATTTGTAATACATCAATAACAATTTATAATGATAAAAATGAAAATAATATTACTTTAAGTGATATTAAAAAGTAAAATGGAAAAATTTAATAAAATAAAATGATGTTCAACACGAAAAAGGAAAATTGATAATTGTTTGATTTACAATATTTCCAGTGAGGAAACAGAACCACATTGATTTCTGGGAAGATTGAAAGATGATCAGTTCAAATATTGTTAATAAATGAGCAAAGCTTCTTATAACAGGAGTAAGGATGATCAGGAAAAGCTTTAATAAAAAAGTCTAAACTTCAACGAAACGTTTACGCAAAGTGACTTATCTGACTTTAGTTTATCTATATTATCTCATAGATTTCACCACAGATGAATAATTTGCATATACAAGCTTAGGTTAGTCATAATATTTGCTGCAACTGGAGCTGTAATAAGTAAAAAAGTCTCAAAATTATAAGATTGAAGTTTTTATGTAGTCTTCAGGAATAAGTAGAGTTAGATCAGAGGCAATAGTAATTTGTCCCGTAGAGCCCTGAGGAATAGAACAGAGAATTTGGAGTTTGTATGTAGTCATCATAGAGTCAATATCGATTTGGTATGTAGATCATTTCTAGTCTTCATCGCTGCCGGATGATCATTGAGAGTCAGTCTACACTATCTGGCCATTAATGACCGGACAACCCTCATTTCGGATACATGAGGTGCTAGTATCAAGTCAGTAGGGCGTAGGGCCGCCACGTGCCCAAATCACAGCTTTAACCCTTCTAGGAAGGCTATCCACTAGGTGTTGGTACACGGTGGCAGGTATTGCCCGCCATTCCTCCTGTAACATGGCGAAGAGTTGAGTGGTGGTTTAGGGGCATTGTGGTCTGGCCCTCAACCGGCGCTTCAATTCATCCCAGAGATGCTCAATTGGATTGATGTCGGGACTTTGGGATGGCCAGTCAAGCTCTTGCACCTCCATTTCATCAAACCAGTCCGTGATGGTATGTGCTTTATGAATGGCAGCGTTATCGTGTTGAAACACAAACGGGCCATTACCGAACTGTTGCAACAGGGTGGGAAGCGCCGAATTGTTAAGGATGTCTCTATACCCTTCTGCGTTCAAGGTTCCACGCACTAACACCAAGGCTCCAAGGCCAAACCATGAGAAACAGGACCAAACCATAATTCCTCCACCGCCGAACTTCACAATGGGGACAATGCACTCCGGTAGGTACCATTTTCCGGGCATTCGCCAGGTCCAAACTCGTCCATCAGAGTGCCACAACATGTAGCGTGACTCATCACTCCACATAAAGCTTTTCCATTGCTCCACTGTCCACTGGCGACGTGCTCTGCACCACTGAAATCGGTGGCGGGCGTTTGATGGAGAGATGTTTGGCTTATGTGCTGCTGCTCGTCCATGGAATCCTTGTGCAATCAGCTCCCGATGAATGGTACGTGCACTGGTAACACTACCAGATGCAGCCCGGAAGTTGGTAGCGACAGTGTCCAACGACATTTGTCGGTTTGCCTTCACTACACGTTGAAGAGATCGTCGATCCCTGTCGGACATTATTTTGGGCTTGCCGGGTCGGGACTGCGGTTTTATCACTCCCTCTCGTTCCCATTTCAACACGACGTCACCAACTGTTGACTGTGGTACCTGAAACTTGTCGGAGATGGCACGTATGGAATGACCAAATCGGTGGGCGCCTATGATCATGCCCCTTTCCGCCTCATTCAGCTCTCGTCGTCCACTCATTTTCTCTGTTAACGCTCGTATGGCCGTCGCCTGCTTGCGAGTGGTCTTTCCCCCACCCCAGGTTCCGTATTTATTCCGCCAGGACGAGTCCACCTGCCGTTCAAGGGGTGTCCGGTCATTAATGGCTAGATAGTGTAGATCTAGTATAATTATTGTTAACACAATAGAACACTGATGGATAGAAGAGGATTAAAGTTTAAATGTGGTAAGCTTGATATATAGCTCTCTTTCAAACATCTCGGCACCTGAAGGATTTGCATAAGTAAGCATAGTTCTTTTGTAGTTACAGTTGTTACCCTAAGCCATTGGTGGATAAAGGAGTCACAAAGTAAACGATTAAAACTGATAGAAAGTATTCCCGAACGTGTGCAGAGTTCAATCAATGCAAAAGTGTGACCAACATCAAATTAAAATATACTGTAGGACTTTTCGAGTTCATTCCAAAAGGAATCCGGATACTTTTGGTTTGATAATGTACCAAGATTGCAACAATTAGTTTAAGTCTAACCATATAATCCTGTAATAAAGTTTAAGATGGATGCAGTTAATTTTTAATAGTTGATAGAAAGCAAGACTCAGTGCCCAACTAAGAGTTTATCTATGAGATAAATAATTATTAATCACAAATTGGATCGGTTCAACAACGGGAGCGTTTGGAGCCCACTGTCCTGACGATGCCGTTCGAAAATTTAATCTGTTTTTATCTTCAGAGAAGAGCGGAGATATTCTCTCCTTCTCGTTTGGTTAAAAAGCGATGCTTTGAAATGTTTTGAAAACAAGTTTTCATTTCAAAACAAAATATTCTCCAAAGATACAACGATAATATTCTTTTTGCACTTATTTATCAAAATAAAAATTTATATAAAATAAGCGTTTGGAAATCGAGAATTTGATTGGTGCATTTAAAGTAGAACGATCAAACCGCAGTCAGTGGGAATGTTCCCTAAGATTGTAAAACTCTTCAAATTTAATTTATTATTCTTTTAAATTTTCACTTTTTTATTTTAGTTTAATTTTCTGAAATAAAATATTTAAAATATTAATGAAATATTGATAATAAAGCTGTTAAATGATTGAAAACTGTTAATCGTTAAACAGTAAATTTCTCAAAGCTTTAAGAAATTTGGAGCGGGCTCCACAAGCTCCGTGTGATGAAACAGGTCCATTCTTACTCTTTCACACTAATATAACTTTTGCAAATTTAATTTTAGCCTTTATAACTAAATGATTTAATAATTTTCAAAAAAAATTATTAATACGATCTCATGTTAATCGTTCATATTACATGTCAAATGCTTTTTCTGTCATTCTAGCAATTGGATAAAAATAACATTAATTTTCTGAGAAAATTAGTGGCTAATTAAAAAAAAATATAAGTTACTTTTTATTATTAACTTTTTTGATCAGTAACTATAAAAGTATGTTGACAAAAAAGTAAAAGCTCATCTTGTCATGAGCTTTTAAGCTGTTATGATATTATTTACTTACATAAAGCTTTACTTACGTAATTTATAAACCAATAAATGAAATATTATTTAATTTAACTGCATATTAATTTTTTTATTACTTTCTTAAATATGCGTTTACTGAAATTGCAGATAATATAATTTAAATCTTCAATTCATAAATCCCTTACCTAAATTGTTACATGAGGAGCAAAAAAAAAAAAAATTAAAATATTTGTTTAAGCATTTAAACAAATATAAAATATTAAACGGAGTCTCAAAATAGGAATTGTGTCAATCTGATAAACCGTGATTAATTCTTTCATAACATAAAATTTCAACACGTCGCTTCGTTTTTATTTATTTTGTAATGAATTTACTTTGCTAATAATTAACTTTTAGAAAAAGACAGGAAATAAAGGTTGAATAAGTAAGGTTTTATTCTTTTATATGAATTTCTCATTTGCTGGTTCCAAGGGAGGGTGTGTGTTTTTTTCTTATTTTGACTAGAGCAAAAACGTCAAAAGTTATAAATTATATCTTAAGATTACGTAGCAATTAAATATATTTTCGAACTATGATTATTTTTAATGTTCTTCTAAAAGGTAAGTGAACGTTTTAATTGCTTCAACAAAGCATTGTATAAAAAAATATATCAAAAGATCAATGTTTGCAATTATATGATTTATTTTAAAATCGATTAAACTGTCAGCGATTTAATTTATGTGATGAACATTTTTATGATTCAAGTTTATGCGATGGAATTCCATATGAGTAAAAGAAGTTTAATGATAAAATGGTAGATAAAAGATGAAATATTCACTGAGATGTCTAAATTAAATGTCATATAAGAGGGAGACTTATGGATAGTATTTCTAATATTGTGCTGTAAATTTCATATAAAAAAAGTCCATCCAAAATTAAAAATCTAATTTTAAAAATAATGATAAATAACTAAAATGAATAGTTGGCATCCAAGAAATTACCAAATAAATTTTTATCATCTAAATAAATATTTTTACGGGATATCCATTGAATAAAAAGAATATCTTTCTTTAAATTCTTTATCGTACAGCATATTATACTACATGACACGAAAAAAGTAAACACGACACAGTGAAATTCAGGTAAATATTATAGTACATATTAGATAAAATGAAAAATAACTAGACATAAGTCATTAAAAATTATGCTACAAAGAAAAATTGAGAAGCGCATGAAATGTAGCTGCTGGTGTGGTAAATGAGACGGAATCACCCTTTATTTTTTGTATGAAGTATGGAAGATGGTAAGAATGTTAGCAAAACTGAAATTCATAAGTTTTTGGAAAAATGTGTCTCAGTTAGTTTTTGACTCAACTTTTTTATTTTTTATTTCCAATGGCCAAGGTTACAAAAGACCACTCCCGCATTTGCTCTACATGGAGATGAAAACCCTCTACAGTTAGCCAGAAGGCAAGGGGTCTCTAACCCATGATCTGTCTAACACTGAGGATATTTTAAGTCAGCACTGTACAGGGCGTAGAATTCTATTCGACCAGCTGTTGCTGAGATTCGAACCCAGGTCATCTGATTTGGAAACGAGTGCTGTATCACCTGAGTAACCACGGTCTTCATTACTTTGATGACAAGAATATTGTCAGAAATTGTAAGCAAATTTATTAAAAAAGTTCTGTCTGAAAAAAAGTAAGTAAAATTTTTTTTACAAAATCTGTGAAGCTAAAAAACTGCTTTATGCAAACGACATAATTTGTCCCTTACCTGAAGGATAAGAATAATTGATTGAAATGGAATAGCCCTTTATCTCTAGTATAAAATTCATGATCTAGTATAACACGTGGAAGTTCATTGACAAGGGCCATGAAACTTTTTGAGTCTATTTAACCATTTATGTTATTAATTTTAATCAATCTTTATTATTTTATGAGTTATTAAACATCAACATGGGTCCGGGACTTTATAAACACCCTGTATAACAAACAATGGAATACATTTTAAAATTTATTGAAAAAATTACAGTCTCAATTATTATTTTTCTTTTACAAAATCTATGAAACTATAAAATTGCATTGTGCAAACGGGATGTTTTGTTTTAAAAAATTATGCTTTGAAAAGCCACTTAAAGATTATATTAGTTTACGCTTAAATAGATTGTCGTGATCCTTTTCAAAAATTCCTTTATGGTAGAATGCTTTTCTTTCAAAAATCTATCTCCAGTAAACAACTTTAACGAAATTCTTTTCCTATATCTATGTTGTAAGTTGTGTTTTAGCCTGCAGCTCAGAAAAGGATGTGTCAAGTCCAGCATGCGCATAATCTTTCAATGGATAGAAAAATCGAATAATCTTTAGAATATTAGAAGAAAATAAAAGCTTTTTATTTTAAATCGAAGTCATCTATTTCTTTTAAAATGTTAATCGAATCTTTGTTAATATATATGCTAACAGAAAGTACATTTAAAGAATCTATAAATAGAGTTGCTTTGTGTTTTAAGTTTTAGAGAAAATGAAGTTTTTTTCTTTATCAGGAGCATTAATTAATATTTTTTTTAAGCAAAATTTTGATTAAATAGTACTATATCTGTTCAAGTTTCGTCATGTATTTTAAGGAGTTTTTATTAAATGAGTGCATTAATGAATTAATAAGAGGAATGAACTAATGTGAAACTGACTCCTAATTAAAAAATTATTCGAAATTCCCTGAAATGTTTTTATTTTCTAGAACATGGAAAGGTTCATTTTTTGCAACCCCTGCCAAAAAAATTAATAGAATAAAGTATTAGTTTTATATATTTTTATAGGTTTATGAATCTAAACATAAGTAACAATTATTTCAATGTTTTACATTCATTTAAATATATATTAAATAAATGCTTTAAAAATTAAAAAAAATGATTCGAAATTGACTTAAAAACACTCTAAAAAGAGAGCATAAGCAAACCGAGCAATATCACAGAACAAGAATTTCGTCTACTTTTGAGAAATTAAGAAAAGTCTGATTTTATGGGTATGTTTTTCTTATTATCAATTGGGAATGCTTTCTGAAATGGATATTAATATATTTGCTTAACACAAGATTTGACAAAGTCAAAGGTTCAGCTAATGACAGATTTATTAATTTTCTTATGACAATAATCATTTTTATGAACTTGAATTTGCAATAATGTAACTTAATAAAATTAATGAAGTTTGAAAGGAAGACTAAATTAATACATATATTCCAATTTTCAGTTATTTGATCAGATTATTTTTAAAAAGCTTATTTCTAACTGTTTTTTTTTGATAAATGATAAGCTTAACCACTTTTTTCATCCTTAAACGTTTACAGAAATTTGAGAGATGGTTTGTTTCAATTTGCGTCAAATCCATATGTAAATATTTTCAATGAATTTAAACAGTCGGATATGCTTATAAAACTTTTTGTTTTAGAGCTTTCATTAATCATAGTCGATATTTTGTTCTCTAACATAAAATACATTTATTTACGTCTTCAACAATGTAGAAGGTAAGTATGATTTATTGCTTGGTGTTAAAAATTGTATGCAACTAGAAGAAATAAAATTACAATAAAGAAATTTCAATGATCGTGGTATTAATTCTAAAATTTAACATTGCTGTAGTTGTAACATTGCTGTTATTATAGCTTTCGCATAATTTATTGCGTGAATTATTAATTGAAGCATGTTTTAAATTTTGACAACATTTGCGTTCAATAAATATTCAACTGAATTAATTTTTTCATTTAATGTACGTACTTGGTCATTTATCACTTATTCTAAATAGATTTATTTATGTTGTTTCGCATGAATATTTATATATGTTAATCTATAGATATATAAAAGAATGTCTGTTTGTCTTTTACAGACATCTAAACCATCCAAACGAGAATGATAAAACTTGGCATATTGATAGTTTGAAGCACGGGGTAGGTCATCGTCGATATCAGAACATTCTATTACGAAAAAAGAGAGTGAAAAACGAATTGGAGTTTTCTGATTGAAAACCAACCGATTCTGTTTTAACAAATATTGTAAAGATAGCAGTGATATTTGCTAGCTCATAGCTCTATTTGATAAAGAAGGAGTTTATCGCACGTACCTTAATATTTAATAATTATTTATTCCTTATGTCAGATAAATTCATTATGCAATATTAACGTGGTAACTTGCGGGGATTACGTCTCCAAATTAGTATTGTTGAAGTTATCTGATACCACGTGTTTATTTTGCTTATAGTAATTCCTTCAAAATGTGTTTATATATAAGTCAATAATTTTAAATAAAAGGTAATAGAAATGCGAAAAATTAGTTAGGTATTAAAGGGCAAAATTGTTGGAAAAGCAGTATTAACTCGTTTAAAGGAAACATAAAAATCACTATATTTGCGGTAGACATATAAGTGGTAGACAAATTATTGAGACCAATGTTGTTTAATTAAATGTTCGTAGTATGTATTAATTGAAATAAAAAATTAAGCTGCTTACTAAAAAGCAAAATTTATGGAATAAAGGTATCTATTCTTTAAGGGGAACCGTGGAAAATCGCCATTCGCAGATGACGCTTCGTTGATTTTGGCAATATTTACAGAAGGTATTTTGGAAATTAGTGCAGTTTTAATAACAATGATTAAGGCTGGGGTATTCTCACAACTCAAACTGACCACAATGCTGACTTTCAACATTCCCAATGGTAGACATATTATGAGTTAGAATCCATTGAAATTGAACTCCCTGAGGGAGGTTTTCTCAGTTTCTCTTCCTTTGTATCGCAAATATGGCCAAATTCTTTCAAAAAGTTTGTATAAAGAGAATTTTTCCCGATTATTTGAACCAGAAGCCTCCTTGTCTTCTGTGTTCGGTTCAGAATCACAATGTGATAAAATAAATAAAATATCGATGAGAAGCTACTATAATTTTTTAAGGAATATTATAGTATTTTCCCTTGTACTCAAAACCTGTTCTGAACCAATGATAAAACGTTTTACTCATTCATAATTAAAGTTATTTTGATTTACTTTAGAAGTAAGCATTTTTTTTTAATAGTTCTAGTTCATTAATATAGTAAGTCGATAGTAAAGCGGTAATTCTAATGTATCAATGCAGTTATAGTGTGAGAAAAAGTTTAAATGAGAAATGATGTTATAGTAAGAATCGCTCTTTAAAAGTTAAAAACTGTTGACTATGCGTCGCCAAAAAAGATTTTTAAAAGGAAAAAAATATACCGATAAAAAATTTCTGTTATCTATTTGAATTCCAATATTTTGCTTAATTTTTGTTCGTAAAATTAATTAGAATTAAAATTTGTTATTATATTATAATATAAAAATGAATTCTAAACATACTTGTTTAGAAACATTCTTTGATACTAATCTTGTCCTTCAAAACATGACCTTCTCTAAAGGTAAGGTACAAAATGAACATTACATTCCATGTTTAACTCACATTCACTCATTTTAGCTGACCAAGCACACATTAATAACAATAACGACAATGTCAACAAAGCTTTTATTACTTTTGCGATTGTTTTGCTTTTTCATTCAGAGATTGAAAGCTTTTGGATGTTGGGGAAAGAAAAGTTCACAGTCAGCAGTTCGGGGTCAGGATTTATGAAGAAAGATGGTTCTGGATTCTTTGTTAACTGCAACTGTGTATCACTATTCTGTTGCACTTAATATTATTCGATCAGAATGTACGCTTGCAGGTGGTCTTTTGAGAATACAGAATATACTTTTGTAGATTTTATTTCTTCGTAAATTGAATGAAATTGTCTGGTGCTTGGCATTTATATGAGCAATTTAATAATTTACGAGAGATTGAATGGGAATTGAAAATAAAATAAAGAAGTATTCACTTTCAAAGATTATCATATAAGGTTATCATATGCCGAAAAGAATATCAAAATATGTTATATTTTTATGTTGATCATATCTATAGATTATTCTTTATGGTGATTTCACATTTTTGGAGTAACTAAATTTTTTTAAAATTTCTTTTTTCGAAATTATAGGGTCATAAAAGATAAAATTTGAGAAAAAATTACCATTTTAACTAAAAAAGTTTGATTGAAAAACGTTAGATATTTTATTAAATCCACACTGATGAAAAAGTTTGGTCTAAACTACCTAAATATGGTTAAATTTACCGTGTTATCTGGTTCATCGAGGGAACCAAAAGTACAGTAATTTTTACTGAAGCACATTAATAATCACTCAGGTTAAAATTATTACCAATAAAATATGATTTTATTACCTGGCCTTCGGCAATAAAACTGATAAATTTGTTAACTGCCTTACTGGACAATAAATAGGAAAATGTGCTACCATTACTGGTCGATGGTTTTAAACTAAATTTAGTCAAAACTACCAGTTTGGTTGTAGATGTTGTATATAGGACCTTTGATCACATTTAAAATTATTTTCTGTCCATGACACGACACCTACCAACCAACCAGTGAGAGATTCGGGTATGTTTCCGTTGTTTTGTGGTCAAGACAACGATAGTTTTTTTTCCTGATATATGTAACCTAAAAGTTTTTTTTATCTATACTTTTATTTACCTTTTTTTCAACCAATTTGATTTTTTTTGAAAAAAAATGGTTAATGTTATATCAAAACTATAAAAATATCAAATTATTTCATTTAAATGACAGCCCATATGAAAAGAAGAATTGTAGTAAAATTATTTTATGTTCACCATTAACCATTTTTCATTATATAGATAAAGAAACTCATTTACTAGACAAGCTTTTAAGAAATAAGAATATGATAGGGATCACTCAAATAATTTTCAAAATACTGTTAAAAATTCTGTATTCATTTCAAAAAGGTAATTGTCGCAAATATAGAGATGTCAAAAGTCAAATATATGGCATCAAAAATTACTTTATATCAATCCCAAATCGAAGAAAACATTACAAATGACTTTACATGAATTGCAGAAAAATATTTTCCATTATCAATATTAAAATTATTCCCTGCTCAGAAGAAAAAAAATAAGGAAATACACAAAATAAAATTGTTAAAGCATTCAAATTCAAGAAAAACCTAATAAAAATCAAAAATAATAGAAGACTCAAAGGGAAAAAAAGCTCTACATAAAAATTATGACAATTTCCTGGTTTTAACCGGCAACTTTGCGAATGAAAAATCTATCAACACCACTGGGTGTTTCGTTGGGTGTAATTTTTTCCTTCCTACTAAATATAGCATGATTTTTTTGAGGAGGTCGAATAATTTAGAAAATATTGAATTTCTTTAAAAATAAACAGTATATTCAAAGTCAGTACTTCAAAATAAAATTGATGTAATAAAAGTTTATTTGATATCAATGTTTTCTTACACGCTTGGGACCATTTCCATGCTGTTAAGTTTCATTTTGCTGTGTCCAAGTGAAACTATACAGAAATTGTAAATACAATTACCTTAACCTAAA
Source organism: Parasteatoda tepidariorum (assembly GCF_982258835.1). Classification (NCBI taxonomy): domain Eukaryota; kingdom Metazoa; phylum Arthropoda; class Arachnida; order Araneae; family Theridiidae; genus Parasteatoda; species Parasteatoda tepidariorum. The sequence goes on from NC_141757.1 coordinate 42,150,247, forward strand.
ATCACGACCACATAAGTTTACTATATTTAATTCTAGCTCAATGGAGCGACAGTCCATGAAGGGCCAAGGCCTATTGTGTCTATCCCAACTTTCTTGACCTAGGGCTCTGAGGTGCAGAGATGTTCCGGTAGGGTGGTCAGCCGAACGCAGAAACCCCATTCCCCAAGCATGATTGGTACTTATTTTATCGTCTCATGTATAATACAAGAAAAAAAAATTGGACGATATAATTTAACTCATATTAAATTGTGACGCATTATATATAGATCTCACCAAGAAACGCGGTAAGCAGATTATAAGATATATAATCATTCTATTTTGTAAAAGCTATTGCCATCAAAATTTTAAAATTACAAAACAAATGGTATAATTGATAGTACGTTCTGAATTTTATCACTGTTTTTCCAATTATGGTGTAAAAACTAGTTTTTTTTCTGTAAAATTTGCTTTTCAGTGTAGTATTTGTACTAAATGTGTGTATAATGAGAACTATAAATTTAAAAACCAGAATTTCCGACAAACTTTTATTATAATAACAGAAATATCATCAATTAAATAGTTTGAATGCCGTAAACTTTTGTGTTTTTTTAAAATTCTCTCTCTTTCTTTAAAAAAAATCCGAAATGACTTTACGATACAAATGTATTTTTTTGCCGCAATTTGTTTCTCATTGTTGAGTGAAATGCAATTAATATACAATATATTTGTAAGGTTAAGATAACGAAATAGCTAAATAATTGATTTTAAAAGAAAGTCAGTTGAAAATGCACAGCGAGTTAGCAAATTCTTTAAAAAAATTCAAAATAAATAGCACACTAATCGATCGTAATTTTTCTCTTTGCATACTTTTACACACAAAACGAAGCTGACCAAAATTTGAAATGCTCGTAGCAAAAGAAATGAAGTTATCGTATTTTACGGAAAAAGAAAGTCGTGAAAAACTCATAAGGACAAAAATTGTGAACTAATATCGACTTTCCCCTGCTACACCGAGGAAAAAGTTTTATTAAATTGTCAAAACTCAAGATCTTTGAATTGCTGAATTGAAATTTTTTGAGATACTAACTCTTTTAGAAAGCGAGGAAACTACAGATCTCGGATTTGTCAAAACTAAAAGCAGGCAAATTTGATTGAAAATTGTGTTTTAAAGGATTAACTAAAGGGTATTATTCTGACTCATTAATCTAGCCATTTTTAAATTTTTGCTATAACGGTTTCTTCTAATGGAATACAACCTAATCAAATAATTATATTATTTCATTTTTAAATATTATATTAAGAGTGTGGAACTCCGTTTTTGGAATATTTTCTATCCTTTTTTGGTAAAGTTTTTTATTTAAAAATGTGTCAAATATTATCTCTTGCTACTGCTTTAATAACTTTTTTAATATAACTTTTAACCTATTTAAGATTTCATAGAAAGTAGTGTGCATGGCTTTCTATGCTCTCATTGGCAATGCAAAAATATAATATTTATTTTACATGTAATCCTTAGATTCCAGCAAAAAAGAAAAAAAAATCTTCGTAGATAGTAGTTTTATGGGGACATTTTTGTTTCTTTTTCATAAATTTTAACTTTCATCGAATCACATATTTACTCTCTTAACTTTGCTTAGATATAGGAACTCTTGGTGTAGCTAACGTTCCAGACGTTGAATTGGTTTAATAATTTTATTACTTAAATTTGCTCGTTTACTTGTTGTAATTATGTAAATAACATATAATGAAGATGCATTGGGTCGGTCAAGTTTTTATTCAGGACAAAGTTAAAAATAAGTGCCTAAAAAAATGAAAATAACTCAAAATGCGTGTTTAATAAAATAGATGCAGCTCAAAAGGGGTACTGAAGAAAATAGACACAGTATGGAATGCGTATTTAAGAAAATTGGCACAGCTCAAAATGCATGTTTAAAATAAAGGATGCAATGGATGGTTTAAGAAAATGAGAGTAGTTATTTAAGCGAAAGGAGATAGCATTTTATTCCATTTTTAAGAATTTCTTTTATGAAAATTGATTTTTTTAAGAATAAATTAATAGATCAAAATAAATTCATAATGTGATGTCACCCCCTAGCATAAGTCATTCAGCAAATTTTTTTAAGTTAGCTTTTTTTTGAAAATATATTAAAAGCCAATAATTCTTTTTACAAAGTTGTCACGGACCATATAAATTCTTAGTAGTGATATTTGTTGAACAAACATGGATTTTTAAAAATCATATCATTACTGTTTTGTGTTTTGAATGTGAAAAGATGCCTCTAAAGTTACTTCTGTAATAATACCCCAATCCCGAAATCCGGAAATTCACTTCGTTATGATTATGCTTAGTGTTTAGACTAAGCATACCATAACGGGTAAAAAAGCTGGTCATTATATGTTGCATTTTATTATATTGTGTTGCATTCTAAAGATTTGGTATGTTTAGTGTTAAAAAAATAAGTACGAAATTTCTCCTTTTGTTGTTAAATTTGGATTGAAAATTGAAAAGCACATTTTTTATGTGTCCATTTTTTTACAACAGCATTTTTATCGGTGTCTATTTGATTGGACACGCGTATCAAGCTGTGTCCAAAATAAAACGCTTAACATTGATTATCCAAATAAAAATTTTATTCCGCTACCATTTAACCATTTTAACTTTCTCTTTATCTTTAAAACTTTTCCGAAACTATAAACAAGATAAATTTTGAATATTTAATTATTATACGTCTTATTTTGCTAATATTTCTATTTCATTGAGTTTTGATTACCCCTTTTGTTCTTTTAAAAACATAATCAGAATCTTAGACAATTTAAATTTAAATGCATAAGGAGAATATTTTTTTAAAGTCTCAGAGAATTTTACTAATTAGGAAGATAATTACTTCCGAATTTAATTATTTAAAGAGGGGTTACGGTAAAAAGATTATAGAAGAAACAAGCTCTTCTTTTTTACGTTAAAATAATGTTTTATTTCCCCTTTCAAAATATTTTCTTTTCTTAACAAAAGAAAAAAGTTCTTTATTTTTAACAATGAGGAGGTATTTTGTGCAATAACAAATGAAAAATATTATTGCTTTCATTTCAAGCATTTTCACATTTACCATGTACTGTTATTAATTAAACGTTCAAAAAATATTTATCTTTCTCTTGCGTAAAACTCAATTTATTCCATGCTAATTCTAAAATTATGGCATTAAATTTATGGCCAAGTTTATGTCCTTTGTTCGTTTCTATTTTTATAGCATAGTTATAACTTCATTTTTTTAAAAATAAAGCAAATTCCAGGGAATTAATTTGGCGCATATTTGTGCTTGGAAAAATATTTAAAACAGTTTTTCATTTTTATGTAGCTGAAAGTTGGTTTATATCTAAGTCTTTATTTACTGTAACGAAACATGATTTCTTAATTGTGAAAAAATCTCTTTTCCCCATTTTAATGACTGTTAATAAAAATTATTTCTTAAACATAAACACCATTTTGAACTTAGAATACGTTTCAAATATATCAAAACTTAAGTATCATACTTTTATCAAATATTTAATAAATAATGTTATTATGAAATAAGCACTTTAAACACAATTTGAAAACTAGTTAAAAAATAAAAAGGCATCGAAATGCTGAGTTTGCTCTATTTTGCTTAGGAAACTAGATTTAATTTCCGAATTTTATAATTAGTTATTAAATTCAACAATAGATGGCACGTGGTGGAAAAAGTTTTGGAATATAGTACTGTAGGGTAATGACATTTCTGGTAGAAAAAACCCATAATTCTGGTTAATAAAACCAAATTATACGATATTTAAACCATTCAATTGGAATTTTTTTTTGTTTGTATTTTTTACATTTTGTAAAGATACTAATCTTAAAAATGAATTTAAACGAATAAATTATTTTTATGTCATGCTTTAAGGTATCTTGCTCTTTGTGGCGTTCCTATAGGGCCGGAAACGTTGGAAATTTTAACATAATCTGGTAATTTTGACTATACTTTTTTCTCAGTGCACTTATGACTAAAAAACTGCACTTATGACTTGCTCTCGGAGTTGACGTTGCAGCTACAAATTATGGTAATTATAAAAATAAATAATTAAAATTTTTCCTAATCTTGAGTACTCGTTGACGTAACTGATATTACAACTTGGTGAGCAAAAATTCACTGATTAAAAATGTTTCTATATTTTACCTGTCATAGCGATATGAAATTCAAACATTAGTAAGTTAATATCTTTTTCTTTGTCAATTTTAAAAATAAAAGGTTTTTGATCAATTTGTAAAATTAAATTAAATTAGTGCAAATGATGCATAGAAAAAAATATACAGCCACAATTGTCAGAATATGGTAAAATTTACCGTGTTTCTAGCTTTATGAAAACACAAAGTTCAGTAATTTCTACCAAAGCACCTTGCTAATAATTTTAGTAAAATTAACTAGGAAATATGGTCTTATAATATGTGATAAAAATTTGTAAATGTGGTAACTTTATCACGATAAATTACAGCATGGCGTAAAAACCATTTATTGAGTTAAGTTAAAATTTTAGTGTTGTATTTCTTGCTGAATGCGTGGTAATAAGAACTATAATTTCGAAAACTAGACTTTCCATACCGTTATCAGATGAACGAAAAAATTACCAAATGAATGGTCTAAATTCCCTATATTTTGGATTTAATTACTAAATTAATTTTTTTTTAAGCCAGAAGCGTTATAAATTTTTTTGTAACAGAAACATTATTACCTTACAGTAAGTAAATTTTACCAGAATTTCTTTTCTTCGTGTGGAATTGATTTTGAAGCGTCTGTCCAATTTTAAGGTATCATACATTTTCTGAAAAATAGTGATTTTTTTTAAAGTCCGATTTTACAAAAAAACTCTTATTGAAGGAAAAAAAATGCCAACTTTGAGCTATTTAATAAAATATATTTTTGAAAATTTAAAAAAAAGCTTGGATTAATTTATCAATTACAATGAGGTATATTTAATTCTTTTGACATAATTAATGAATAATGATAAAATTTCAGTAACTTATTTGAGAGCGAATTAGAAATAAGGCGAACATCTCAACCTTGATTACTGTGATCAACGTATGGTACTGCAGATTAGATAAAGACTGTCCTTAAACTATGTTTCTAGATATTAAATTTGAGAAATGGTGAAATTATATTCTTCCGATGTCACAAGAACAGCAGTTCTCGAGAATTGATTACCTGTCACAAAACTGTTCTCTACAGTGACATATGAAGGTGCATAATGATACCGGAGTAAAGAGTGATTTTTGATTTAATAGGGATTGAAATTATTATGTAGTAAAATACGACTGGAAGAAGTTGATTTGTACGATAAAGGAAATTGTTAAGTTAAATAGGATCTTAGATGATGAAGAGAGCATTTGATTTATTAAAATAAAGTTTTAGCACGCAGATAATTTATGACCTAGAAAATTTAGTATAACAATACACTTATATAAGTTTATATTGAAAATGAATATTTAAAATGTTGTTGTTGTCATGTCCATGGAGGAAGGTTGTAAACTAGGTGTTATTAAAGGAGCGGTTAACTGCAGCCGTCAGCTCTAGTGCTTCGGAGCTATAAAGGATCTTCTGAAGTGGTTCCTGAATTGGCAGTATACCGAGCTTTAAAACATTTGCAGTAAAAAGTGGACATTCAATGATGTGTTTTAATGATAGTTGGCAATCTTGGTTGTTCCTGCAGTTGATATATGATCTAGTATTATCGGAATGGATTTTCATGTCCTTATAATGTTTTGTTCTCAGTCTGGTCCTTAGTAACATATCTAGGACAATCAAAGTCTGTGATCAGTGGTTTCCTGATGTACCTATTATTTAGTCAACAAATATTTAAAATATGTTGGGAATATTGCTTAGTATGACTTTATCAAAAGTTAAGTATAATGAAAGAAGTTAAACGTTAGAAATAAAAATCCAGTCTAGAGAAGTATCTTCAAATGCTTGAAGTATCCCTATATATTGTACAAAATATGGAACGAAACACTCAGAATAAGTTTTGATCTAATGATCGGTTTTTCACGTAAAGGGACTAAATATTAATAGTTCTAGGATCTGATCGAAAATATGTTAATAAGTGCAGGTGATATTTTAAGTTGTGAAATCAGACATAAAAACGTGTTTTCTCTGATTTAACATACCCATTTTCAAGGGATTCGGGTCCCGCAGTGGACTGATCGTTAAGACACGGTTCCCAGCAGATCACCGAAGTCAAGCATCACTGGCTGCTGTCAGTGTGCGGGTGGGTGACCACTTGGATCAGTCTGCGTAGGGACCGAGAGTGTGCGGTATTGGTCCTCGTTAAGCTGGTCTACCGTAAAGTGCTCGACTTCGCGTGCAGGTCGTCGGGCTACTGAAGCGGGGATGCCATCCCCTCTGCGGAGGATCAAAATTGTGATGGCATGTCTTCAGATCATCCTCAGGGATGTTTCCCAGACCGTCGCCAATAGCCCATTGCGCAGCTCTAGTGCGACGTAAATGAACAAATCAAATCAAATCAAATCAAGGGATTCGGATTCTTGACTCTTGAAATGTTTGTGGTAGCCGCAATGGCTCTAATAATTTGGTCAGGAGAACTGTTGAAAGTTCGTACCCCTTAACCCCTTGATGCAGATGGAACAGAGGTGTCCCTTTTATATATTTTTTTCTGAAGCTCTAACTACAAGCAAAAATATATTTTAGCATTATTTTATTATAAAAAAACAGTCTAATAGTTACTAAAAAATTTGCAAGATTATCAGAATTATATATATACTAAAATATAAAAGTAAAAAGAAAGTAGTTTGAATTATTTTTCTTACATGTTTAAAAATTTATCAATAATTGATTTTGTAAGTATAAAAAATTACTATTATGAATAACTGTTTCTCTTAGATCTAAATGACTGCTAATTGAATATTGTTTGGAAGTGAGCCGTCTTCGGAAGATTTTACCTTTATGCAGAAAAAGGCACCGGTGTTCCATGCTGTATTTCATAACCATAAATTATTAAATTACTGAATATAAATTTGTTTAAATTATTTTGATCTGAATTAAAATAAATAATGAAAAAAGTATGACGAATGTGCTTAATTAAAAATTCTGCGTCAAAGGGTTAGTGTTAATTTTGAGTTTTGGTGAATTTTGTCATATCTCGAAAACTTTTTTAGCGAATCAAAAAATTTGTTCTTGATACTAATTCAATCAAGCCTTCGCTTATCCATTCCTTTACCAATAGCTTATTCAGCCTTAAATTTCAGAATTATTCTTAAAATTAGTTTAATGTTATTTATAAAATTCTAATTTAAGGATGTAATATTATATGCTTACGTGTATTAATATGGTAACAATAAATATTATCTTAGTTGATAGTGAAAATGCTAGTAAATTTCTAAATTCATTTTGAAAGTTGATGGTGCGAATGCAGTAAAATTTTAGTTCTTGTGGAAGCGTGTGACGCTTTATCCGTTCATGAATGCTGCTCAAAGTGTACAAAAATTCCTACTTCTTTATGTTTAAACTGTTATATGTATTTTTTTTTATCTATTATTATGTTCATAAATCTTCACTTGTACTTGGCGTTATTTAATTTCCTTTTGTTAAATCAACAAAGAAATTATCATAATTAGAAATATAAAAGAAAATAAGAAAAACCGTGAGTTATCTGATCAAATCTCATTCAAGCAAAAGCATCGTTGGAAAGGATTTCATGCCGACTAAATATTGTGGGGCAGAATTTTCTTAGAGGTAAAATTTTGCTTGAACAAAGTACTAGTAATATTCATAAATTATATTCTAGTCCTTCTTTCACCCACAATGTTTAATAATCTACAATGATTAATAATCCACAATGATTAATAATCCATCATTCACCCACAATAATTTTGATCACTAATCAAAAATGGTTCAGTATTATTAGTAAAATGCTGAAACGGATTTATAATTTAAAGGAACTTATTGTGTTTTACATAATCTTAAATTAAATGAGTAATAAGCCGAGTGCCATCTTGCATTTAATGCTAAGCTGAAAATAAAAATAAGTAGAAAAATAGTAGAAAAAAGTCTTTTTAAGAGAATGAGATCTCATCACTTTTTTAAGAACTCATCACAAATCTTATGAAACTTTTAGAGTTGTTTATTTTGTCTAAGAAAAAATAAAGAAGCTGCCGAAAAGCTCGATTTTGCATACACATTACTTCAAAAGAATGTAGGTAGGAAAACAATAGAACTAAAGTTGATCTTTTTAAAAAAGTTTTCCTATAATTTCTAATAGAATACGCCACTAGAAAAGCAATATTCCAGAATAGCGCTTAGCGATATTTAAATTTGAATATCATGATATATCGGAGTAAATAACGATATTCATGTTATATTGCGATATTTTTCAGTTAAAATTATTTACACTATTTCTTTTCATGGATAAGCAGTTTTTTTAACCCAAATGAAAATAGTTGTAAAAAAATTGATTTTTCTCAAAAAGCTTTAAAATAATGTAATCATTCGTAAAATCAATGCAGCAAAATGGTGCTAGCCGGTATTAAAACTTTAATATCGTAAATCAATAGTATTTTCCGTTTTATGGCGTTATTCTTTAAGTAAACTTATTTACATCATTTTTATATTTGTCAGCATTTTTGTACCCTACATTTTTCCCATATGGTCAATATATATATATATATATATATATATATATATACGACGAAGAGTCATTACGTTATGACCACCCTGCTAATAACATGTAAGACCACCTTTAGCCCTCAAAACTGCTAGCACCCACCGTGGCATTGATTCCACAAGGTGCTGATAGGTAGTCTGAGGTATCTGGTACCAAGCGCTCGCCAACTGGTCATGCTATTCCTTCACATTGCGAGGAAGTAGCGTGACAGCACGAATTTGGTTTTCCAAATAGGACCACAAATGCTCGATTGGATTAAGGTCAGGTGAATTTGGGGGCCAAGACATGACTTGAAAGTCACTGGAATATTCCTCGAACCAATCCATGACGATTCGGCCCTTATGACATGGTGCATTATCCTGTTAGTAAACACCATTCCCCGCAGGAAAAACTGTTGCCATGAATGGGTGAACCTGGTCTGCAACTATGTTCAAGTAGCTTACAGACGTCAGGGATTGTTCTATGAGGATTATGGATCCTAATGTACCCCATGAAAACATTGTTCCTGGGCGAGAAGATACGAAAACCTGGGCGAGCCCATTGTTATAGATGAAGGGTGGTCATAATGTAATGGCTCTTCGGTGTATACTTATCGGAAAGTCTCATGATATTATCGTATTTTAAACTTCTCTTCGTTGGCAAGACTTATTAAGATCTAATTAAATATTTATCGTTGTCTATAGCAGTTATATTCAATATTTATCGATATGGTATTCATGATAGTGTGAGGCGATATTGAAACTTTAATATTACGATATAGAGTCATACTTTACCGATACCTCTCAAATATTGAGAAACTTTTCAGGATAAGGTATTTATGTAATTTTTACATAGGTCAATATTTTCTCTCATATTGTGATTCGAACGGGTTCCGGGGTTTCAAATATGCTTGTTTTTGTGTCACGATTTGTCATGATTTTCTCTCGACATATCGGTATATTGGGAGAATATACAGGTTGTTTATAAAGTCCCGGACCCATTTTGATTTTTAATAACTCATAAAATAATAAAGATAGATTAAAATTAATAACATAAATGGTTAGATAGACTCAAAAAGTTTCATGACTCTTGTCAATGAAATTCCACGCGCCCCCTTCGTCGCACGGAGAATATCAAGTTGATAGTCAATTTCACGCCAGGTATTAATTTTAATCTATCTTTATTTTATGAGTTATTAAACATCAAAATGGGTCCGGGACTTTATAAACACCCTGTATTTCAAAATATCGTGATCATAGTATTTAAAAAATACCAACATTTCATGAAGTTACATTGATTATATTATTTTCATGAAATATTATCGGCTCTACTTTACAGCCTTTTTTTAGATCGAAATTAAAAAAGTTTTACAATGGTTAGAGAATTGTTTTTCGGAAATTTTTTCCCTTCAGTTTTGATAAACTTTATTAAATAACATAAAAAAAATATCCTGGTCTCATTGATAATACCCAAGCTAAAAATATATCTTTTATTAAAAGCCTCAAAACGAAGAATAGTGGAGCTAAAATAAATTTTTTTTAAAAGAATTGCCTAGCAGAAGCCTTATGGATTTTGTAAGGATATATATTTATTTACGCTGTGAGTGCTAAGAAAAAGTGAAGAAACAGCAGAAAAACTTTATTCTAAAAGTTTTCGTTGTTCACAGCTAGAAAGGAACTTATAAGTATTTACTTTTCTTTTCAGCGTAATTTTTTTTGGTTTGAGGTTTCGTTCAGGAGCAATAAGATATATTGCCACTCCTTACATCTAAAGACCAAGTGCACAGCGGTGACACTATGGTATATTTCAAAAGGGCTGCAGAAGCTCTTAGAAAATAAGTTCTCCTGTAACAACGGATTCTGGGGACTCATATATTTGTGTTTTTCGAACGCAAGCAGTTTTCTTCGAACTTTGCTTTCTTTTCACACTATTACTCTTAACTTTGTGAAAAAAAATTGAGTTCGTTTACGTAAGAAAAACCTCTTTACATAATTACTTCTTTGAATACTATTTTGGCTAAGACTAGATGTAGTATATTAAACACAAGTTTTACGAATGTAAAGAAAGTAATTTTTGTTTAAAAATATACAAGCATTTTTTTTTAAAATTAAAATATTTTAATTTTTAATGCAAAACGTATTTTCTAATCGATTAATTTCAAAAGTTATTTTAATTTTATTTTCATTTATTAACAAGTTTAATAAATAATTTCAAATGCAATTTCAAAAATGACTGCCATTTTGATAAATTGTTGAAAGAAATACGAGAGGAGATAGAAATGTGCGGTTTACTTTGGGAAAATTTGTACACGCCATGTTTCATGACTAATTACAAAGCTCGTCAACAGATAGCGCTGCTAAGAAAAAATATAAATTAATGTTTTTTACATACCTGACCATTTCAACTGTAATAAATTGCATGCTCATTTTGCATTCAGATTGAGCCATTTTTGCAAACATATTTTGTTATTTTTCTTAGAAGCGCGTTATGTTGAAAAAGTTAATAATAAATTATAAAATTTGATTAAGATAAATTTTCTGGTTCTCTAAGAAGAACACAGCATGCTGTACCAATTCATTGAACTTATTTTTCAATTCGTCTGTCTTTTTTGGAACACCCTATATAAAATTATTTTTGCATTTGCAATTTCTTTTAATTTATTTAGAAAACAGCTCACACTATTTCAAAAGCTCTTATATTGTCATAAATATTATTTCCTTTGCTGCGATTTTTACAAACTTTGCCGTTTAAGTCATTAGTTTTTTTTTCAGTTTTTGTAAAGAATAGAACTTTTTTTTAAAGAAAAATTCCCTTTTTATAAGTATTTTTGGTTATTAAAAATTTTCCAAAATTTATAATTTTTTATGCAAATATGATAATTCTGAAACTTCAATGCCTTCACTCTTTAAAGCCATCGATTCAAATATAAGCATTTTTAAATTATCAAAATAAACAATCATTTGACTTTTTTTTTGCTTTCAATCTAAAATTAATAATTTTCGACACTTGGCATTTTTAACATTGTTCTAAATTTAGTTAATGTAATAAAAGTCATAGTTCACAAACCTTTTTAACTAATGCTATAGTTGAAAGATATATAGGGTAAATCTTTAGAAATGTATTAGGCTTAATTATTTTCCTTTCAATTATACATTATTTTCTACTCAGTAAAAAAGTGTATTGTCCGATTTAACTTTTGTAAGTAGAGTAAAAGAATAAATGCATGCTTTAACAATTTTTTATGTGTAAAAAAGTTATAAAATATATCATTCATAATTTTTTATTTTAAACATGCTTTAAGATACGTGTTTTAAAAGAAATTGACATATCTTGATTTGTGCGTTTGGAAAAAGAATGAACTTAGATCAAAATGTGTATTGAAGACAGCAAATATAGTTTGAAACATGCGTAAAAAATGGACATAGATCAAATGTGCGATCGAGAAAGTGAATAAATTTGATACCGTTTAAACATATGACTTGATGAGAAACAACTAGTGATAAATATATATTCATTCTGTTTAAAAAGCTATATAAAATTTTCCATACTGATTACAGGTAGATGCTATTTCGAAGAGTGGCAATGGCGTTAAAAATTTGAATTACTGCAAAAGCGCATTTTGAGTTATGTCTAGTTTCATTTTGAGAAATGTCTAGTCTCATTGGAGAGCAGTTTAAGCAATGCCCATTTATTTCAGCACGGATTTTCAGCTTTTTCAACCATTTCAAAAGCATAATTGAAGCTATCCTGAGATTCTAAAATACGCTTTTTGACCTATATTCATTTTTTTAAATGCACATTTCAAACTATGTATTTTTTAACTAACTGGGTATTTTAAGCTATGTTCAAAAATAAGTTCTCCGACGAAAAATTTAATTGCAAATCGTAACCTAATTTTCTAAATAATACATGACAAACATTGATATTTATAGTTACTCATATTTATTTAAGAATATCCATAAAAATATTTATTACTGGTTCCTGTTACTGTATGACATTTCAATTAAGCATTTTGATTTTTCTTTTAATTAAGAAATTTGACTTTCAGGAAACGTTTATTTTGGAACATTTATTTATTATGAGCCATTTATTTATTATGTAATTACCATTACACTGCAAAAAATGAATACTCGAAGTTTTCTTCGCTTTCGAGGAAACCGTATCTTAGGAAATACTCGGAGTGAATATTTCGTCAAATTGAGAAAATTGTTATCTTCGCTATTCGTTTAACGCATTGGGCTTACTGTTCAATATCGAGCAATGTAATGAATTAGAAAATGCAACATTAGATTAAATGAGTATTTGTGTTCTCACTCATAACAAGGAACAGAACTATGGAAATCTTCTCGCCAAGCGAGCTCTCTAACTCGTGCATTATCTTGTTATACAATGCAAACAATTTACAAGTTAGATAAAAAATGTTTTTATAGTTCACTGAGTGAAGTTTTCGTCAAATATTCAGAAGTTCGCATTCCATCAGTTTTCATTACGTTATTTATGATCTATAAGAAAATTTTCAAAATTTATGAAATATAGCTCAAGGATTGCTAAAAGCGAGAGTTTTACCAGGGCTGTATCAGTTCTGATAAAACTCAGGATCCGGATACGTTACCCAGAAAAAACAAAAAGTCGGCAGTAAGAACTTTTTATTTTTTATTTTCTTTCGACATGTGATTATTACAACACAGAAACTAAAGAAACAAAAGGCAATTTTTACCTATTACTGTTTATTAATAAGTAGTGTAAGTTTTGGTGAACATATTTTACCTGAAGGAAATATTAAAATAAAATGTTCTTAATACCAGTTTCTTATCGTTTCCGTATAAGTATTAGTGATGTTTTATTTTTGAGAAAATACTGTGAAAAATTCCGGATCAACATACGGTATGAAGTATCGGCACTAAAAAGTACAAAGTACCGACAGTAAAAAGTACCGATGCCCTGAGTGCTGGTACTTTTTAACGTAATTTGTATCGGAATTTTTTACAGTGCATGTCTCCTTCATAAATAACCTTTCCATTATTCGTTAGCCTTTTACAACCTTTATTTTTCCTATGTAGGAATTGTTCATTAATATTTAACTGATGTGTTTTAGTTCTCGATAAAATATAAAGGGAAAAAAACTTGCGTTAATGTTTTATGAAAATTATTCTTTATCCAAAAATGTCTCCAAGACTGCAGAAATAAATCATTTGCTGCGATTTCACAAAAAGTCACGAAGATAAAGCACAATAAAACAAAAGATGTGAAATTATGGCATGATGCCCATAATATATTAAAGAAAAGCGCACATGAGTAAAGAAAATATAAAAACTTATTGCCATAATTTTAGATTTACTTCGCACGTAGTTCTGAAGCAAAAAATGCTTCTAGAGCAGATGTTCCCCTCTTTGTAGGTAATAATAAAGTGGAAGAATGGTAAAAAATGCATCAATGGGGCTATTTTTTCACCTATATTATATTCATTCATTTTATCTGGAACTTTTTTTTTGAATTTCATACACATAACCACCGAGTGCTGCACACCCTTGAAAACCCATAAATTTTAAGTTCACATAACCGCCGTTGGAATTGATGAAAGTTATGAATTTTTAAATTACCCTGGGGACCATTTTGGGTTGTAGATGATCGAAGAAAGTGACTTCGTATTTCTTTTGCACCCTTTTTTCATACCTTTCGTCAAAAATAATTCTAGAACGTCGGAACACTGAGTGCATAAACATTTTTATGTGAAACAATTCTGATTCGTAGGTGTTCTGGAAATATTTTCGCAAACGATAAATTATGCTGATCTGCAGTGTTTTAAAGCAAGTTAAATATTTTAACCATATTCAAGAAAATTGAATTTACTTTGGAGGCTTGGAAAAGGGTAGGAAATATATTTTTGGTAAAAAGCTATAATTTTTAAAGCCCAAAAAATTATGGCTCTCGGGAAATTAATTGTTCTAAGACTCAAAATTACCCGCATAAAAAAGATATTACTGTAAAAGTAAATTTTTTAAGCATCGAATTTATGGCTCATTAAGCTGATGATATATGTTTATTTTAATATTGTTCTTCCTTTGACATAAAAATTTATTAATTTTTTTTCAATATATTTTGAAACTCCTTCTCATAACTTTTCGGAAATATACTTTGTTTCTAAATAATAGGATATTTTATAGACTTTATGCTTTAGATTTTAAAAACTTGTTTAAAAATGATATAGCCCAAACGTTTTCTCATTTGTAGGAAATTTATTGTAAGTATTAAGAAAATGTGATGCATTGCTAAAGGTTTGTTATTTAGAGAATATTTTTACCGATTTGTCATAAAATATTTTCGAAGATTTTATGAATAATTAGGGCAAATTATTTACGATAACATAAATTTCAAAATTATTTTTTTAAAAAGCTTATTTTTATTCGGCACATTTTTCAAAATAATAAATTTTTTTAAATTATTTTTTTTATAAAAGCTCTTTTTCAGAAATGATGTATTTCAGAGTGATATATTTTTTCACATTATCCTTTACATTAATAAGTTTTAGTTTACTTTAATTAAAAACAACTATTGTTTAATTTTTTTTAGAAAATTGTTTACTGATAGAATTTAAAGTTCTTTTCAAATTTTTTAAAACTAAAATTAAATAACTTTATGATTAATTTTTATTGATTTTGTTAAATTTACCGAAATATAAAATTTTTCTCCGATTTACCAACACTTGACCAAACAATAAAATATGTTAAATCTCTAAATTACAATTTTCATGAACACTGTTAGAAATTTCATGAGAAAAAAAGTGGTTCAATAACAATTTATTTACTTGCTATTTTACCATATTCAAACAAAGCAGTAATTCCATATTTAAATAACCTTATTCCATATTTAATATTTAAATAGTAAGATGGTACTTAAACTTTTAACTGTGAGAAAAACAGTTTATCAACTGCGTTTACCTAATACGGTTAAGCAACCAGAATTTTATCGCAGTAACTAGACCCACCTGATGAGGCCATTTAGTTCCATGCAGACAGGTACATATTATTGCCGAAAGGGTTAATCTGTCAATCTAATGACCGACGAGAAGGGGGAGGGGATCAAGCCCACATCCTAAGAGACACAACAATATTTTCTCTATTTCTTTTAATACATGATGAGTTTCCAATGTCCTACACTTCCCAGTTTGTAACCTTGGCCAATTAGAATACGACACTCTCATTCACTCATTGATGGCAGCACCAAAAAAGTTCTAAACTATCTCCAATGACCATTTAAATTTCTTTTTTATGCTTTTAAGACCATGCCAGTTTTTAATGGTTAAAAACCGTATTGTTTTGTTTTCATTTTTTTCCAACCACATAGTAGTAACCGGTTTCAAAACTGTAAAGGTAAAAAATGCTCTTTACCGTAAACGGTTAATTGAAAGTATAGACTGCTGTGGGTTATTTTACCATGATTTTAAAATGAAA
This sequence comes from Parasteatoda tepidariorum, assembly GCF_982258835.1. Lineage (NCBI taxonomy): Eukaryota > Metazoa > Arthropoda > Arachnida > Araneae > Theridiidae > Parasteatoda > Parasteatoda tepidariorum. The sequence continues at coordinate 42,166,338 of NC_141757.1, forward strand.
ATTCCAACAGCGCAGTTATCTTTAACAGCTTTTGTAAACAATTTTTTAAAAATATGCTAGCAACTTATGATGAGAGCATGGTGGAAAAATAATTTAATAATTTCAGTGTCACTAAGGCTTTACTTCACGTTTTGCTTAAGAAGATTTTTTTACCATTCGAAAGAAGATCAATTGCAGTATTTCTTAAACTATTGAATGTTAATTAATCTCTTTTCAAAATTATGAAATACAGTTAAAAAATAAATAAATAAACCAGCTATTTGATCTTAATCTTGAAAAAGTAATATAACTTTTACATAGCCTTACGATATAACATTTCAAGCCTTAAAAAATACGCATATCATTAAAATAATACATATTTTCGAACTTTTACGTCGACAATTTTAAAAGTAAATATTCTTAGTACGACGTTCTTAATATTAGTACAACCATATTAATTAAAACAAATATTTCAGGCTTTGGTTCAAAAATTTTTAAAGTTACTCAAATAGTTATAAAAATAAAAGATTAAGTCTTTTAATGCCATATTATTTTTATATATTGAAAACAATGCGAGATATTGCCTTTTTATTAAAAAAATATTAAAATTAGTTTTATTATCCCTGCTATATAATAAACTTACTTTATTATTCGAGGCATAAAATCATAAGAAATGATATTTTTTTTTTCACGAAATACATAAAACAAAACGTACTATCTTCTTAATGAAGGAAATATTTAATAAACGTGAGTTTGTCGACGGCTCGATCTGTTTAAGGCTTTTTCGCTTGAGTAACATTTTATTTGAACTATTTGAATGATTCTTTCTAGTTAGAGCGGAAAAATAAGTTTTTTGATGTCTATATAAGAAAATTATTTTAATTAAAGAGGCAGCTTGAGGCAAATGGAAAACTGAATTTAATAAGCGCGAAAGTTATTTTTCGTGAATTTTATTTTTGAAAATGAAATTAACTCAAAATAGTTGATATTTTGCTATTTTTTTAATTTTATGTTTTAATGAACATAGTAAAACGAAAGAAGTAAGTTTTAGCTTTAAAATAAAAAAAAGCAAACTTATTTATTTTATTATTCAAATGTTTAAAACGTATTTTGATGACTTATTTTATTCTATTCGACCAGATATGTTTTGACTGAGAGACAATAGTATTTAATTTATTAAATAATAAGTAATTTTTAAAACTAAATATTCATGATTAATTGGAAATTGTTAGATTGATAATATGGTTCAGTTCAAACTGAAATGTGGTTTAAGTTACACTTTGTTAAGGTTGCTGCGAATTTAAAAGTTATATAGTGGTTCAACTTTGAACTGATTTTCCTGGGATCGAAAAATGGCCAGGGATAATATACGACTTAACTTCAGCATTATTTAATTTAATATACACAGAGGGCAATTTTTTGTTATAATTATCGTTAATTGTATGGATGTGCGATAAAAAATATATAGGTAATAACCCAATATAAAAATTAGTATTAATTAATTTTAGTAGTAATTTACAATTTAAGAAAAGTTTAATTAAAGAGATTATATTTTTATATAAAGCAATACTTTAGTTAATTGAAAAAATAATGAATTTATCGACAATAACATTGCTACTCTCTGGAATTCATCAGCGTCTCCTTTTTGGTTAGTTCCATTACGCGCTCTCGTGTCTCTCGTGTCTTAGGGAAATTCGCACGGGGTCTAACTTGCAGCTTACATTATCTGTCATAATCTGGCTGGATTTCTAGCTAGATCAGCTTACAGCACAGGAACTGGTACTATAGATTGGAACTGGCACTACAGATAGGAACTGGCACTACACATATATATATATATATATATATATATATATATATATATATATATATATATATATATATATATATATATATATATATATATATATATATATATATATATATATATATATATATATATATATATATATATATATATATGTAATAACAGGGCTACATCTCTGTTATCATTGGTGTATTCATATTAATAAATGCAGTCAAAACCATAATAAGTTATCAAAAGGTTTATTAAAAGATATGCTGGTAGTTATAACAGTTCACATCCGCCCTCCTTAAAGGAGGGGGTGTGGACGTAACTCCGGATGGTTCCGACAGATGTTTTGTGGAACACGTTATCCAGCAAGAGACATACGAAAACAATCACTCTCACATTAAATACTACAGATATTGGTGTAATTAGGTTACAGTCGCACATGCCTTTGTAACTCTACGCACTATGGAAAATCATTTAATGCTTCCTAATATGAAAGTGAAAGAGGGACAAGATTCTAAAAATAACTCTTCCTTTCAAATATAAATCTAATTATTATTCAATGGTATGTTTTCAGCCTTGAATTTCCAAAATAGAATAGCTCTACGCTTACTCTTTAACAAAGACATTTTATGAAACCGAAAGAGTTTTAATTCTTTTATTAATGCAAAAGTATTTATTATTTTTGTATTACATATATATACATGGTGTCTCAGTTAGGAGTTTCAGAACTCCTAAGAGGGGTAGGGTGCATCCTGACGACTCGAAATCATATAGCAATGTGGGGTCGGAAATGCTTTCCTGAAGCGGTGATGTACACAGAAGCACCATAAAGAAAAGAGACCGTAAGTGAAAAATCGTTTTAATAATACATTGAAAAAAGCATAAGGTGAAACAGGGGTGTCATAAACTAGTGTTTTCATGTGACACCAGAAATAAAAATCAAGACATGATAGGTCGGGTGACCGAGGAGGCCAACGAACTGGAAAGCTCGGAACTTGCGTACAACGCCATCTACCGCGTCTGGAAAGCATTTCCGACCCCACATTGCTATATGATTTCGAGTCGTCAGAATGCACTCTACCCCTCTTAGGAGTTCTGAAACATTTAACTGAGACACCCTGTATATATATATATATATATATATATATATATATATATATATATATAATTAGCATAATAGATAAATGCAGAAAGAACAAAAAAAACACGAGGAAAATTAAGAAAAACAATAAGTTTTATTTATTGCGTATATGCTGTAAGTGAATAGAACTTATGAAATAACTTCAAAATGTAGAGAAAACATGAAAAATTTACAGAACAATGAAAAAGGGAAAAAGTAATAATAATTAAAAAAAATCCGAAAAAAGGAAAGAAATTAATAAAAATCCGGAAAATAAAAGAAATCTGTTTCAAAATTTCCGGAAAATATTTTGAGTGCTCTTCACACTATTGTATTCATATATTTTGCTTTGGCTTTATTGATACAATATTAGAAAGCACTCCTTTTTGTGGATATATTCGTGTGAGCTGATGAAAAGATTTTATCTTTTATTTTCCGGACTTTCATAAACCTTTTCTCCTTTTTTCGGAATTTATCTTTTTTTCATTATTTTAATTTTTCTTTTTCCCTTTTTCATTGTTCTGTAATTTTTCCATGTTTTCTCTGCATTTTGAACTTATTTTGAGTTCTATTTACTTGTAGCTTATGCACAGTATATAAAACATATTTTTTTTCTTAATTTTCTTTTCTTAATTCAGAGATATCTATAGTAACTCCTCCCTTTGATATCAAAAATATTAAAAAAGAATTGTTAAAAAATAATTTATACAAAATAATTATTAAAGAATAGTAACAGTAAATTGCATACTGTTCATTCTTTAATTTTACAAACTGCTTATAAACGGCATGAAACTTTTATCTAAAGCTGTTCTTTGTTATTTTAAAATATCTACTTTTTATTTTTCCTTGTAATTTTGCAAATAATTTTATAGATCTTTATGTTTAAAGAGCTTTAAGAGGATTAAAGTAACCTCAGCACCATTTGAAAATTTTATTATTATTTTTTAATAAAATAAAATGTCAGATGTGAATAATTTTTCTCTAAACAACATCGATTTACTGCTTCTAAAACAATGAATGGGATCATTAAGAGCATGTAAATGGATGTTAAAAGCTTTGTTTTGTCGGGGAAAATCACGCTGGTGTGCTTAAATAGATTTTCTATAATCTTATTTTGACTGGAGGTCGTTTGCCAACTTTTATAAATATATTGATTTATTTTTTAAGTAAACAGGATAAAAAATAAATTATTATTGTGTTTTTAGTAGTATTTTTTTTAAAAAAGTGAAGTTAATATCTATTAATTATTTTCTTATGTTATTAACCACTTTAATGTAACTTTTTAATTATTTAATGAGTTGCATATTTCTAATATTTTATTTTTTTAGCTGTACATAGCGGATTAAAATTTTATCATTTATCAACTAGTTATTTTTAAAACTAATCTAAGGCCGTGGCAATTTGCGCCAATTTTCCGCAAAATATCTTCACTACCAATCCACCGACTTTTGACAACAGTTCCACTTTACGGGAACTAATCCGAACTTTTTACCTTAAAAAACAACAGTATAGGGTATACCGGAAAGTGACACTTAACTTTAAAAAGAATCAGTGTAGGATATACCGGGCAAGTAAAAATAGGACAAAAGCACTTGCATCTTTTGATAAATCTGGTTATTAAAAATAATTACCGACTGTTATAAATAATCATGCTTGCGTATTTTATATAAGTATTTGACCCACCACAGTTTATTTTTAATCTATTTCAAAATTTATAACGTGATCTAATTTTACAAACTAATAACGGGAAGAAATGCAATAATTGATTTAATAATGGCCTTAAAGATTTAATATAGTGATTAATATTCTATTTAATATTGTATAACGATCGTTAAACAGCCGATCCAAATTTGAGTTTACGGCAACCAATATTCAACTCCTTGTAATTTTGAACCCGATCCAGGAGACAAGGGAACTCCTGGATCAGTAGAGGTAATTAATATTATGATATTTCTTTCCAATAAGTGACGCTCTCTCCGAATAGCTCCTTAGATATCTTACTCGTGAGTTTAATGCAGAGTTATTTAAGCACAGTAATAAAGAAACAACAAGACAACCTGCTAGCAGTTTCAACAATCATTTATTTTGAACAAAATATGAAGATGAGTATTTACAAATAACTGTGAGGAAGAATAATACATACCTGCCAAAACACAGAGTTCCCTAAGAAACTTGCAACATCTCGAAATGTAAACAATATAGCACACTGCAGTTTGACATAGTAATCAATAATATGAACACTAGCAATGATATCACAACAGATATGGTATTTATACATAATATGGTTGCGTGATGAACTGATTCGTAATACCATTCTGCATATCATTAAAATGAAGAAACAGTCACAAGTAGCGTTGTATACATCCTTTTCCTTAATAAGTTATACAAAAGGTAGGTTACTCCTCACGAAAGATGGCATACTTACTTTAATTTTACATTATGGTGAGTAAGGAAAAAGCGTAGTTCAAGAGAAGATCTGACTGAATAGTCAAACTATTTCCAACACTTACTATCTTGTAAGTTGATATGGTGAGGTACATATTATGCAAAATGAATTTAATTACTGAAAATGAAGTGAGGAAAATTGATTAAAATATTTTAATTGTAATTGTTAGCAATGTTATTTTTTCTAAATAAGTGTCTCACTGTCGCGAGCAATGGTATCGATACTCATTATACCAAGAGTGACGAAACGAAGATTTGCACTTACTTTAAAACTGTAGTTTGTTGATATGGTGAACTAGCGAACAATGGCAACGATACTCATCATACCAAGAGTGACGAAGCGAAGATTTGCACTTATTTTAAAACTGTACTTTGTTGATATGGTGAACTAGCAAACAATGGCAACGATACTCATTATACCAAGAGTGACGAAACGAAGATTTGCACTTATTTTAAAACTGTAGCTTGTTGATATGGTGAACTAGCGAACAATGGCAACGATACTCATTATACCAAGAGTGACGAAACGAAGATTTGCACTTATTTTAAAACTGTAGCTTGTTGATATGGTGAACTAGCGAACAATGGCAACGATACTCATTATACCAAGAGTGACGAAACGAAGATTTGCACTTATTTTAAAACTGTAGTTTGTTGATATGGTGAACTAGTGAACAATGGCAACGATACTCACTATACCAAGAGTGACGAAACGAAAATTTGCACGTATTTTAAAACTGTAGTTTGTTGATATGGTTAACTATCTATTAAGAAAAAACGTCGGGATACTTGAAATTTTTTATCAGATGATAGAAAAAATTTAGTCTTTGAAAAATAGTTTGAAAATCAAGAAAAATTAAGAATTTTCTTAAATGTATAAAGCCCTCGGTGAGAGAAATGATAACTTTCAGTTAAATAATGCAACGGTAACTCTAGCACAATAGTTTCCAATTTTGTTTGGCTATGGAAACCTATATGATTTTCTTCGTCTTCTTTTGGCGGAATCCTAATACCGGTTAAAGTTCACGAGCAGCTGTGAATATTTCCTAACCATAGAAAGATTGCTAATTATTTTGAAAATATCCTATGAAGAGAAGGAAGGTTTTTCATTGGTCAATTAAAAGTTTCACTATTTGGTTGAATGTCAGGCAGCTGAATTCGCAGATAATGGGGCTGTATCTAATCCAATTCTAAATTTGTTTTTGGTGTACATATGAGCTGAAAATAAATCAAATAAGCTAAACTATGGTTATAGAAGAGAAAAATGTTTATTAGAAAAACATCTTTATTCTTGAACTTTGATATTTTATTTTAAATTCAAAAGTTTGATGAGAAATCTTTGTAATTTGCTCAAAAAATTGAAAGTTGTTTTTTTAAATCTCTCTGTTTTTAAATGGCTTTTTACTTAAATAATTGCACAAAAATATTGAAATATTTAATTAATTTTTAAATTTCTGGTTGATATAATTATAACTACGAGTTTTACGAGTTATTACTAGTTTAAAAAACGAGTCTTTACTCTCAGAATCCCTGTGACCATTTCACGAAACCCTAAGGATTCCGCGGAATACCCTTTGGGGAACCACTGCGCTAGCAAAGCTAGGCTTTTGGAATTAAAGGGAGAAGTCTGTTTAGCGTTTAGGCAGAAAATTTTAGATGACCTGGGTTTAGTACTTAAATTATAATTAAAATAAATCTCTTTGATTTTAAATAACCATTCCGAAAAATATTCAATAGAAGTTTTCTTTTTTTTTTTTTAACAAAAAAGTTAATATCAGCTTTTTAAGAAAAGTTAATATCAATTATTAAAAAAAATGTTTTACTCACATTCAGATGAAAAATTCTCATTGACTTTAACTTTATGCTACAAAAATAAATCAGATTGACTTTTGAGTAAAATGCTGTTTTCTTATTACTTTACTTTCTAATTCCAAGAATCTTAAACTTTTATAAACATGACACAACTTCAATGACTATTTTTCATGGTTATAATTGTTTAAAAAATGTAAACTTACTGGTTTTAAAACGTACTGGTACTTATTGAATTTTTCTTTCACGAAGTTGACAAAAATATGTTTTCAAAAGGCAATAATTTATAAAACTGAATTTAAAAAAAACTCTTTATTATGAGCGTATTGAAAAGAGAAAAATAATTTTTTGATTCAAAAGTTTTAGGTGAAAATGGAAATTGTAAAAAAAGTAGTAGTGCTGTAATAAGTATAAGTATTTGAACTGAAAAGCCTAATTTTTAAAAGTTATTTTCAATCGAAAATAATAAAATTTTTTTTTGTTATTTATGATTTCTTTTATGTTACACGGGAACTATAAAAATGACTTTTTTAAAAGTACGAAAATAATAATGTTAATAAAAATGTAATATAACCTAATTAAATAAAGGTTGTTTTTAATATCTTGTTAAAATATAGCAAGTTTTTTCAATACTTATTTTCAATTTATCTTTAATATAAGTTGCATGAAAACATTATTCATTAAGTTTTGTAAAGTTATATACATTATGACTTATTAATGTTTTTGTAAATTATGATATGGTTACTGAACTTTTTGGCTGGTACAGTGCAAAACTGATGTTTACTTTAAACTTAGAAATTCAGTAAAAAGTTCATAGCATAAATAAGTTTTCAATGCCTTAATTTTAATTTTAGAAGTGTTGCAAAGACTTTTTTCATCAAAGAAATGTTTTTAAATATAAATCTCTTAAGGAAGCAATTAATTATGCTTAATGGTAATGATTAACACCATTAATTCATCTGCAATTCAATAATTTGAAAACGTGCCTTTGTCTTCTGTTAATGAGCATTTGTCTTAAAAGTAAAGCTTTCATCAATAGATGCAATATTGCTTTAATGTAATAAAAATTCAAATTATATGGTTTGCAGAAATTTAATACTGAAAAGACAGTTCGAATACTTTTTCAATTTACTAATGGCAGTTTTATGTCGTTTGTCAAAGCAAAATCAATTGTTTCAAATTTTCCCAAGACGCCAAAACATTCTTCAATGGAGCATTCACCATGAAATCTTTGCACCCGTAAATAAAAGATATTGATAAATGTTCAGGCAGTTCTCTAGCCAAATAAAGCTATCCGCTTTCACGGAAGACTTGCGAAACTCGAGAGCTGAAAGATAGGAAGGAATTTGCATGAAGAATTGATTACAACTTTGTTCCCAATGATTGCTGCACTTTCTCTGCGGAAACCTGATTAATTGGTCGGTTTGTGTAACCATAGTTACAGAAGAATGCATTAACAGCTGATAAAAGTATTGATCATAAAGATAGTCAGAAGTTGGAAAAAGGCAGGTTTGGTTTCTTCGATTCTTCTTAAAAGGATTATTAAGATATTTAATTATGATTATTTAACCTATCCATCACTGTCTTGAATCAGAAAGTAAATCAAGGCAAAAATTATAAATGTACGGTAAAAATATTTTTAAATTACATTAAATTCTTTAAAGTTATGTACTAGTTTTGAATTAAATTGAAGGACTGTATTATAAATAAAATATTTTTTATTTCTTCAGCTTAAAAAGAGGCAGTAATCTGTAGTGTAGTGTCTGAGAAATATCCCAAATGTAATAATTATATATTCTAATATTACTTTTTTACTCGCTTCAATTTAACACTAACTTTTTGTACTAGAAAGTAACACTAAGCAAAAACTATAAATATACAATGAACATAGTTAAACATTTATTTTAACTTGTTTTAAATTGTGCTCTAGGTTCGAATTAAAAAGTAATTTTCACCAATAAATAGTTCACAAAATATGTAATAATAATACATTTTAATAATATTCTTTAGTTTTACTATTTCTTTGAGTAGTAGTTTTATTTCTTCATATTTTCTTAAAGTAAATGCTTAGTTATTAAATTATGATGATTTAGTCTGTCCATTAGTGTCTTGTATTAAAAAGTAATGCAAATCAAATATTATAATTACACAATAAGAATATTTATAAATTATTTAAAAATTGTTATGAAATTATGTATAAACTTTTAATTAAATTGAATTACAGTACTTTAAATAAAAAAAAAATTTCTTACTGATTTACTTCGAAAAAATTTTTTTACCCAAAAATGAATCAAAATTTATGTAATTTAATATATAATAAGAAAGCAAAAAATTTGGTAACATAACTTATTTTTAGTTTCGCCTTTTTTTTAACAAATAGTGGATAATGCTGTAAAGATAACTATAGAAATAGAAATAAGATAGTTGAAATAGTACTTTTTAATTTACCAATGAAACACAATAGAATAATGTAGTTTGAAACCCTCGCAATGATAGGTTAAGTTTATTACAAAAAGAGAGTAAATATTAAATATATTTCTTGAATATCATAACTGTCTATAGTTAGCGCTCCTCTCTTACAGTTTTGTAAACTTTCTTTAAAATAAAATCAAATAATAAAATAAAATTATAACATGCTATTAAAATTATTACATGTTGTTATAATACATGTAATAATTTTAATTGAAGGTGCAAAAAAGAAGCTTAAAATAAATACTGCTATGGTTTTTCAACTTTTGAATTTTGAATCAATCAATCACTTGACGAAATAGAACAATAGAACTTTGTAACAACGCTAAGAACAATAGAACGCTTAGATACCCGTACACTCACATATTTTCTTTACTTTTAAAATTCATTTTGAATTTAAAAATGCAGGTTTCTAATGTTCAAAAAAATATAACAAAACATAAATTTTATTTAGTTCACCCATTTTTTAGTTTTAGTTTACTGCTCAAGTGATGATATTACACGAACAAACACCATTCCTAACAATTTTTTCTTGAGGAATAAAAAATAAAATCCAATATTTTCAAACACAGCCTACCATTTGAAGACAGAGAAACGTAAAGTAAATGTTGTACTATGACATTGTTTGAACTTATGGATTCTAAGAAAATGTTAAGCTATAAGAATTTTCCATGTTTGAATGTTGGCGTGTTTCCTATAAATTTATATTTATGAACCATTTCAACACATATGGGTTAAGAAAAGAAAAGCTCTATTGTTCCATTTCACCGCCAAGTGATTGAGCCAAACCATACATCAGCAGTTGAAAAACTTCCGACCAGTAATCACACATTTCTCTTATTTTGATGGCGCATTCCATATATTTTTTTTCGATTTAAAAAAAGCAACGATTTATTCTTCGAATACCTTCAGAATTTAGGAAAATGCTCAAAATAAAATGAATTCGTCCTTGAAACATGTTGCCATCCGAAGCGAAGCATCATTTTTCAAAAGAAACGATGATTACTTCTGGAAAATAATCATGCGATCAAAAATATGGAAAAGCGAAAAAGCATTTGCTCCAGCGCTTGTGCTTAGAGCGAAATTGGATCATTCTTACGTTAAGATTTATGCGTTCCTATTCAATATATTTAAATCAGATAACAGCTTTTTTAAGCTTAACATTTAACAGAAATAAGAAAGGAACTCTTTTTTTCCATTTTACGAAATTTGAAAATGCACTATTTAAAATAAATACAATCATTTCTTATAAACTTAAAATTTAAAAATAAAAGAAATGTAAATTAAAAGTAATGGATTATTGTGATGAAAAAATTTGATTAGAGTTCAGATTTTGTATGATTTAATTTTTAAAAATTTAGAAATAAAAGTTTCTGAGCTTAGTTTTTGGTACATTTTAATGCAGATTAAGTGAATTTCAAACAAGTTTTCTCCTTGTAATGAATGAGATGATTGCATAGATAAATCAATTTAGAAAAAAAAAGGTTCATAAGATGGTGTCATATTTTACACTTAAATGAATGATTTTGATTTTAAAAAAATTGATTAACAATGACTTTGATTATTACAGTATATAAATAAATTAAACAGACATATTAAATCTGATATTCGTGAAACATTTTTGTGCACTAGTAAATTTAAGCAAATTCTACTTACTTTAACTGTTACTAACTGTACCATTTTAAATGTCTTGGGTGGTACATTGGTATCACGGAGAAACACATTGTTTTTATTCCAATACTAGAACTTGTATAAAAGCGACGTTTTTTTCGTGGCGTGGTAAACTGGCAACACTTTTCCCCAAATGGTTTCAGCGCCACACTACGGTAAAAAACTTATCTGTAAGGTCAACTGATGAGTTAATCGTTTGCTTTTGTCACTTTTTAAAATTGAATTTATGAACTTTGTTGATATCGTTTCGATGTTTGTTTAATATTATTTTGATAAAATGTTTATACATTCATTCTTTCAGGTTGTCATGAATTAATGAAAACAAAAGTTTATTTGGCAAAATAAATTACAAATTAATTTAAAATGTTTATGTTTTTCACCATTTATCGTAATCATTTTAATAGGTAAAAAAAAAGAAAATTTATATGGACGGCATGCTCTATTAATTCTTTTGAACTAATCGAAAACTTAATAGGGGAAAGCATTATTAATGCAGGTTTTTCTTTTCCTTGTTTATTCACTTTGTTCCTGATACTATTATTCTCTCTATTATTATCAGCAGATGGCAGTACAATAAGAGTCTTTTATAACTTCCTCTTGATGATACGAATGCATTGATTTACACTAATCTGAGCTGCTATGACGTCATAGGAGGACTGCAAGGCTTCCGGTTCGATTTGTTTATTTTTTAGGATACTGGGTGAATAGTAGAGTTCCTCAAAAGGCAGAATGAATAAACTAGAGTAAATAAAATATGACCTAAACACTTTTTGCTTAAATCTTAGACAGAAGAGATTCGGAATTGCTTTGAAAATTTTATACTTCTACATAAATGCACAAAATGATTAGTAGTCAAAACGTGATTGAATTAGCTGGAATCTATTAGAGAATATAAGTGAATTATCCCTTTTTATCCTTTAATTCCTATAGTTTTGTTGATTATTATATTGCTGAGATATAGAAATCCTCTTAATCCCGTTATTCTGTTAATAATTAGAAACTAATCTATAATAATATATATAATTAATATTGATCAAAGCAAGTAAAATTAATTCAACAATAACATGAAATAGTTCATTCTGTTTCTTTAAATTGTCATCCTGTCAATAAATCTAAACTTAGTGGTGTGCCAGCCTATGGTGGTATAAGGCCTATTGTGCCCATTCCAGTTTTGTTGATCCTAGGCTTTGAAGTGCAGGAGCAGTTGTTCTGATTGGCGCTACACTCATCCACCAAGCCTCTCCTGTCAACAAAACTAGATAAAAATACCGTGAGAATAGTTATCTAAAACAAAAAAAAAAAAAAAAGAATAACGGGAAGCAAATAACTCAACTCTAATTCAGTATGAATCAACAACTCAAAATTGAGATGTTAAATTGATTTCGTTTTACTGTAATAAGTAGTAGTAAGTTTTTTCATTCAAGATTTTAAATATTTTTTTATCTTCGAAGCATTTTTCTAATTATTTTACAATAATTAGTCAGAAAAATGTTTGAAAAAAAATTGCAAATTGAAATACGAAAACTTTGATTTGATACGCTAGCTTTCGATAATGATAGTTAATTAAAATTACGCCATATTTTTTTGTTTGTTTGAAAATTAGTGATTTTTTTTATTTCTACAAAAAAATAAGATGTAAATAGTTTCAAAGGATTTTTCGCATATTTCAGCAAAAAACAGCATTGTAAATTTACTAAAACAGAATGTTTTGTTTTACATTCTTACCAACTACTTCAAGGGAGAGATTTAAGTGAGGCACATAGTTGAGGTTACCCCATAAAACTAAACTTTAAAGTGTTTTGCTTGGATTTAAGATACTCCACATCATTTTCAGCTATCAAAATTCTTTTAGACATTCTTGAAGAACTTATTTTAAGGTTGGGTGATTTTATTTTCTGATTACCCATAATATTGTTTCTGCTAGCATAGACTATTTAGAAAACGCAGCTAAGAGTTACAGAATAAATTTAATAATTAAATTGTCAAAATAAATTGAGTTCAGTCATTAAATATATGAAGGGTAAATATTCAACAAAAGATATTGCAAAGTCTTTGTTTTGTATTTAGTATTTTGTGACTGACTATGTGCTTTTGTTACGCGTATTTTAAAAACTACATTTAAAAATTAAAATAGCAGAGACTGAAAATTTTATTGTCACTGTATAAGTACAAAAAATATTGTGACATTTGTTAAAATTTATTCATGCTATTAAAAAATTAGAATAATATGAAAAATAGTTACTCTAAATTAGAATTTTTATTAAATCTTTTAAAAATTAATATTTTGTCTCTGAAAAAGTTTCAAAATATTTACAGATTTCTTAAAAAAGAAGAAAATGAGTGAGTATTTTCAGCCTTTTTCCATAAATGATGTCTAAAAGAATTAGCTATATATTATTTGAACATGATATTTAATCTGAAATACATTATAAACAACAATTATCGAGAAATATATACTTAGATAAGAGATTGGAAAATAAAATTATTATGAATTTTAAGTGTTTCTCAAAGAAAATATGTTACTTTCTAGGATAATTTTCAACTCTTTAACGACTAGAGTCCCTTTCTACGTACGACTTGAAACATGCATCACGAGCTTACATTAATTTTTCGCATTATCGATGACAGTGCGTATCATGTTCTCGATAAATAACGGTTTTTTTCATGTTTTTTATACGTTTCCAGAAGTTATAATCTGTTTCTCAGTCATGTGTTTGACAACAAGGGAATAAACACACAGAACGGAAACGAAAGTTGAATTCCCAGACGTCACCACGCCAGTAAATTTTTTATTTTCAAGTTTGAATCGAAAGTAGGTTTTCCTTATATCCAGAAAAAAAAAATGTATTAATAAGATACATGTACGTATATTTATTGGTATTTAGTAAACATTTCAACAGACGAAATTATAAGAATATTTTTTATTCTTATGTTTCATGGTAAGTAACATTATTTTCGTAACTTTTAGGCATTTTTTTAAAACTTTAAATAGCACAGAGCTTTGATAACCTTTCTTAATTTTTAACTGCTTTCAACTTTTAAATGTAAATAAAAGTTTTGCACGGGATTTTTTAAAAACATTTCTTTTCTGATTTCCTTTCATTTAATAGCACTGTAATAAATACTGTTAAAAAAAGATCGATTTTGCTATTAACGAATACTCAGAGCAAAGAAAATTAGATAAATAAATCACCTTACTTCAAATATAAATGTTTACAATCTATCACTCGGTTTAAGATGTTTTAACAATTAATAAAATTAACTTATCTTGGACGCCTTAAAAATATAATAAATGCTAAGTATATCCAAACTGCTTAAATTACGTCAAATTTAATTTATTTTGCTTCTATCGTTGACACACATCAGACTCGTTGGAAAAACATCACATTTATTTCTAGGCTTAAGAAGCATAAGTTCAATAGCTTCATAATTAATGAAACCATAATGCTGGTACTCCAGATAAAACTGAACTCAAATTTTAAGCGGAATATCGTCCTAGAGTATTAATTAACCCGTCTTATCGGAGGCTGAAAAGCAAATTACTATATGATAAAACGCTTCTGAAAGAACTATCGTCTATCACTTTTAGTATATGGAACTGTCACACAGTAGAAAAATGATACTTCCGGTGAATGATGGCGGAAGTGACGCAGTGACGTGCCGCCATGTTGTCCCGGGAAGAAATATTTGTTTGATTTATCGTCGACATGCGGAATGAAAGGTGGTCTTGTATGGCTTGTGCTTTTTTTTTTTTGTATCTCTGTTGTTTACTACACTACTTATTACTACGATTTGAAGCTTCTTGTGAGTAAGTTTATCCGATGCAGTCATGCTCTTTTTATCACTTACTGTTGGAACGTCATAAATTTCATTTAAATGGCGTATTTTCAAAAATATGCAAAAATATAGTAATTTTTGACACCACGAT
Source organism: Parasteatoda tepidariorum (assembly GCF_982258835.1). NCBI lineage: Eukaryota > Metazoa > Arthropoda > Arachnida > Araneae > Theridiidae > Parasteatoda > Parasteatoda tepidariorum. Next base: position 42,181,554 of record NC_141757.1, read on the forward strand.
ATAAAACTTACTTATTTTATTCAAAAGCTGACCAGGAAATATCTACATAGGGGCGGAAATGATCTAACTTTTATCAACTAAATGGTTGTGGTATTTCACTTTTCAAATGAAGATCTTTGTGTTAAAATCATGGAAATAGAATATAAAAAAAGCTGCATCAAAAAGCTTCATCAAAGTATATATTACCGGGTGTACCCAAAATATATATACCCAAAAGTGTCCGATGAATGATCAAAAAATTATTTAAAGAAGAGTTAGAGGGAATATAAATGCAGGACTTGCCGTGTTCTGCTAAGAAAACTGTTCAAACTAAGTTTCAAAACTGATTTCCAAGCTCGTCAACAGATTGCACTGCTAACTGAAAAAGAACCTAAATAATGTTTTCAAAATAATCACAATTCTGCAACAACGTCGTAGAGTCTGAAGACGCAACTAACTCAGGGCATAACAGCCGAAAATATTGTTTTATTTATTTTCTCAACCAACAATGCAATCTGTTAAAAAATGTGACAAATTGCGAAACTTGGTGATAATAAATGAGTGTGTCTGAAAAGCTATTTGAATTTCATTTTGGAGCATATACGTATTCTAGAGTGCAGTAAAAAATAGTAGAGAAATTTCTCGGAAAAATGTTTAAATAACAATGTATTTTATTATTATCTACCATATTCAAACCAAACAGTTAATTAACCATAAATAAGATGGTACTCTAACTTTCAACTGTAAGGAAAACGGTTTGTGTCCGTTTCAACTGTAAGGAAAACGGCTCCCAGTGTCCTGGACTCCACAATTTGTACCCTGAACTCTGCAATGCTCATTACCCAACAACAATGCCAGCTCCTACGTCCAGCTAAAATTCTTTTTTTACGGTTTTGAAACCATGCTAGTTGTAAATGCTTAAGAAATTGTATAATTTTGTATTCATGGTTTTATAACCATACTATTTGTAAACGGTTTCAAAACCATAAAAGTAAAAAATATTACTTTACGGTTAATTGGATGGACAGACTGCTGCTGGCTATTATACAGTAATTTTAGAATGAAAATTCTAACAGTGTATCGAATTGATAGGAAAACATTATTCAGAAAGTGGTAAATGAAAAGACGTTCGTTAGCACAAGTCTGGAAAACTTGAAGTGGTTTACTACATAGCAGATAGTACCTGCCGTTATCAGTATATGCAGCACGTACTGAATGCAGACGTACTGCAGACATACTGAATGCAGCACGTACTGAATCCACTAGGGGGTGCAAATATTTACACTCAAGTTGCATGAATCCCATTGTTCAATCTTCCGAATTTTATCTCTGTTAAATGATATATTCGTGTTTTAAGTTCATTCATTTGAGTCCGCAGTGGACTGATCGTTAAGACATGGTTCCCAGCAGATCACCGAAGTCAAGCATCACTGGCTGCGGTCAATGTGCGGGTGGGTGACGACTTGGATCAGTCTGGGAAGGGTCCAAATATGTGCGGTATTGCTCCTTGTTAAACTGTCTGTACTACCGTAAAGTGCTCGACTTGGTGCGCAGGTCGTTGGGCTTCCGAAGCGGGGTGTCAACCCCTCTGCAGAGGATCAAAATTGCGATAGCAGGTTTTTGGATCATCCTCAGGTATTTCACACAAAGTACTCTATACAAAGTATCCTCTATTTCTTAAAATAAATCTCAAAATTTATTATGTTTTATTTCAATCCTTATTTTAAACAAACTGGCATTAAAATAATTATACTTTTGTAAGAATTTGTTTTTGAAATCTAGTTTTTATTAGAATAGAATTTAAATTATAATTCCTCAGAGCAATTACTGAATTTTGTTGTTGTTGAGGAAAGTAAAGCTTACGTGCAAGTGAGTACATCATAAAAAAATAACATAATATTCCGTGTAGTAAGATATCGCCATCATACTCTGAAAAATGAAGTAAGCTTAGCATATTTGATTACTTTTTTACTATTTTCTATAGCTATACTTTATGCAACATATTTTGATGCTTCAAGAAAGTCACTATTATGTAAAGCCAATGCTTTATAAAATATGCAACTCATATGGTAAAAGTTGGATGTGTTTCATGTATATAAAGCTATATATTTTTAGAACATAAGGAAAAGAATTCATCTTATTCCTTATACTCAATAATTATTGTTACCGAAGCTAGTGTTAAAAATAATAAATTGTTTAAAAAGAAAGAAAGTAGCAGAAATTATAAAAGTGATACTTAAAAAAAGAAAATACTAAAACACGAAAAAATAGTAGTTAAACAAACAAACATAAAACCATATATGAAATGAAAAACTCTTAATAAAGTAATTTACATAAGATATAATATTAAAGTTTATTATCTTATTATTAAAAACACTAAGAGAGGATATTTAATATTTTTTTTTCGAAATTTGATGAACTATTTTGATTGTCAAGAGTATAATTACTTAAAAATGCGTAAATAAAAACAAAGCTAATAATAACTGGAAACAAGAATTGGAATTTTTTACTAATTACTTTTTCTTAAAGTGTAATTTTCTACTCTAAAATAACTTCATTCTAAATGTAATATATATTCACAAAAGCCTCTAAAATGATAACTTCATGAACTGGTACGCTGCTAGTTTTTATAAATTTAATACTATATAATCTACCAGCGTATATGCGATTTGTGTTTAAACTAAAATTAACCTCATTATCTAAAATTTTTTTCCTTGGTATGGCTAATGAGTGACCGTGTCTAAAAGTGGTTTTATTGCCTGCGACTCTCGAACTCAGTTCGGGCAATGCAAATGCGCCAGCTTTGCACAAAGAAAAATCGGTGCTTCAGTTCTGTGAAGCCCGAACTCACTTCGTCCTATGCATAATATGTAATTAACCATTTTCCCAATTGATGACGATACTTGTTTTGAAAATTTTCCTCGAAAAGTTCAGTAGTTTTGCGATATTTGTCGGATTTTTGGAATTTGGCAGAAATTTAAAGAAATCTGAGGAACATGGAATTCATCACAGTTGATATAAATAATAATATTGATGAATTAGTTTATTATATTTATCTTGAAAATTCTGTTGTCTGATTTATTTTGCTATAATTTGAGCAAAAATTGCTGCAATCTATTAACATTTCTCACGCATGTGAAAATATTGAATATAGTACTTATTCCGTTTAAATGTTTTTTAAATAGTCAATTTCTGATATTTTGATAATAATAACGAACAAAACTAATGAGAATTGCTTTTTCATTTTCCGCACGTTTTTCTAAAATATATTCCACAGGCAAAGGTTTAATGGAAACGTATAATTTTCACAATTTATTTAATCAAATTTGCTAAAATAGACATTGCACCGATTTCCTACTCGGTGCAATGCAACAATTGCTTAGGTCAATGTCATAGCGATTTTAATAAGGCATATTCGCTAAATAATATTTTAATGCTTAATAAAATAAGCTGATTTAATTCTTATTTAGCATGATAAGAATTTTGCTAAATAATTCTAACTAAATTCTATTAAAATATGTTGAATAAGCTCTTACTTAGCATATTTGCTGCATAAGAAATTGTTTAACATTTTCTTATTCAGCATATTCTGATTTTGTCGTGCTTTATAAATACGTCCAATTCATATTGCCACTTATGTATTTCACATTGCAAAGATAAATAGCTATGCATTATAGATAGTAATAGGAAGAACATGAATGTAGAGGGGATAATTAAGTAAATGTTCGTTGCAAAATTACTCCATTTATTTTTGAATCAAACCAAAAAACAAAAAAGTAATAATATTTTTGTGATGTATGGTAATTTCATGTGAGAACTTAATAAATTGTGAATTTCTTGGAGAAATTAATGGTAGAAATTAATGAGAAACATGGAGCATAGTTGAACGATTGCATGGTTGCATCGCACCAGTTGAAGTATAACTAAATCACTGTCATAAAAGCATGACAAAAATAATCTCAGAAACGTTAAAAATATTTGAGAAGTGCAAAGAAAAAATTCTATTTAAATATGAAAGTATTTTAAATAAGTAGATAATATTTAGTACATATAGTTTAAATATAAATCTTATTCAAAATTAGCTGCGATTAACGTTTTTCCCCTTGGTTCCTGGTAGTGCCCATTGTATTAAAACAAAAATAGTTACTTTGTTTATGCTTTGTTTCTAAACTTGATATAGATAATTTAAGTAATTAAGATGTGGTATATTTATAATTTTTATTTTTCGTTTTCTTTGATTTTAATTAGTTTTAGAAAATTTTTGCGTATTCAAATAATTTCAACTAAGTACATTTTTAATTTGGGAATATTTTTTTGTTTTGATTGCAAAAATATAATACTCTTTATTTATGATTTTTCTGTTCTGAAAATATTCTATAAATATTCTAGTTACACTTTTCTCTTTTTCTTTTTGAATCAATTGTTTTATTATTGCGAAAATGATTACTTTAAGTTAATAACAATTTTAACAAGTATCATCATTACAACCATTAAAAATCAAAGCCCGTTATTTAACGACATTAACAGCCCCATTACCAACAGGATTAAAAACGCTTGCCGACGTCAGCCATTTTATTACGAAAAATATTCTTTTTAATGAAAAATAACTTCTCTATAAAAATAATTCTTTCTAAGAAATATTGAGTATAAAATGTACTATAGTTAAGTGAGTGGAAAAATAGTTTGAAAATTATGATGACGCAAAGCTGTTTTTTCCCGTACGAAAGATGATATTATGGAAGCAGTTTAGGAGTTTTCGGGGACTATCTTAGATGCAGTAATTGCATTTCTATCTGAACGCAGGCACTAACGTACGAAGGAGTTCTAGAATGTTCTATCTATATTTTAAGCGAATTCTCATGTGCGTAATCATAGCACTAAAAAGAGAAAACTTGAGATTTTTATGCTTTTCAAATGCTTTCGTTGTAACAGAAATTTTTGTTTTGTTTTTGCGAAATGAAAAAATTAGAAGGAGAGAAGAATAATTTGTTGTTCTTTTTAAGTTTCAGATAAATTCTTTCAACATGAATTTTTTTAAATATGGTTTTTATGGACGTTATTTAATATCATTAAGTCTTGTATCTGGCAAAAATTCCAAGCATTATGTTGTCTAATGTAAAGCTTCTTGAGGAGTTTATTGCTTTTGTTTTTCTGTTAGTATAATAATAAAACTGGGGACTATTTTTTTTTTTTAGCTTTCTGTTGCATGAGATTTTTTTAACAGTTCTTAGATATTTTTGTACCGCTGATTCTAAATTTACTACCGGTTTCTCTCCCTAAGCTCTAGTTTGTTTTTAAAATGACATTTTTAGTTTATTTTTTATCAAAATATACAAGTTTAAAAACGTTTTATATAACAGGGGGTCGCCTAAAAGTTGCTACCAACTACAAGAAGAATAAGGCACATCGTCAGATTTAAAACTACAGAGAAACTCGTAATGGAAGTGTCCGGGCTCTGGAAATGTCGTCATACACCACTAGGTGCACCAGAGTGCCCCAACTATGAAGTGCATTTTCATGTGCTTCTGAGCACACCATAACGGGGAATCGCCCCCATCTGCGTACGAGAACATTTTCGTGCATTAATTTCTACGCAGTTTTAATCTTGATGATGTGCCCTAATTCCCCTAGAAGTTTATTGCAGCATTTGTGCGCTCCCTTTTAGGGATAACGTTCATCTAATAAATTACTTCCCCAGCTCTAACTTACTCTCCGAAGCTCATATTTTAAGGATTTGAAAACTGAACAACAATGGTTTGCCAAGCTGGCCTGCAGAAGAATCATTATTAACATCATAAAGCAAACAATGGTTCCCTGATACGCTGTGACCTGTTCACTTGATCTAAGAGTTGCACCATTTTAACTAAATAAGTTAATCGTAAATTAGAACGAAATTTTACAGCTAAAGACGTTAGTTCAGCACAAGAAGACTTTTTGTGTCTTTCATTGTCAAGGCCGAACTTTCGGGAACAATTTTATTTGTGCAATATGAGGATTTTAAATAATGCTGACTTTTAATTCTTTTAAATTTTATAAGGAAATCTATTATTTTTGCTGAAAGTTTCTGAAAAATACAAACTGTGAGCCTACAGTTTTTGAACTACTTATATGAACTATCCTTGATTTCATGAACTCAAGCTATTGATTAGATTTTATCTTTTAATTCCTCTTTGATTTTTGGCTTTTAATGCTTTGTCTCTTTTAAATATCTGATTTTAATTAATTTATTTAATATCGATAGGTTGAACTACAAATGTATTTCGAATCTTGTAACTTTATATACTTCTAGGGCATTTTATTTTCAGATGTATGTATAAAAAAGATGGAAAAAAAAAAGAAATGAAAAAATATTTCTGAACTGTTACTTACGATTATTTATAATCAGTGTTCCGCATATATTTGGTTTCGATACGATGTTAATGTGGATAAAACTGACTATGGTAATGTAATTTGTACACTTAAGTTTATACAAATGATTTTAAATTTAAAAATGTGTAACCAGAAAATTGCAATTTTATTTTATTTTATTTTATAACAGCTGCTGAACGGCCGACTCAATTTATTGGGCTTACGACTATTAATTTACAACTCCGTAGCCATGTAATTTTGAACTCAATCCAGAAGACAAGGGAACTCCTGGATCAAGTATTGGGAGAACTTTGCTTTCGTGGAGGACTTTCGTGATGGAACAAACTCGCATTTGCATTACATGGAGACGAAAACCAGGAAAACTTCCCATGGTTAACCTGAAGACAAGGGGACTGTCCGTCTAGCCCATGATCTGTCTAGCACTGAGGATATTTTACGTCAGCATTGTGGTTGGTGTGAACTGGGTGCAGAATTCGTATCGACGAACAGCCATCTCTGGAATTCGAACCCGGTTCATATCATTGGGAGGTGAATGCTCTATCCCCTGACAAAATGAAATTGTAAAAGGTGATGATTGTAAAGAAAAACGAAGATTGTCCGTTACTATTGTCGTACGCAAATTTTTTTTTGGTTTCTAGATAGTGCCCCCCCCCCGGTGGCAGAGAGGTGACGCTTCGCGCTTTCAAGCCACGAGTCCTGGGTTCTAACCTCGGGCTGGGAAATGTTGACTCATCCTTTCACTGGGTAGATAAAATGAGTACCAATCATATTTGGGAACTAAACACTGGGGGGTTCCACGTTTGACTGACCATCTAACCGGAATATCTGGCTCACTACTCCATAGCCTAAGGTCAAGAAAACTGAGATGGGCACAGTAGGCCTTTTTCTTTTATGGACTGTCGCACCACTGACTTTAGATTAATTTAGTTTAGTTTAGTAAACGCGACGGATGGCTTTGTCGAGTTCCTCGATCGAGCGGTGATTTTTCAATCTAGCGGCGTTCAACTATCCGCCCTCTAGTTAAACACTTTTCTTTTAAATCTAAAAAAAAAATTGATTCTTGACATTGTTTTAGTTTAGGTAACACATTTTAAAAGAAATAAGGGCTTGCAATATAATTGTGACCAACTACAGTCAAGATTAAATCTTTAAAAAAAAAGAGAGCTAGTTGTTAAAGGATGCTGGATTGTAAATTATCGACCGGGTGTGTCTGGGTTGGAACTGCACTTCTTCTCCTGAGGGGAATCTCGCTGCAGCGAATCCTATACCTGTACCCGAATACCCTATTTTACGGGTAGGAATGGTAAAATTACATCTTGTTTATATATAATGTTTTTAAACTCGTACATTTCGACAAAAAAAGACTACAAGTAGATTTTAAAAATTTTCAAAAATTTAAAAAAATAAAAAAACTTTTGTAGCTTTAGGAGCAAAACTAATTTAGGATTTGAAGTCCCTACATCCGAATTATGTAATGTATTAGCATAAATAGAGCAAAAATTTGTTTCCCAGTGTAATGTAATATAAATAGTTGGAAGAAAAAACGACGAACCGCTCTAGAAATTTTTAAATTATAGGTCGGATTTTTATTCTGTAAAGCGTTATAATGAACTTTGATAATATCTCGAAATAATTTAGTATATTATGCATTAAAACTCTATTATAACTTTAAAAAAGAACTCTGATTTTAACGAAGACGCAGTGCTTATTTATTAAAAAAGCTTGAAGCCTAAAATAAAATATACCAGTTATGATATACCGAATAATATCAAACGTAATAACTGAAACTAAATATAATATGTAATATTTAAACTATTAGCCAGATTTAAGCGTTATAACAAATTTAATTAATATCTGGAATGAATCTAATATACTATGCATAACAGTTTAAAGTAACTTTTAAGAAGGATGCTTATTTTGTCGAAAATGCTTTGTTCATACATTTCAGAACATTAAAAAATATCGAAACCAAATTTCATCGAATTTTGAACAAACGCCTAAACATTTGGCGAGAAAAACTTAAGTTACAAATTTTTGTTGCTATTAGTATTAGTTATTTATGTCGGGCACATATTCGTTTAAAATTCGAATTTTTTTGTTGATGCAAAGTACAGTTTAAAACACTAACATTCTTGTAATAAATACAAATAATTTTAGCACAAGTTTTATAAAACCTGATGATTATTTTGATTTATTAGATGTTGAGAAGCCGTTAATAGTTAAGATTGTACTTCTGAACTACGAATCATCTTTTGAGTTTATCATGTTTATCTTTTGAGAGCTAATTAGCACTTTGTAACTATAATAAGTTTCTGCACTTATTGTCCTAAAAATTGGGTACAATTATTGGGCGTTTTTCATTTTTCTTGTTCAATTAACAGATTATAGTAACGAATCCTAAAGATTCAAAATGAAAAAAAATTCTACGGAATCTCAGAACTTGAATTGTATTAAAAGGAAATTTATTTTTTCATGATCGGGCTGAAGTTTTGTCAGCTTTTTCTTATTAGGGAACATACTTAGTTTCTTCGAAAATTTTCTTTGCATGATATTAGTGTTTTGTTTGTATTAATATAGTGCTGCTGCGTTATACAAACAGTTTGACCAAAAACGCTACTCTTGGTTAAGCGTTTTGCCATCAGTTTTAAAATTATATCAGAATCTGATATTTGTCAGTAATAATATATTTGTAATTAGAACCTTTATCCATCGTAACCCGACTTAATAAGATTCACCCCTTCTTGTTTTATAACAATTTATGTGCCCTTTCCACCCTCTTCATACACTCGGGTGAAAGAATTTCAGCTGCAGTTAATAATTATATATACATTTTTAATTTAAACTTATTTTCAAGTTATGAACTGCTAATTCAAAATTCATAGAGGGCTAAAGAAACAACATTTATTCCTTAACAAATATTTAAATTTATGTAAAGTGATTCAAACAAATCATTTCTAATTGTAATTCTAAGAAAAAAAAGAATTAACAGTAGAATAAAAATTACATGCAGAGCGCTTTGAATCCAGATATTAAAAAACTACAAAGCTACCTAAATAAAATAATAATAAAATTTTCCACATGGCACATGAAAGAAATTAAATAAAATTCGGACTAATAGTATTATTAATTTCCCATCCATTTTTCGATTTGCATCAGCTTATGTAGAAGCTGTATTATTCGTTATTTCTTTATATTACTTAAAGTGAAGTGCTCTTTCTTCTTCCAAAGAAACAATAAATATAATAGAATTGCATTTTATGATGCATTTTCTAACTTCAATGAAATTGCTCATGATTTCAATAATTTGCTATCAGGATTTTTCTGATCTTTTCTGATCAACTCATGAAGCTATGTTATTCTTTGTTCTTTTTTCTTTAAATCTTTCTTACTTTCTTAGAATCAGCCTATCGCTGACCATATCAGACAACAACACTTAAAGAAGAATATGACCTTATTGGGAAAGCAAATAAAACCTGGAGGGTGTCAAAAAGAAGAGTAAAGAGACTTACAGCAGAAGAGGCTTTTCTTATCTTTGCAGACTCTTTCATTTGTGAAAATGACTTTTTCTTTCATCATTGAGTCTTTTCACGGTGTTTTATAGATAGAGTTCTTTTTCCAAAGCTCGTCCAAATTCAGTTTCATCTTTGGTGAACAATACATTTAAATTGATGGAATAAAAGAGTTCAGGGAACCTGAACTGTATTTAGCAAAACTGCATAATTTTATCCTGCTGTCAAATTAAAGTGTATATCTATCGATATATATATATATATATATATATATATATATATATATATATATATATATATATATATATATATATATATATATATATATATATATATATATATATATATATATATATATATATATATATATATATATATATATATATATATATATATATATATATATATATATATATATATATATATATATATATATATATAAAGTAGCGTTTACCCTTTCAGATAGTCGGGGACTGGACATAGTAAAAAAAAATTCATAAATAATCAGTATCAGGAAAAATTGCTTGTGCTAGTTCACGCATTTTCATTTGTCCTAGTGTTAAGTATAAGGATTATGGAAGGTAATAAGTAGAAAGATTTTCATTTACTCAATTGATCGTCATCAAATAAGGAAAATTTAAACATTTTGTTTTGTCCGCTACATGACGCCATATCGTGTCCAGGGAGCTTTTTTAATGACTTCTATTTACATGTACGATTGCCTATTAACTCTGAAAATAATGAAATAATAGGGAAATAGAATATTTATGGCGATTCCGAGGCAGTGGGACTATTAGAAATTATAATTTTATAGGGGATTTTTATGAATGAAAATAAAACTATTTCTTAATTTCTGTGTTTTGTTGTTTTTATATTTCGAGTATCGAAAAGTTATCTCAAGAAGCAGTTTTGACATTACAAGGATCGGAATTCCAAAAACGTGCTTGGAGTGAAATTTTTTTTAATTTTTTAAACTGATAATCCATTTTAATGGAAAACAAAAGGACTGGTTAAAAATAATAATGTTTTTTTAAACTTTATATGTAAATCACTTATGAATAGGAAATCAGTTGGATAAAAAGAATGTAAAAATTTATTGAAATTATACAATGAAACTGTTTTTTATCTATTTTGTACCATTTTCGCGCATTTTAGAAAACCGCATAAAATCGCAGATTAAATTTACTTTCCTAAACTAAGCGATATAAATATTTTTTTTTCATAGAAACATAACTATTAGTTTGTTCTTCCCTGTTTTTTAAACTGGAAGTAAGATTTTGTGTTGACGGCTTAAAAAGTTATTCTGCTTCGGCATTCTTAAAAAGGCATTATTTATTTTTTTAAAAAAAATATTGTTCCGAGAAATTTCAAAAGATGGGAGAGAAAATTTAATTAATATTGTTTCTGAGATTTAACTTTTTTTTTGTTTTTAAAGCTTTTTAAGAGTTTATTTAAAGAAGTTTAAAAAAGAAACAAGGAGAGTGAAGAGGAAGAGATTAAATGATTTAAATATTAAACAAAGAAGAAACTTTGTTAAGGTTAATATATTTTTGTTACAGAACTGTTAGTTATTTTTTTATCAATTTTTTTTGATTAACTATGCTGATGATTATTTAACATACGATAAAATATAGATAATCCAACTGAAACAGAGTTCTTCTCATAAATATGTAAAATTAAGATTATTTTATCATATATGCATGTTTTGTTTATTTAAACTTCGTTCTAATTTAAGGGTGGGGTTTGTTAATATGTATATTTTCGGTATGAGCACATCCATAAATCTTATTTAAAGGTTATTAAATACTATACAAGTTAAATTAAATACTATGCATATACAAGTGAAAGTTGAAACTCATGTACATCGTAGTATGTACATTATATACTTATGTGCATTGTATATGTTGACACTCACAAAGCCCTCGCAAACTTCAAATGGAACTTATTTTAAAATATTTTTCTTGCTAATGAGATTTGTTGGGAAAATTGCTCATAAATTGAGCTTTGCGTGATGTGGCACAGTAATTAACTAATTAACTATTAATTCAGATTTGATTCAGTCAGCTTCGATAATGGAAGTAATTGGCACCTAAGGCAAAAAAGTAACGTGTGTAAAACATAGATAAAGTACGGTAATGGACATACTATAGTTTCGGCTTTCTAAATAAAAACCTTTCTCAGTGTCAATGGCATTCTCAGTGAGAATCGGAAACCATTGAATACAGAAACGGAGAAATTTGTCAGACGTCCAAAAAGGACATGGTCATTGGTTTTCGGTCCAAGGGTGGAAGCATTTCCGAAACAGCAGATTTTTGTGAACTGTTCATGTGCCGCCGTGATAAAAGTATGTAGTGCATGGCAAAAAGGCTCTATACAAAATCAGTGGCGTGGCAAATATGGTGTACCACGGGTCATAGATGGTTGAGATGAAAGATGGCTGTGGAAGTGCGCTTGGACGAATAGACGTGCAACTGTAGAGCAATTGACCCCCCCTCCCTGATGAGCCAAGAGTCTAACAACAGTGTCTTCTCATTGAACTTTCAGTGAACGTTGCTACTTTTGGCTATCTACAGCAGTCAGCATGGCTCAGCATTCCAGTGAAAACCTTTAAGAACCTAAACGACTTTCTTGCTGACAAGCATTTCTTTGGCAGGTAAGCACATTAATCTGCAGTTCTTCATGTAAGAACACCACGGAATTGAATATTTACTTACCGAAAATGAAATAAAGTAAACATGATTTCTCCTCGAAAAATACGTTCTTCCATAAGCATTATTAACTTCAGATTTTTCATTCTGTTTACTTACATAAACTAAGATATTTTAAACAAGAATTGCAGCACTGACTGCAAAGAAGCGTTCCTGACAGCCGACCAATAACAGTAAAATCATATGCAGGAGGTGTGGTAGATTAGGATTTTGTTGTTGTTGTTGTTGTTGCATGCCCCCATTGGCCAGCAGTGCTAGATCAGGTCCATGACGTTATACACCCTCAAAAAAACACCGTCAATGGATCATCTGCTAAATCCTGTCCGGTGAGCCCCAGGCAGGCGAGGATGTGGTGAGGCGAAGCCTGATCTGAAGAACAGTTGGTACAAATTTTGAAGTTCTTGGATCCTTCCGAAAATTTCATTGATTTAAGGTGACCACTTCGAAAGCGGGCAAGAATAGTTTGTTCCTGTCTTTTAAAACCTTGGTCCAGTAGGACTTGTTATCTGTAGAGAAGGCACTGCATGCAAGCTCTTCATTCAACTAAAAATTCATGCTGCTAGATGTTTGACCACAACAACGCCGTAGGTTGTTCAACTTATTTCAGTGTGGTGTTGCAGTAGATAATTGAAAAATGTCAAAAAGACATCATTTGAGTGCTTACGATCGTGGACGAGTGGTTGGACTATCGGAAGCAGGCCAAAGTGTCACCACAGTGGCAACAGTAATAAGAGTGTCAAAGAGTGTCATTTTCGATCAAAAAAAGGCCTCTGAAGGTGGAAATGTTTCATGAAAGCATGCTGGTGGTCGTGGTAGGAGGACCACACTTCAAGAGGATGAATATGTATCCCTAGTGGCAAAAACGAACAGAAATGCCACTCCTACACAGATAGCTGCTGACATTGAAACCGCTCCCGATACACATGTTTCTGCCAGAAGCATCTCACGGAGTCTAAATCAAGTTGGTTTGTATGCAGGGTAACCTGTTCGATGCATTCCGTTTCAACCAAGCCATCGTTGAGAAAGATTATGTTGGTGTGAAGAACACATTGGTGTGATCACCAACAGTGGTCAAGAGTGATGATCACAGATAAATGCAAGTGATTCTGGCCAACAGCTAGTGGAGAGAGAGAGAGAGAGAGAGAGAGGGAGAGGGAGAGAGAGAGAGATTCATGAATGTACTCTCATGAATGTATACTCTGCAATATCGCAGCGGAATTGCAGAGAGATTATTCCGGATCATGTTCTCCTATTTAGGGATGAGGTAGGTCCAGAATTTCTGTTTATGAACGACACTGCGTGGTCACATAGGAGAGCTGAGATATGAGACACACTAAAAAGTGAGGATATTGTCCGTATGCAGTGGCCTGCGTACTCCACGGATGTAAATTCCTCGGAATGTGTCTGGGATGCTCCTGGCTCGCGTGTTTCCTAAAGAATACGCCCTTCCCGAACCATACAAGAGCTGAAAATCGCCTTAAGAGAGGAACGGGATGATATTCAAAGAACTCCTTGACAGTTTAGCGGACAGTATAAATAACAGATGCATAATGTGTATTAGCGTGCGAGGTAATCACACATCTTACTGAGGTACTCATTTTGTTTATTTTGGGAAGACCAATTTTCATGAACGCCTGCATATTACCTGTTTTATATATGTACTTAATTTCCTTTCTTCAAACAATGTCTATTATTAATTATTCCAAAACATATTACTGTTCCTTGGCAATTGTCAAGTAGTGAAGTAATAGCAGAATAGATGAAGGAAATTTATTAGAGTATATAACTTTGATTTGATTTAATATTTATCTAATTGTATGTTGTGTTCAACTACTAATCATAGAAACGTATCTGCTTATTTGTGGAGACTAATGTATAACAAAAGGATGAAATGTTTAAATGCTACAGTAGAGTTTCTCTGCCGACGCGAAACAAGTTTGTTCATTAAACTTCATTATTAATCTTCATTTAAATATCGTATAAATCAGAATAAACTAAATGTGTAATGTTATTTTGAAATTACAAGAAAGGTATCATCCATTAAAAATATTCAGTTTTTAATATAATATCTTCTTTGAAAGATTTTTTTATTAAATAAATTCTTGTTATTTTAGTTATTTAAGTTAGTTTAGAATGAAAAAATACCATTTGCTCAAATTATGATTTGGATTCTTTTATTACATTGTTAAATTTTTTTTAAGGATTGTAGAAAACAACTAAAGGGAAATTGCATTGAAATATATTATATACTATCTATTATAAACTATATATTATATAAAATATATATATTTTAGATATTAAAGTATTAATAAATACATAAAGAGGATTCAGAAAAGAAAAGGAAAATGTATTTTGCTTAGACCTTATAAATATTTTATATCATTATTCTAAATGCTGCTAGCAAATTATGTTTCAAGATAAACGTAATGCAAGTTTTATTATTGATATTTTTTATTCTAAGTAAATAGCAAATGTTAATATTAAATCCAAAAGCCTCATTTCTATCAAAGATTAGATAATCAGTTAAAAAAAATTCTGAATTTTGATAGCTTTTTTAAATGTCTTATGGAAAATTTTGATAAATTTTTATTATTTTTATTTAGATATAGCACAATTAAAAAAATATACGTGCCAAAAAAATTACATTTCATTCTTTTGAAAACCAATTGAAAAGTTAAGAGTAATTTATTAATACATTACATTTTATCCGATAAATTTTTTTTTACATAGTATTATTTTGAGATAAGTATTTTGTAATAAGTTTCAGGAATTCTCACTCGACAAGAGCTCAATTAAACAGAAAAATTTATTTCCTACAAGAAAAGCTTATTTTTCACCATAAATGGACTTTCTGAACAATTTAAAAATGTGGCTTATCACTATTCAATTAAGTATATTAACAAGTTCTTCAATAAAGGAAATGTTAAACTAACATTAACCAATGTATTTGAATTAACGTTTTCCTAAGCTTTTAAAAGACACATTTTATGATAATATTAATGTATAATACAAAACAAGTAACATAATTAAGAGTCTTTTAATAGTTAATAAATATTTATCGAATGAAAGAGATTCTAACGAATTCCCGGAACCCCCATTGGAATATTCTAACTACCCTGCCAAGTCACTTAACTGTCTTAACCAACTGTCTTCTATCGCTTAAGTGAAGACTCCGATCTCAAGGAACTCCTCGTCTAATCTTGTTATAGCCATTCTAAGGGTCGAATGTATCCTTAGTGGCTCGTCGAAGTTAAATTATTCGATGCCTATTAGTGGGTTAAAAGCGCTCGCAATAGGGCCATAGGGTGATTTAAAGAGAGTGTATTTTCAGATATGCAGCCCCGTAGAGCCACGTCAACTCCAATGAGAGTTTTAATCGAGTTTACAAGAAACTCGAATTGATGAGTCAAAGTAGAGGGAAGTTGTGGTTTTATGGGTGAAGTTCTGAAAGTTTCTGGATATTATGCTGGGTAAATGTCTAATGACAGATAAGTAAAATCTGTTTATCTCTCCAGTGTGTTGTATACCCTGGCGTATTGTTTTGTTTAAAGTTTTGCTCTAATAGGAATATTTTAAATAAAAACTTCAAAATTTAACTTTAGTTGGAATATTTACATGTATTTATTTATATTTTTACTTCAAACTATTATTGCAAAGAACTTTTTTCCAAAGATATTTCTAAGGAATAATGCATCACTACCTAAATAAAATTATTATTGTTTTATAAATACATTTTACATTAAAATTTTTAAAGGGTCTAAGACAAATTTTTGAACTTTTTAAAAAAATTTTGAAAATGCATGCATTTTTTGTGCTTTTATGCCATATAAAATGTACAAACAGAATCGCAAATCTTCTATGAATCATTTTGAAAAAAGCTTAAAACTTGGGGAAATAAAAAAAAATTTGCAACTAAAAAGCACGATTAATTTTCTTAAGTTCATTTTGAAAAAAGTCATTAAAAATGTGTTTGTTACTAGCAGGTTTTGCTATTAGTGTTTAAAAAAAATCTAGAAATATTTTAAAATTATATTTATAAATTTTCCGTTACGATTATTTTTAAAAAGAAAACTACAAAAGTTATACCTAAAAATGTTTTGAAAATATTTTAGAGGCTAATCAAGTAAATTGAAATATTTATCGCTGTTATTTCATGAAGCTATTCATAATAAGTTTAGAAATTGAACATATAAACAAACGAAATAATGAATAAAAAAGAGATTTCCTAGTTTCGTCATTTCTTGAAATTCAATATGGAGTAAAAACAAAACCAACTGTTATTTCGAATTTTATCTGCATTTTTTCCTCACTTGTAAGAAAATTAACTGTATATTTTTTAACAGTATGAAAATCACATGATTTTTAAGACTTTTGATGCCTTAAGATTTTTGATGCCTTAAAAATTTTCTCTAATTATCTAGGAAAAAAATAAGCATTAGTTACAATAATTATTAATAAATTTCCTAGCATTGTTCTGATGTTAAAATTGCTCTATTTGGAACGTTGTTTAAATTTAGATAGAAGTTGTTCTAATAACTATTTGGGTAGATATAATTTTATATGTATATTCAGTAGGTCTGAGAAGAGTTTTATAACTGATTTTTTTTCATTTTTTGGACAGATTTAACGTATATTTTAAATAAATCTTAATTTAATCATATTCCAATCCAAACTAGACATAGAAACATGATAAATCAAAAACAATATTCACGCGAGTTGCAACAAGTCATATTAAACTCTAATACTTATGATCTCCCTTAGGAGAAGAACATAAAATATATTTGCAAGTATGTGAATAAAGGCATTGATATGGCAGTATTTCGAGTTGAAAATACCAATGTGACTGCTCTTCCAGTGAATAATAACGATGAAGTAACGATGTACCAAATAGGCCGGTACATCACCTCCAATGAAGCTACTATGGCTCTATGGCTACAGTGTTGAAACACTGTAAAATTATCATCTAGGATGAATGCACTATGGCACACAAACATTCGCTTAAGGCGTTGAACAGGACATTGAAAGATATAATAAACAATGATAAATTATTTGGCGGCAGTTCAGGTGATTTCAGACAAACACTTCCCGTCATTCCGCGTTCAACGTACGCTGATAAGATCAATGCTTGCTTGAAATCATCTCCACTGTGGAGTTATGTTGAAAATGCTCAACTAAAAGTAAATATGCTCGTCCAAATGTTTCAAGATCCATCTGCTGAAACATTCTCAAAATAATTGTTAGATATCGGTGATGAAAAAGTTACTAAGAATGAGACTGGGTGCATAAAATTACCGGACGATTTCAGCACAATCATTGACTTACAAGATGCTCTCATTAACCTAATATTTCCCGATGTACACACACACCGATGCTCACTGGCAGAAAGGGCGATTTTAGCAGCAAAAAATGTGGACGTCAACGAATTGAATCTGAAGATACAACAGTTATTGCCAGGTAACTT
Source organism: Parasteatoda tepidariorum (assembly GCF_982258835.1). NCBI lineage: Eukaryota > Metazoa > Arthropoda > Arachnida > Araneae > Theridiidae > Parasteatoda > Parasteatoda tepidariorum. The sequence continues at coordinate 42,199,580 of NC_141757.1, forward strand.
GGTAACATATAAATCCGTTGATGCAGTTTGCGATCCTATTGAAGCTGCAAATTTTCCTACAGAGTTTTTAAACTCATTGGATTCACCGGGCATACCACCGCATAATTTTGTACTCAAATTTGGATCTCCGGTTATTTTGCTTCTTAATTTGAACCCATCACGGCTGTGCAACGCACGCGATTAGACATTAGAGAATTAATGAGCAACGTTATCGAAGTCATTATTTTAAATGACAAATTCCGGGGTGAAAGTATATTACTTCCACGAATCCCTGTTTTACCCACACATGTGCCAATTCCATTAAAACGCAATCAGATCCCCATTAGATTGGCATTTGCATTGACAAGGCGAAACAATGTCTGTTTGTCTCTTAGATTTGAGCACTCAATGTTTTTCACATAGACAATTATACGTGGCATGCTCTCGAGTGGGCAAACCATCCAGTTTATTTGTGTTAGCTAAAGATGGAATGACAAAAAATATTGTACACTCCATTGCACTAAGTAAGAGATTAATATTGTTGACTGATATTTTCAGAATTCGTAGTATACATAATTTATAAAAAAAGTTACAATAAATTAAAAAAAAACAACTATTATTTGGTGTGTTGTTTCACATTCCGTCATCGTTCACAGCGCTCCATGCCTCTCACTCATATACCACACTTACAATAATTACAATAAATAAGATATATTTTCATACTCTAGAAATAATTCATATGGCGAAACAACGTTTGCTGGGTCAGCTAGTATATATATATATATATATATATATATATATATATATATATATATATATATATATATATATATATATATATATATATATATATATATATATATATATATATATATATATATATATATATATATATATATATATATATATATATATATATATATGTGTGTGTGTGTGTGTGTGTGTGTGTGCAAACAAACAAATAAATAAATTAAATTAAATAAAGATAAAAAGGTACTAAAGTGCTAAAAATAGAAACAACAGATCCAAACCGATCTCGAAATTTAAGATAAGTGTATGACAGTATTCACTTGCTAAAGGCCTGGTTTCTTAGGACAGGACGCCGTACGCTGGAAATCGGCGCTAACCTTTGATTGGTCCATTTGTGAGCTTGATAGTATACGTCATCGAACGCTCATCTTGAACTACAATTGCCGTCCAACTCAACTGCAGTTGGATTACAACGTGACGTTAACCACAGAAGCAATGGCGGACAACATCCAACAGCACATTGAAATCAGCCAAGATTTTGATTTTGATATTAAACATAGCTTCTTCATTAAACATAGCACTCTTCATTTAGCTCAGCTATAATGTGTTTTTTCTTGGACAAAGTCATTATTTACTCTCTAAAACACTGGTCGACAATAACAAAATCAATATAAATTCAAAATAAATATTTGTTTACGTTATTAACGCATGCGCAATGATAGATAATGTCTGCGTTGGACCAACTGCTCACGCTGAGCTAACAAAAAAGTATTTTTTTGGCGTCAGCTCTACGTCAACTTTCCGCTGACGCCCAGATAAAGCGCTAGTTCTAAGAAACCAGGCCTTGAGCTAACAAACCAGTATTTTGTTGGCGTCAGCGTGACGTTGACGTCACGCCGACGCCCAGATAAGGCGCTTGTCCTAAGAAACCAGACCTTAACAGTTACAATCTATATTTCAAAAGCTGAGGTAACAAGGATATTCCAAAACGCATATATTCCATCGTTTATTTTTTCCCGAACAGAAAAGTTACTTTTATTCTTTTGTCATGCATTCATTACATGATAATTTTCAAGGCCAGTTTCGAGGTCATTTTTCAGTTTTCCCCCCGTTAACATACAGATATTTCATATGTTCTTCCAATAATATTATTAAATAATGCTACTTAGATAATGTGAGTGATATGAACTATATAATAGAAAACCAATGAAACAGTGAACTAAATTAAGATCAAGTAAAAATAATTTCTAAGGTTTGGTTTGTTGATTTAATTATGGCCATTATGAAATTTTTTTCTTTTTATAAGAAACTATTATGAGATACAGTTCATTGAATAGTCTTAAAAATAGTCGCACAAAATATAATGCTTTTGACAGTAATTTTAACACTCAGAGTGTTCTTTAACATATTTTATCTGAATTCGACGCAGATGGTACAATAGTTGCATGTCTCTTTCAAATTTATCAAACAATGCACACAATTGATAAATTTTAGATTTCGTGTTTATATACAATTTGTTATTCCTACAGATGTAGTTATGTAAAACAAAGGTTTATAAAACTAATTTAGAATTAAATATGAAGTACGTCTTTTTACATTAAAAAAATTTTTTTTACATTATTTTAAACATTTATCAATATTGGGATTTTTCTGTGCTTTTTTTAAAACTGATATAAGCTATGTGAATCGGGATTGATTGTGCTTATTGATTTTTATAAATGCTGGCTGACATTCTTCACGCTCTTAATATAATAAAATTATTTAAAATAATTGCAGAATGACTCCTCGTTAAACATACAAAATGTGCTTATTTAAATGTATTTTGGGTTTTATTTTAACATGTCTACGTTAAAAAAAATAATTTAAAGAAATTGGTGCACCGTAAAATTTGAAAAGCATTTATTTTTAAAACCATATTTTTTAAAAATAAATACATAAAATAAACCGTAATTTATCCTTTATTAAATTTTGCTTTCTTAAGTCATATATAATGACATGAAAATTGCGAAGAACTGTTTTATTTACCCAAAATTTATTATCGACAACAAGTTTTAAGTAAAAAGAAAAAATATTTGTTAAAAGCAACTATTGTTATCCTTTTTCTTCTTTTTAAATTTTAAAATCTCAAGCATATATTAAAGAACTTTTTGTTCCAATATAATTATATATTTTTTTATAAAAGCATTTCCAAAAAAAGAAATCTATCAAGAATTTTTTTCCATTTAATTTCGCTTTGCATTTATAAAAACACATTCGCAGCAAAAGCTAAATATCAAGTCTTAAGGGACTACATAAGATGTCAGAATAAATTAGAAGAACTTTATACAGTTAATGAGCATTAAAGTTTTTTTCTTTTATAGAGAAAATTTTTTTTTGCATTTGGATAAAACACAAAAAAATATGTGACCTTAATTAGTTTAGAAATACTTACTTTTCCTAACTTATTCAATTTTTTTTTCAAAATATTCTCAAAAGTTAAAGTAAAGCTAAAACTGTGAACTAAAAAAAAAACTAAAAAAGTTTTTTAAGAGTACTATACAAGTTTTAATAAAAAAGAGTTCAGACCGAAAAAGGTAACATTATCATATTATATTATATTATATTATATTATATTATATTATATTATATTATATTATATTATATTATATTATATTATATTATATTATATTATATTATATTATATTATATTATATTATATTATATTATATTATATTATATTATATTATATTATATTATATTATATTATATTATATTATATTATATTACTTTAATAACATAATTATTATATCATAGGGAGACTCAAGATTAATTTTTCAATTCTGTTGTGTGAGGTAGATAAGCTCTGCTAAGTAAATATGTGACGAGCGATTAATCCGGATCGAACTATTGGTTGAAAATGACATCACTGTTTAGGGGAAGACCCATGCTGTGTATTGCATAGTATTTCGGAGACAGATTTTATATTTAGCTTTCAAACGCGCTCTGTTTACACGTGGTATTAATGTTAAGTAATAAAGACAATATTCACAGTTTTGTGGTAATTTTTATTAGAATCTAAGTAAATGATATTAAACTATATTGCTTTTACGTCATGGGCAACTGGGGTTGATCTAGAAATGCAGGGGGGGGGGGCTAGCCCAGAATTTTGGTCATTACTTTAAACTAAATTTACATGTTGCGTGATTATGAAGTTTTTGAAATTATTCATAACACAACTAAATTACGATGTATTAGTAAATTTGAGCTTACATTTATTTCCATTTTTGTTAATTTATAACTGTAAAAGATAAAAGAAGGAATAAATTTCAAGCGAGCACGTGTGAATACGAAATTTGTCGCCAATATCATGCAAACACCAGCCAATAGCCACCATCTCCCTGCCCCCAAACAGTGATGTCATTTTCGACCTACAGCGTGATCCGGCCAAAGTGAGGATTAATCCAACACCTCCTAGAAAAGAGTAGGCCTCTCCACGGGTTACCATAAATATCCTTTAGTAGTCCAAACGTAATGACATACGCCGTATTTTCAACCACTGCGCAGCTTAGTACACCGAACGTAATGACATCTTTCTTACTTTTCATCAACTGCGCAGTTAACTTCGTCAAATCGGACTACTAAATTGATCCGTGCTGAGGCCTTCATACTTCTAGGAGGTGTTGATTAATCTCTCCTAATACGTGTGGTTACTTTTGTGGAGATTGTATTTCAACGTAAAAACATTGTAATAAGCACAAATAAGCAAGTTCGTAGAACAGTTGCAGAACTGATGAATGTACTTGCTTTGAAATGGTCATTCGTTCGGTGAACTTCATAACTTCATAGAAAGCACAAATATAGCAGATTTGTTCCTGACAAATGCACTTCTGCATAGTATTGAAGCAACTGTCTACAGACACATTAATAACTTATGAACATCTTCACAGTAGCAGGACCATCTTCTTTATGAACCTATTTATTTATGCTTATAATACTGATTTATTTACATTTGTGCATATTTAAATTTGGTGATTATAATACTTTTTTTTAAGTTCTGTTGCTTGTAATGCATAAAAATGAGTAAAACGCATTTTGTTCTTAACGAAATTGAACAATAAGCCTTCTTCCTTAAGAAAGCTTCTTTGTTACTATTTGTTTACTTTCATTTTGTAATTTAAACTTTATTCTTTTAAATTTATTCTATTGAATTTAGATTTAATTTTACTTATTCATTATCGTTTTCCCTTAATTCCTTGTAACATCCCTTAACACAATTGGGAACGTATTTAGTAAATTGTTTTAACCAAAATATTTGTTGTTTAATTAAAACTTCCCTTTCACTTGCCTTTAATGGGCACATAATTAGAAGAAAATTAAAACGATACCTGCTCAATCCGTAAACGGTTATATTAATTGCTTACAAAAATTTTTGCATGTAATTTACTTGAATGAAACTGAGTCCTAATATCACGTAAAATTGCATTTACGGCTTCTACATATTTATTTCTCGTATCAGCCTCTGTTTCACTGACTATATGACATTGTATTCATGAGACAAATTTCACGAATAAGCTCATCAGACGAAAAATTTATTCACCCCTAGAGAAATCATAGAAACCTCAGAATCAGAAATAAACATAGTTTAATTTGTGTTTTGTTATTGCTATTTTAAGTTGTTTTACTCATTAGCGATCGGGACCGTTAATTAAAAATGACTGTTAAAGTGAACCAACATGTTTATTTCATCATTCTGGATGATTAGAAGATGCATACCATTCAATCTCTTCATGATGGTCTTCATTATAGTATCTTCAGCATCTTTATGAAAACAATATATTTGTAATATTCCTAGTTTTCTGGATGACGGTAACAAAGTTCATCAGACTGGAATAATGTGCAACTAGATTTATAAAAGATTGATATGATTCTATTAACCCTCGATTGGCCTGCAGATTTACCTGACTTGATAACCATTGAAAATTTGTGAGGCATATTATTAGAACGACTGGCTTAAACATAGAACTCAAAATGCACGCCATTTCGCGGATTTGTGCGATTAAATCCTCATCAAGTGGCAAGTGACGTAAACTGAATCAAAGACTCTTACAAAATCTTTTCGACAAACTTTCTAATCGAAACCAGTCTGTGGTAAAGTGCAGAGGGGAAGTTATATGGTATGAAAGTTTTCATAAATTTATCTATGGTATACTAATTTTTTGCCCATTGAGTTTATCTGGTATTGTATTCAAGCTTTGTTCTAAATCATAATATGAATACATACGTTCAAAATATTTTTTTTAAAAAGTAAAAATTATTGAGTTTATTTTTTAAAAAGCGTATTTGATAGTACATATAATGCTTATCAAGCTTCGATTTGAAGCTTATAAAGCTTTGATTACAGTGAAAGTTTCTTATTAAAGATATCTCAAGAGTAATGACTTATAGTTTCAAAAATAAGTAGTTCAAATCAAACAGGCCATATCATTTAAGAAATGGCAAAAAGCTCTTCTGAATCATTAGGACAAGGTATATTTTTATGCTGTGTTAAATTCAAAGAGAATAACATATCACTTGTCTAAATAGTCTCCAGATTGCTATCTCAAAATTCTAAAAATGTTCGAGTCAGGTACATAGATTTTTATACATAAATAAGGTTGCTAATTCAAAATTATTGATACTATGGTTTCCAATTTCACCTTATTCGGATCAGCAAAACTAATGTATCAAATACACTACTTCATTTGTCAAAATAACAATGTTTAGGGTTCTTCTCGATATTTCTCTCATTCCTCCCTCCCTCAAAAATGCGAGATATCTTATAAATTTTAACCTCTTACTAAGAGGAGGGTATTTAGCAGTTTTTAGTTAGAAAGAGTTATTTATGTAAATTATTGAAAATTAATTTTAATAGAATATGTCAGAAATTTATAATGTTATGTTCATGATGCTGTTATTTTATTAATGTTAGAAGGATATCGAGGTTTGATTTTTCAAATTAATTAATTATTAATATCACTATGATATACATTACTGTTTAGTATGACTTATGTTCAAAAAAGAATGTCATTAAATTTCTAAACTAAATTTAAACTGTTTATTTTTAAGTATTTTTTTCCGCTGGAGGGAGAACAACCTTTATTGTAAAATTTCTTTAAACCTCATTCTTCTAATAATTCTAACATAGAGACTCCTTTAACTTTACTTAAATCTATAACTTTGAACTAAAAGTTTTTTTAAAAATTCTTTCGCTACCTTATATTAAATTCTTCTTTTTATCTTAAACAGCTATCTACATAAAATATAAACATATCGTTAACACCAAATAAAGCATTTTTACAAAGGGATACTTTTAAATAAACTCCTCTCAATTTCTAACAATTTTATACTTTCTGAGGAAATTTATACCGGACATAATCACGGTTTCCTTCAAACTAAAGAAGAAAGTTTCTTTTAAGTTTTCTAATTGAACAAATAAAGTAATTTTTTTATACTATTGAAAGAGTTGTTTACAGAGAACAAAAAACTACGAGAAGTTTAATTACTTCATTACGCAAAAGAGAAAAAGGCACTTAGTAAGAAAGTGGTAATATATTGCACTGAGAGAATGCAATTAAAAGGTTTTAAGTGTCGTTAACTTAGACTTTTCTTACTTTGAAGAAGAACAGAGCTGTTCTAATCAAGGATATATAAATAAGCACTTAGGTCTAGTGTTAAAAAAGAATTTTTGTTCTTATAGTTAAAAATTAAAACTATTATGTTTTTGATAATAGTTAATGCAATTGAAATAAAACTCAAGTGAAATTTATTCAATAAACTTTAAACAGCTATAGCTGTCATTAAATATTAAAAAGCATTTTGTTATAAGAAATATGCTAATGGCTGAAAATTAAAACTATTGTGTTTTTCATAACAGTTGTATGTTTTCTAATATTAAAACAAAATTGAAATAAAATTGTTTAAATAAATATTTAATTTTGGTTTAGTCAGCTTTTATTGAATGTTAATTTGTAAAAAGCAATTTTTTTAACCTTTTAGCAGGCATCGCATTGCAATAAATATCGGATCAAATTAAAATAGAATCCATTTTTACCGAAATATATTACGAAACAAAAAATCTGATTTACCATAATTTAATTAGCAATAATTACTTTAAAATCATTGTATAAGTCTAATTAAATAAATACAGCAAAAATTACGGTATAACATTTACGGTAAAAATGGATTTTGCGGATGATCCACTCAAACCAAAGTGTCGACACCTTATACCGTAATTTGATCTGGAGTTTTTCATAGTGCAGTAGAGAGATACACTAAAGATGAATTTCTTTATATATTTTTAATTTTGAAAGCACTGTAACCACTTGGCAACTCCTGCAAATTTTTTGATTAAGTTTCGTTGACTTTTGAAACTCATTATGAGAAATATAATCCGGTATTTCTAAAAAAAATTGCATGTTGGAGCACTTTAAATTCATTTTCTCCAATTATAACCTTGCAATAAAATAATTATAAAATTATTTTTCCCCAACTTATATGCATTACTAAATTATGCTATTTTGCACCATGTTCTTTTTTTCACTTTAATACAGCAGTTCAGTCAAAAAATTCGCAATTTCATATTGTTCGTAATTTTTGCATTCGTAATTTTATTTCGAAATCTTTTCAAGTAATTAGTATTGTTTTTATGAATATGATTATGTTTTAATTTCTTTTATTTAATATATATATAGATATAATTTTCCTTTGAATTTATCAGTACCATATGTTCTTAACATTTTTAATCTAAAAAGCAATATGTCTTAAATACGTATCTAAGAAATATTCTGTAAAAAATTCCGGATTAAATTAAGGTATAAAATGTCGCCACTTTGGATGTATCATCAGTAAATTCCATTTTACTGTAAAATCCATTTGTATCGTAAAATATTATCGTAATTTTTACAATAATATTTATTTTGATTAGAGTGATTCAGTGATTTTATGGTAATTATTTCTGTGAAAATTGCCGTATAACAGAATTTTTGTTCTGTAACATGTTTACGCAAAAATGTATTTCATGGTAAAAAGTACAGGCACCCTGAGTGCCTGTGCTTTTTATCGTAATTAGATCAGGAAATTTTAACAGTATGTGCGCTATCTTTTCCGCTATTATGAAGAGCACAGCTGATGGGAATATGACAATGAAATATTAAGAACATTAATAAACCGAGATGTTTTTCAAGGGTACTTTATTAAGTATAAAAGATAATAAAATCACTTTGTAAGAAAGTGGTGATATATGATATTATTGATTGCATTGAGAGATGGTATTTCATTGAGAGATAGTATTTCAAATGTTTTAGATATCTTTAATTTACGTTTTCTTACTTCTAAAAGTAATCGAGTGATCTGCACTACTTAAAAAAGAACTTAGACTTTGCATTGAAAATATTTATATTAATCTGTTCAACAGGGAATTTTTTTTTGTGTAACTCGCTTCATAGCGTCGACTTTTTTCTTTGCAAGTTATATATTCACATTTAAGTAATTTCCATGATTAAAAATGTCGTCATGCCCATTACAATATTAGTTCGTGTACGACACAATAATTTGTCATACCTTGTTAACAGGTTAGTGGTTAAAAATAAAAAGAAACGTGTTGTTGAAGAAAGTTGCAGACAAGCGCTAATAAAGGTTTCAAAAGTTGTTCAGTTAAAATTAGTTTAATAATCTTTTCAATACCTTTATTTTAATTATACATTGAAAATATTAATTTAAATGATTTTTTTTTAAAGCTTGAGTTTTGAAAAATAAGTAATTTTCTTCTATAATGGAATTATTATTCCCATTTTTTTAAATACCATGTTATTTACAAATTAACCTTCGAGTAGGCACGCGTATGTGAGAGATGCTTTAGATGTAACTATAGTTAATTAATTATAATTCTTATTGTGCTGCGAAAACCAGTAATTAGAATTTAATGTATATCCCTTTGCCTCTTTCTCTACTTTCATTCACCGTTCGTATTTTTAATTCTTATTGTGCTGCCACACTCAGCTATCAGAATTGGTACTTTTTGGTTAGTCGGGGTAAATAAAATTCAACTATTATTTTTAATTTAGTTTTTATGTGTATGAAAGTAAATAGAATGAAAAAAATACGAGAAAAAGTTGGCGAAGGTCTGCATTTTTTGTCGACATTTCTCTTGCACCCGGCAAACCAAAAAGTATCTCAGAATTTAATGGATATTCCCCAACCTCCCTTTGAGCTACTTTCAATCGCTGTTAGTATTTGCAATTCTTATTGTGTTGTAAAATCCGGTCATCAGAATTTCATATATATTCCTTCACATTCTCAGTTGCAGTACGCATTTTAAATGCTTATTTTTCTGCGAAACCCTGTCATCAGAATTTAAGGGATCTTCCTCCACCCACCTTTGATGTACTTTCAGTCGCCGTCTGAAGTTTGTGATGTTTTTATTTCCCAAAATTCATTTGTCAAATTCAACGTTGAAACTGATTCGTTCTTTTTGAATCTTTAATTTATTATTTATAGGGGAAAATATTCCGTATAACTTTCTTCATTTTAATATCATTAGGAAAATGATAGAAACAACAAAAAACATTACTGTAAGAAATTCTGAAGAATTTCAGTAGAATTGTCAATATAAGGTTTGAAAACGTTAGTATAAACACTATTCAGATATTTTTTACTGAAACCCGAGGTTGAATATAATACTTTTACGATGTTTATTTTGCACTTACTTCCGAAAGTATCATAACAAGTTATTTCCCTTAGGCACCAAATCTTTCATTTTAGACTTTCTGGAATATTTTAAACATAGATATCTTTCTATTCTTAGTATTTGAAGGCAGGAAATTATACTTTGATTTGCCATTTTAATGATCTGATGTATAGTAGAAAATAATTTGACTAATTTCTACTAGAACATAAATTATTTATAATGTTTACAATAAATTACAAACAGAACAAATAATAAAATTTGCTATAAAATGCAGAATTTCAGTTAATTTTACATTTGACATGTGGAGTAAGTATATAATAACAATTTATTAATATCAGCAACATTTAATGCAATTTAAAATTAAAAACAAATATGATAAATATTTAAACTTACAGAAATAATTAATGAAAATTGAGTTTTTTGTATCAAACATTGAACTTTATCACATGATTTATTTTAAAATCAGAGCTTAAAAAGTTCCAAATATTCATTTTAACTAATAATAAACAATGTTGTTTCTCCAAATCATATTTTTTGAATTTAAGGCTCTAGTCATTATGGTGAACTTAAGATTGAAAAATCATAGTTTTTTATTCGATACATATTAGTTACAGTACAAAAAAATTAAAATGATTATTATAAACATGGTAATTACTTGACATTCTACTATCAAATCAATCGAAATATTTTCAATTAATCGTTGGCTGTTTTATAAGATATGATTGTATCTCTCTGTGTGTGGTATTCTGTTGTGCGATGCATGAATGCTGCCCACCCTGTGGTGGCATTGCGGTAATACTGAACGCTCCCATGACTTAGGTTATCAGGTCCCCACCAGGCAAAGTTATATGAGCAACAGTTCAGTCATCTTTCGAAGTGAAGAACGAGGTGTTCTTTTTGAGATGTTTTATATCATTCATTTTTGAACTGACAAAATAGACAAATAAACTAAACTGTCCGAACTATTTCGAATTTGAAAACAAAATTATGAAGGAGATTTTCGTAGCAGATTTCTAAGAAAATATTTTTTGCATACATTCTTTCCATAATAAAACTGCATAATGTTCATCTGAAGTGAAAGTGATCCCACCTTAATTTTTTAATAACAAATAAATATTATTCACTCTGTGCTTATTTAGCGAAAAACGACTGTTTACTTCTAGGACACAAGAGTAGCGGATAATTTTACCTTTATATCATTAATATAATGAATTTAAGGGAAATTGAAGACCATATTACAGAAACATTTAGAATACCATTACTCCATTGAAACTGTAGTGCAAATAACAATTACTATTAAATTTTCATGATTTAAATTTCAATTATTTAAATTAGTGTTGGCATTCATTTGTAAAACTCAATTGAAACTGTAAAATGTCTAGTTCGGGTCGAATTAACCCCATTTTATCATTCATGAATTTATTTGAAACAATATAGTTTCCACATTAATAATATTTAATCTATGGCTATGTGCATTCCGAAAACAAAAAGATCAATGGATAATTAAACATTTTGCATCACAGACAAAATGACTTCAAGCTGAATTGGTGATCATAACAGAGACATGTAGATCACTTTTAACTCGTTGTAAATTCAGTGCAAATAGCTACTACTTTCAAATTTTAAATATTGAAATTCCTGTTATCATACAGTTTTTAGACGCAAATAAAATTGAAAAATATGCTGCTGGGGTCAGATTGACCCTGCCTTAGTACTCCAAAAGGTAAAATAATTAAATAAATAAAAATTTACTCTGATACTACATTATCAGCAGCGATAGTTTTCTCTGAGGGAGCAAGAGTAGCAGATAGTTTAAGGGAGATTGATGCTCATACTACAAAAATATTTTGAATTTCTTTACCACGTTGAAACTCCAATGCGAATAACAATTACTATTGAATTTTAAATAATTAAATTCAAGTTAGAATACAATTTTGAAACTCAAATAAATTAGCGAAATGTGCATTTTATATCATTAATATAATGAATTTAATGAAAATTGATGATCATACTTCAGAAACATTTAGATTGCTTACATTTCTTTGAAACTCCAGTGCGAATAATCACTACATTTAAATTTGAGATATTTGAATTCATGTTGGAATAGAGTTTTTAAACGCAAATTAATTTGTGAAATATGTTTCTAGGGACAAATTGATTCTAACTTAGTACTCCAAGAGATTAAATAAATAAATAAATAAATAAATAAATAAATAAATAAATAAATAAATAAATAAATAAATAAATAAATAAATAAATAAATAAATAAATAAATAAATAAATAAATAAATAAATAAATAAATAAATAAATAAATAAATAAATAAATAAATAAATAAATAAATAAATAAATAAATAAATAAATAAATAAATAAATAAATAAATAAATAAATAAATAAATAAATAAATAAATAAATAAATAAATAAATAAATAAATAAATAAATAAATAAATAAATAAATAAATAAATAAATAAATAAATAAATAAATAAATAAATAAATAAATAAATAAATAAATAAATAAATAAATAAATAAATAAATAAATAAATAAATAAATAAATAAATAAATAAATAAATAAATAAATAAATAAATAAATAAATAAATAAATAAATAAATAAATAAATAAATAAATAAATAAATAAATAAATAAATAAATAAATAAATAAATAAATAAATAAATAAATAAATAAATAAATAAATAAATAAATAAATAAATAAATAAATAAATAAATAAATAAATAAATAAATAAATAAATAAATAAATAAATAAATAAATAAATAAATAAATAAATAAATAAATAAATAAATAAATAAATAAATAAATAAATAAATAAATAAATAAATAAATAAATAAATAAATAAATAATTAAAATTTTTTTTTACTCTTATACTACATAATCGGCAATGATTGCTTTCTTTGAGGGCACAAGAGTAGCAGATAGTTTCAAATTTTATAAAACTACCATAACGGATTTAATGGATAATAATGATCATACTAAAAAACATATAGAATACCTTTACTTTTTTGAAACTCCAGTGCAAATTATCACTACTTTTAAATTTTAAGTATTTGAATTCATGTTGGAATAGACTTTTCAAACGCAAATTAATTTGTGAAATATGTTGCTAGGGGGCAAATTTATTCGAACTTAGTACTAAAAAAATAAATAAAAATACTAAAAATTATTTCTTTTTTTGATACCATATTACTATAAAAAATGATTTTTTCCTCTGAGGGCACAAGAGTAGCAGATAATATCAAATTTTACAAAACTACCATAACTGATTTAATGTATATTGATGATCATACTACAGAAACATTTAGATTACTTTTACTTCTCTTAAACTACAGTGCGACTAATAACTACATTTAAATTTTAAATATTTGAATACATTTGGAATAGACTTTTTAAACGTAAATTAATTTGTGAAATATGTTGCTAGGGGGGGGCAAATTTATTCGAACTTAGTACTAAAAAAATAAATAAAAATACTAAAAAATATTTCTTTTTTTGATGCCATAATATAAAAAATGATTGTTTCCTCTGAGGGCACAAGAGTAGCAGATAATATCGAATTTTGCAAAACTACCATAACTGATTTAATGTATACTGATCATCATACTACAGAAACATTTAGATTACTTTTACTTCTCTTAAACTCCAGTGCGACTAATAACTACATTTAAATTTTAAATATTTGAATTCATGTTGGAATAGACTTTTTAAACGCAAATTAGTTTGTGAAATATGTTGCTTGGGGGGCAAATTTATTCGAACTTAGTACTAAAAAATAAATAAAAATACTAAAAAATATTTCTTTTTTTGATACCATATTATAAAAAATGATTGTTTCCTCTGAGGGCACAAGAGAAGCATATTATTTCAAATTTTACAAAACTACCATAATTGATTTAATGCATATTGATGATCATACTGCAGAAACATTTAGATTACTTTTACTTCTCTTAAACTCTAGTGCGACTAATAACTACATTTAAATTTTAAATATTTGAATTAATGTAGGAATAGAGTTTGGAAACTCAAATTATATTGCAAAATTTTCTATTCGGGACAAATTGATCCTAACCTAGTACTCCAAAAAGGGTAAAAAAGTGAACAAATAAATAAAACAAACTCTCTGTCTATTTTGTCAACAACGACTGTTTACACCTAGGACACTAGAGTAGCTGATAAATTTTGCATTTTACATCACTACCATAACGAATTTAATGGAAATTGATGAGCATACTTCAGAAACATTTAGATTACCTTTACCTCGTTGAAACTCCTGGGCGAATAACAATTACTATTAAATTTTACTAAGCTCCATTTTATATGTCCCATGGCAGATAGAGATCGAATAGAATAAGGCAGGAGAATCCGCGGATATGATGATAGAGTGGATGTATCCACTTATCCATGGATCGGAGGGAAATTGTAAGCCCAGCTCAAATTGGCTTCCGCTATAGCCTGCGGAAATAGTCACAGTGTATTCCCGTAATCACGATCAAAGCCGCATGTGAGATAAGACTATTGAACACACGCAAATTTAGAATACATCTGGACTTTACGAACACCCTAACTCCCAGCATAATGAGTTAAAAGGATCATTTATTCGGAAATAATAAAATTTGATTTAAGCTGAACCAATTTAGGGGAAAATTGGTTCTCTTAAAATGAGAGAATATTGGTTTGCATTTAAATACATTGGAATGAATTGAGATAAAAGTTGAAAATGGAATATAATTTAAAGTTTTAGTGCTTTTATCTTTTATTGAAAGGTTTAGGGTAAAAATAAAATCTACTTAAGTAAATTAAAGCTACCATTGCAAATCTGTAAAAAATTTTTACGTTCTTGAAATTTCTGATTATGACAATTTATTATTTTTTGAAGGCATGTAAATGGCTTTAAATAAAGACATGATTATAATAACGTAATTGGGATTTGAGCGATATAGTGATGAGTCAAACTTTTTCCGAAGGTGATATTCCTACAGCAAACTATTCCTTAGTATTATTTTCATGTATACACTTTAAAACTTCCTCAGATAACAGAAGAGACACACCTCTTTGTCAGCCTTAAAAAGCGTTTTTTTCCAAGCTAATCTAAGTGACTTCCCGGGTCTTTTTTTAATTAAATTTTTTAAAATCAGAGAAAGGTACGTGTTTTTTAATTAATGCAAAATATTGTAAAATGAAATTTTAAAAAAATGTCTATTTGCTAGATTAACTTTTAAACTTTTTTTTGAAATTTGAAAGTAGAAAACTGGATAAATTTGGTATTACATACAGAATATTCAAAAAGCTTTTCTTAAAAATTGAACTGTTATTATATTACATAAATAGATAATGCTATTTTCAAAATAGTTTATTAGATTAAAATTAATGAGCTTACTATTAATAACCATGTAATAATTTAAAAAAAATGCAATTCGTTTTTAAAATGTAATGACGTAATAGATGACGTCCGTCATTTTTTCAAAGTAAAGGAAAATGTAAGCAGTGATTATCTAAACTATTTTAAAAATGCAACTGAAACCAAGAAATTCTTTTGTTTTAACATAATCGTTTGAGAAAAATACTGAAAAGTTTTCAAAGAAGTATTTCCTTGCTTACAAATTTCCTCCTTATGATCGAAAAAATCCGAATCATTTTTCTCCTTCTTCTTTTTTCCTGCAACTCTAAATTCTTTTGAAATCGTTTTACCACAACAGGTAATCACAGTCATTTCATACACAACTAGATTCGAAGAAAGTTAAAGAATTTTTTTTCCCCGAAAGAAATATAAAACACAAAGATGCCACAGGTAAAATGTATAAAAAAATGCTGGATGGCATTATTATTGTAAAATAAAGCGAAAAAAATGGGACTAAACGGAAAATAAATTGCATAGTTCCGAAAAATATTTCACTCGCATTATCGAGAAGATTCCGTGATTCAAATACATTTTGGCGAACTTTTAGTTTAAAAGAGTTCCAAATAATCGCATTTTGGGATCCGATCTTTCATTGTTTCCCACTTGAGAGGAAACGGATATAAAACAGAATAGCTATATTTTCCCAGATTTCATATTTATTTCCCGAAAGACCTACGTATCGATTAGGCTTCCCAAAACATAACGAATGGCTGCGTGTCAAAAAGATTGGAACGTTTTGTGAAATATTTGATTGTTTCTTTCCTTGAAATTACTTTTAGGAACAATCATTATTAAAAGGACTTTGATTAATGGCATTTAGGGGCAAATTACACGCTGTTTTGCAACTTGCAATAAGGATTGTGCTTAAAAGGAGTAATGGAATTCTGGTTTGTTTTGCCTTCAAATGAAATGGGAAATATAATTTCAATGTGATTAAGTGTGAAAAATGGGTTTTTAAAGTGTTCATTAATTTTCATCTGAAAATTGTACTTTTAAGAAAAACCAGTTCATTTAAAGAACCATTGAATAAACTATTAGTAAGCTTCTAAAGCTCAAATCATTTTCTTCATCATTATTATATTCTTAAATTATATCTAACGTTTACAATGGATTTTTTAAAGTGTTATGGTGAATAAATGTAATTTAATAATTAGCTAATCTATTTCGGTATGCGTTTGCAATTACGATGTAGTGTTCAAAATAAAACTTAATTTCCTTTTAACCTACTAATAGTATTAGATCACGAACTTCATGATATAATGGTTCCACCTAATGATAACTTAATATATCAGATATTATAAACAATAAAAGAAAACGAAGATTTTTGACACTAAATCATGCGTTAAATATAAAATATCTTTTTTTATATCGTGAATTGTATTTTAAAGAGTGCAGCCTATTTTTACAAATTTAACTTAGTTGTCAATGGGGAGTAAACGGTAGAGAAGAGGAGTTTCTAAATATGCTTTTTAATCATCTTTATCAACTAAAATGATACTGTATACTTATTACATTTTGGCGTATTTTTAGAAAAATGTAAAATAAAAGGTCTTCACCTATTTAGAATGAGTTTACATATATGTAATTAATGTATTTTGAAATGCAGTTAAGCGCTTTAAATTTATTCTTTTTCAGAATTTCGTTAAATAATTTTGATTTTTTTTTGCGTAACCTCTGTTAAAAAACATTTTCAGCTTGATCCAAATCGAGTTTCATTGTTATAATTAAAAACGCTGGGGAGTATTTTTTTTGTTGTATTTATGCAAATACTTGATATTGTTTGGGGATTTCAAATCTGAAATTAATTTTGCTCTTATGGCTACAGATATGATATTTTTAGTATATTTTTTGTTGAAGTGCACAAATTGAAAAAC
Source organism: Parasteatoda tepidariorum (assembly GCF_982258835.1). Taxonomy (NCBI): domain Eukaryota; kingdom Metazoa; phylum Arthropoda; class Arachnida; order Araneae; family Theridiidae; genus Parasteatoda; species Parasteatoda tepidariorum. The sequence goes on from NC_141757.1 coordinate 42,217,303, forward strand.
AACCCCACCACAGGGGATGGCATAAATGTAACGACAAAATTCTAACGAGTTATAGCACATCATCAGGATTAAAAGTGCATAGAACCCCGTGTCTGTAAATGTTCTTGTGAGCGGTTAGGGATTCTTCTGTATAATGATCAGTTTATAAGCACACGAAAAAACAGTTCATAATAGGAAAGCACCTCTAGCCGCGTACTAGGACATTTCCGAGCATGGGCAGAACGAAATCATTTACGTACCCAGTCGTAGCTATTACACGAGGAAAAAGTTTAATCCAGTTTTTAACTCAATATTCTGAACAGAGTTGCAAATTGTTGATGTGACAGACGGCTTTTTATCTAGAATAAACCACTGGAAAAACTGTATAGTGAATAGGGGTATTAATTTAGAGAATCATGAAGATTTTTAAAACATTTTCATTGAATACGATACTATCTCGTTACAACACAAAACAAAAATAACATACACTAATGGAATGCAGTTGTCCTCAGCAACGTGACATATACTGATTCCTAACATACTCAATATCTTCTCGTATCTCAATATCCTGGACTGAGCTATATTCCACTCCAACAGAAATTAATTCCCCCATTTCCACTTCACAATATTGTACTTTACCTATTGATTTGGGAAATTATTGTTTAACCATTATTCTGCCGAGATATTAAGGGATTCAATAATATCATACTTTTCCTGGGGACACCTGCAACATCTGCATCAAATTTACAAAAAAACAAAGCAATGTAATTTAAATTATTGTTTATACAAGAAATTAAAAATATTAATCTTTTAAATATCTATTAGTATAAGAAAGTAATATCACAAATTTAAATTTAACAGTATTATTTTTTCTTATACATCAGAGAAAGACAGACAGACATCAAAGAAACGATAATATTTTTTTATTGAACTCCACAAGTCATTCAGAATCATCTGATATTATTGTAAAACTGCAAACAATCTATCTACAAAGCAAATGTTTATTAGTTCTAAAAATATGAAATTGAAATGTCTCATGAAATGTTTATCAAACAATCTCATGTATGAGCTTTTTAGGATTATAAGCATTTTTTATTTACTAACAAAATGATCCGCTGAGTTATTGATTCACCCATTCACTAACACACCTTTTCACATTTACACTAATTTACTGAATTATTAATTTACTGAATTGCTAATTTACTGCCTTACTGATTTACAAATACTTCAGTGAAATAGTTTATTGATTAATTTTCATCCAATTCACTGATTTACTGCTTTTTTGATTTATTGACTTGCCAAATTATTGATTCGCGCTGATTTACTAATACGCCAGTTAACTAGTTTATTGATTCATTTCTTTTCAATTCATTGATTCACTGCTACTCTGATTTACTGATTTACCAATTTACAGATTCACTGATTTACGGATACACAAATAAACTTGTTTATTGTCTAGCTTCTTTTTTAATTCACTGACTCTCTATTTCTGTGATTTACTGATTGGCCATTTTATTGATTCGCGCTGATTTACTAATATGCCAGCTAACTTCTCTATTGATTCTCTTGGTTTCACAATTCACTGATTCCCTAATACTCTGATTTATTGATTTACCAATTTACTAATTCACTTGTTTACTAATACGCCAGTTAAGTGATTCATTCATTAGTTTCGTACATTCAATTTTCTATTTTATCATTATATCAGTAATCACTCATAGTTGCAGGTGCCATAGCAATGCGCCAATCATAAAAAATACAATAAGTGACGATATTAAAGTCCGTATAGTTTTTTCCTAGTCAACGCTGTTTTTTCAACCTATAAAAAATGATTACATGCTATAAAAAGCTAAAATGACTTGTAAATAAATAATGATATTATTACATTGTTTGAAGGTCACTACTTGCTCAAAACTAATAATATTTTTTTTACCAATTTAACATTCCTTAAAGAACCAATATTACTTAAAAGCAGATATTTACGATCTTGACCATGGGAAAAACTTTATTGAAAAATGATTTACTTTTTTTATAAGAAATAATACTCTAAATTCCTTTACAGAATCTTGAAAAGAATTACTTCGGTGCATTCTTTCAATTTCTCTAGAAATTTGTTACAAAATATGAGATAGAATAATATAAAACTTCTATGAAATTTTTTTTCTCCAGATTCCTATGATGTAATTCTTTAGGAAGGTATTGAGATTCTTTCGTCTTTTGGTTCTTGAAAGAACAGAACAAGAATAAAATATGGAAGTCACGTAAGTCATTACACCGTACTTCAAATCCTGACTTGCATGGTGAAAGATTGTCGATATACGAAGCATGCAACATGGTATTCATCAATGTTACGGAAATGCATTTTATGACAAAAAAGTATTTATTTATTACATCTGTCTCATGCAATTTTACATTTAGTTTTTTGAATTAAATAAAGATATTATGCTTTTTATTATTCATGGATATTCCCTTTTATAATCCTACAAAGAGCTCTTTTTTAATTCCGAAATGAAAAAAGTAAATATGCTGGTAAAAATACTAGTAAAAAGGAAATATAATAGTAAAAAATTCAAAATAAAAAATAATATTTTTAAAAACCACGTTTTTGTAGTGGAGAATAATAATTAAAAAAAAATTGAAAAACGAAGAACGTGGGGCGCATGAAATACATAACAGTAATGTTATATTAGTGTGTGTATGTGTGCTCATGAGAATATGTGTATGTATAACTGTAATTGTAATTGTATCTGAATGTGGATGTGGAATATGTTTGTGTATATGCATATGTATGTAGATGTATATGTGGCTGTGCATGTGTATGAGTAAGAAAATGTGTATATGTATGTGTACTGTTATGTATTTAATGCTCCCCACGTTTTTCGTTTTTCAATTTTTTTTTAATTATTATTCTCCACTACAAAAACGTGGTTTTTAAAAATATTATTTTTTATTTTGAATTTTTTTATTTTAAATTATAATTTCTTTAATTTTTAATTTCTATTTTATATTTTTAAAAAATTATTACTTTTCAATTATTATTCTTCACTACAAAAAACTTGGTTTTTAAAAATATATATTTTTATTTAGATTATTTTTCTTAGTCAAGAGTAGTCAAGACCACTACGAGACTACTAGTAAAATAATAGAACTCTCATTTTAAATTAGGGATACAAAAATCCATATAGAAAAACAATACCTTTACGACTTTCATTAGTTTTATGCTGATGACAACCAAAACAATCTGGAAATGTATGAGGAAAAACTGGATCCTACCACGTGATTTTTCAGCCAATAAAAATACTCCGACAATAAAAATCTTTTTCACCTGATATGTGATACTAATTTGAAATAATGGAATCGACAACAAAAGACAATCTCAAAAATAATTTTTATTTTAAATTTTAACTTTATTTTACTTTGTATGCCTTTTTTCTCTTCATTTTTATGCATTGTCATCCAATTCTGAACTATGTGCCAAATTTGAAGTTTGCAGCTAGTCGGGAAGTTAGTTTAAAATCGATTACAAAATTCCACCCGGACAGACATACACGAAGGCAAGTTTATATAAACGTGGTAATTAAAAGTAAATATACAAGAAGGAAATTAAAGTTTTGAATGACTTCGAATAATATAATGCTGGCAACAGCATTATATTATTCGTAGTTGAAATTAAGCTTTAATGAATTAAATTTAGCTATTAAAAGTAAATAATTACGAATATTAATAATGTTTTTTTTTATGGTAAACGAGCAAATTTGTATATATGTTACAGTTTCCTGAGAATTTATTGTGTTTAAGTATGTTTTCACTATCTCAGTTAATTTTAAATTTGGTCATGTTTACTTGGTCTTGGTCGAACGAAAATTGTTACAAGCTATGTTAGTTTAATGTTATCACTATTTTAAACTATTCTAAAGATACAGAATAGTTTCTGACATTATTTTGCTCGTAGAGATATTCGGTTCATTTTATTAATTACCGTATAGTTTACAGAAAATACACTGGTTATCATAAATTAAGGAAAAATCACAAAAATAGCGATAACTCTTTCAAAAGTAAGCCAAACCGTGCAAAATTTGCATATGTTGTCCACTAAGAGTAGCTGAGTAAAATTGCAATATGCAAATTAGTGGCGCTGCACTCGGCTTACGTCATCTGCCTGGAGCATAAAAGTCCAAGTTTGAGAGAAAGCACACAAATTTTACTGTGATTGCGACATTGAAAATCTGAGATAGCCAATTCGTAATAATGACCTCTAGGCATCATTTGCCTGAAGAACTACGATGGAGAGCCATTGGGAGACTAGAGGCAGGGCAGAGTCAATCAGAAGTGGCCAGATGGCTAAATGTGAGTCCATCTGTGGTTCATAGACTTTGGAGGCAATTTCAAACCACAGATTCGGCATCTAGGAGGTTCAGTCAAGGACGGCCAACTGTTACGACCAGTGCCGATGACCGATATTTGACATTAAGTGCACGCAGGAATAGAACCGCTACTCCGACACATCTTAGATCCTCTCTTGCTGCAGCCACCGGAAGGTTGGTGTCAACGTCAACTGTGCGCAGAAGGCTCCACGAAGGTGGTCTGTATGCGAGACGACCAGCCATTTGCGTGCCGCTCACATCACGCCATAGGAGAGACCGTTTGCAGTGGGCCCGACAACATGTCCACTGGACGTCAGATCAATGGAGGCCTGTTCTCTTTACGGATGAGTCCAGGTATAGTCTAGAAAGTGACAGTAGACGTTATTTGATATGGAGAGAACCTGGGACCCGTTATCATCCATCAAACATCCGTGAAAGAGATGCATACGGAAGAGGCAGTGTCTGTGTTTGGGGAGGCATATCCTTAGGAGGGCGCACATACCTCCATGTCTTTCCAAGGGGAACCGTGAATGCTCAGGTTTATCGAGACAACATCCTTGATGCTTATGTGCGCCCATATGCCGGGGCAATTGGTGATTGCTTCCTGTTACAGGACGATAATGCAAGACCACACAGAGCTCGCATTGTTGATGATTATCTTCAACAGGAAACAATTACTCGCATGGAGTGGCCAGCTCGATCCCCGGACTTGAATCCTATCGAGCACGTTTGGGATGCTCTAGGGAGGCGTGTATCTGCCATCAATCCGCCCCCTCAGACCCTTGCCACGCTTGCAACTGCTTTACAAGAGCAATGGCTCTCACTTCCTATTGAACTGATAGACCGCATAATTGAAAGCATCACACATCGCTGTTTGTGCTGTATTGCTTCTAGAGGCAATCATATTCCATATTAAAGGTACTTTTTCTATTGCAAACCGATACTTCCAATTTGTTTATTTTATACATGTGCTAATTTCTATACTACTATTAATGTCTGATAATTTCTTTTTATGTTGTTTAATACCTTACTATGTGTTGTATATTGTGGGTAAGTTTCATAAAATTCCATGTGTAATTTCTTGAGTTATCGCGATTTTTGTGAATTTTCCTTAATTTATGATAACCAGTGTATGTCTATTTGTGCCTATAAATATGTAGTTACGAAACAATTTGCAACAGTAAGAAAAATAAAATAGTTTTTCAAATGATATATTCAAGAGAACAAAAAGAATTATTTTCATACAAAATTTCCCCCACGTAAAATACCCTTTCTTATTTTTTACAACATGAGTATTTAGATTTCGTTTTTCGCTTAAGTGGAAGCAATTTAAAAATTAAGCACCAAATAATGACTACGTGGATCAATCATTAATTTCTGGTGTGAATTTAAAAAAAAATAATTTTACATTTTCTGAGTGATGTTGAAATAAAATAAATGTCATCCTTTAGGTAGTACAAGCAAAAGGTGGTCGCTTTGAAACCAATTAAACTTATTTAGTAGCAAAAGTTTACTCTTATTGTTATTCATTATATTCATTTATTTTTAACAAACTTAAGTTAAAAATTGTTTAATCCTTTTTTTTGACGTTGCCTGTAGATTGATTCTGTTCAACAGTTAAATTATTCATGTCACAGCGCTAGTTTTCTTTTCCTCATTAAATTAGAGTTTTTTACTATGCAATTCTAAAATACTTTCGTTCAATATAAATGATGTAGACTCTACAGTTTTAAAAATATTGAAATCTAAACTGAACTATAAAGCACATTATAAAATCTTTATTATATAGTTTTATTAAAAGATTAGTAAAACAATAAGTATCAAAAGAGTTTTTTCTTATTACATTCGGCAGTTTAAATTGCATAATTTTTTCAAAGCGTAATGAATAAAATGATGCATTTTTATGCCATTTCAGAAATAGTTTTATTTGTTTTTCATAAATTGATAGTTCAGCCTCTTTTACGTCCTTTTTAACGAACAAAGACACACGGAGGATAAGATGATTGTGGTAAATTTACCACACTGTAAAATAATGACATTCACCATAAATTAGCCCATAACTCTGATTTTAAAAACTGAAATATACGGCATTTAAACCATTCAATTGGTAGTTTTTCGTTCATATGATAATGGTCTATTGGTAATTCTGGTTTTAAAAAAAATCGTTTTCATTGACACACATTTAGTAAAAAATACAAAACTGAAAAGTAAATTTTACCGAATAAATGGTTTTTATGACATGCTCTAAGGTATCATGTTAAAATTACTAACTTTTAGTACATCTACCAAGTTTTAACACACATTATGAAGTCATGTTTTATTGTTAATTTTGCTAATATCATTACCAAACAGTTCGGTAAAATTTACTGAGCTTTTTGGTGCTCCCATTGAGCTAGTAAAAAAGTTTTCCTTAGAGACTTTTTTCTCAGTGCAGAAACAGGAAAAACAACTACATAGTTAAGAAGGAGAGTGTAATAAGGTATCAATTAAAAATATTATCTGGCACAAATATTAAACTAGTTTTAATAGAAAAATTCAGTTTTTAGAAAAATGCTGGGAAATTAAAAAATACATAGTGAAAAAACATAGTCTTATTAAATATCTTTTCTTTTGAGTAGTTTGATTTAAATAATTTTAATATACTTATTCACGTGTTCATTATGTTCACGTGTTAAATAGATATATTTATTTATCATATAATAATTTGTCATTCTGCATCAATTGATGTATTGTAAACAGAGAAACATTTCAAGTTGATGAAATTAGTTTAAAAAGATTGATATTAGTTGTTGGTTTGTCGTCGGCCTTCTGAGCCCAAGTCTGCGGGTTTGATCCCCGGTCCAGACACCGGATTTTCGGGATGCAGAAAATCCTCAGGGGCCATGTCGTATGATTATGCGACATGTAAAAGATCCCTGGAGTGCCTTATTGTCTCCTGGCATTTCCGGCAAAATTAAAATTCCTTGTGCACTTTATCATCCAAATAGAGTTTCGGTGCTGCCATCTAGTGTGGCAGAAACTAGACTTCCAAATTAACATGGACAACGGTATCTCACCCATTGTGGTTGTCCTGAAAGAGTGGATACCACTTCTGGAGAACTCACTAGGTCTGCTCATCGGGAAGACTGATTGTGCAGCTCATAGGAAATAAAAAAAATAAAAAAAGTCTAAAAAGATTATTTAGAACTTTAATTTTTTAATTAAACATTCGATATTTTATTTAACTCAAGAGAAGTTTTTAAAAGTAAAATTCAACATGCACATACTTCGGAATTTTTTTATTTGAAGGAAAACAAAGTGGCTGCATTCTAACCGGCGACGTTGCCAATTAAGAAGTGGTAGATAAAAGAAACTGACTAATTCTTGACTCCTTAACTATTATGTCTTGCTTACACTAACCTAAAGTAACACTTTGATATAAATAAATTATAAGAGATGCTATTGTATTAAGGATTGATTTGAATAATTAGCGTATAATGAGATATGAGCTGCACATAAATTTAAAATTATCTATATTATGGTTGGAGTTTAAAACTTGTATGCATTGCTTTATGTTTTTAAACATTTCGAGAACAAGAAACGTATTTCTTTTATGTTTTATCTTTTCCATTTTGAATGCTTTAGAAACATGATTGTGGGATAAGTGAAAACCAAAATTGAAAAATCAGATTTACATTTATCATATTATTTATTTCAACATCCCTAGTTATCAAAATTATTCGCATAAAGTAAATAGACTGCTTCTTTTGCATGATGATCTGAATGAATTTTTTTATGAAAAAATTTTTTTAGTTGACAATTTGCTTGTACATATCTGAAACTGCCATGTTTTTCAGGAATAATTTTGACTGAAATCATACTATCATAAAATTTTTAAAACTCACATATTTTTCAGGTCTTTTCACTAAGTTTTCCTCTAAGAGATTCTTCTTTTAAAATAAAAATTAATAAAGGCCAACAACAAAAACAAACCATTCTAAAAATTGTGAAAATCATTGATATATACTACAAATCCCATTTTATAGCTGTCAATATACAGGTATTCACGTTCTGATTAACTATATTCTTTGAATATTAAATTTTATTACTAAAATCAAATATACCGCGAAAAAAATGAAAATTTGTATTTTTTCTGCTGGCTAAACAAATAAAAGTTATTTTGAGCAATTAATAATATTAGATAGTATACCCAATTCATTAAAAAGTACTTTAAATTAAAATTCTTTATTTTTTTCACTCTCTTGATTGAGTATTGAACCGTATTTCCTTATATTCAGTTTATTAATGAGTTGCTTCAAGCAATTTTCTATAACGAAAAGTTCTGGTGAAGTTTTAATTAAGAATATGAGCGAAGGAATTCATTATTTTAATTACTTATTTTACAATATTTTTCAGGATTAAGGAAGCAATATCTGGAGATGTTGTACCTTCTAATATATTTAAATTTAATGTTATATTATTTTTACATGTCTTTATATATATATATATATATATATATATATATATATATATATATATATATATATATATATATATATATATATATATATATATATATATATATATATATATATATATATATATATATATATATATATATATATATATATATATATATATATATATATATATAATAAATAAATACAAGAAAACACGAAGAAAGTTAAAGTTGTTTTTCCTTTTTATTTTATTTTATTTTCTGTTTTTACATGTTATCTTTACTTATTTTTACTCTTTGTGTTCTATTTTATTTGTTGTAGTTTTTATAAAAAATTTTTTTTTGAATGCTCCTCACACTATTGTATTAATATATTTTGCTTTGCCTTTATTGATACAATATCAGAAAGCACTCTGTTTTGCGGATACAATCGTGTGAGCTGTTGAAAAGATTATATCCTTTTTTCCCGGTTTTGTAAATAAAATTTAATCCTCTTTTTTTTTTAAACTGTTGTTTGTTATTTTTTTACTTATTATTTCCCCCCTTTTTTTTCTCTCTCCATATGTCTATAATTTTTCTTTGGTTTATTCTACATTTTGAACTGGCTTGAAATATATATATATATATTTATTATAAAATTTCTTTTTCTGATGTTTTTGGAAAATGAATGAGCAATACACTATATTTTGTCCAATTTACTTTATTGAAATTTATTCAAAAATATAAGATAAGTTTTGATACTACCAACTAAGGTGATTAAGCCCAATTTTTAATTATTAATGGAAATTCTGCAAACATTTTCATCAGTTAGAGAGACAAAAATAATTTTTAGACTTGATGGATATCATATATGCTGCAAAAATTAATAATGCTAAAATTGAAATTAATAATTAACATCTAAAATGGTGGCAACTTCAAAAGTGGTTAGTGAAACATCACAGCTGATTCCTTGGTGCCTGATGTAGTAGAACACCGAGAATGTTTTTTTCACTACTTTTAGTATAAAGTAGTTGCTCCGATTTTCGGTGTTCAGTAACACGGAAATTTATTGTAACAATGAGATATGATACACACAAAAGTCAATAACGCTGTCTTTTTTTACGATACATTGTAAATGCTCATAGCAAAATGCATTTATTCCATGGTTGGCAACAGACCGGAGGATAAGTTTTAGTTATTTTTGTATACTTTGCAAACTTCAAAAAGTAAGGATAAGATGGCAATTTCATTTGGGTTAGGAGCGATATAATTGATGGCAGAAAACTTCAGCTACAGTTAAGAGTTTACTTAATTATGAACTCTGAATTTTCATGTTTATGTGACCTGAAGATTTGAATTTTGAAGATTTGAAGATTTAAATGTGATCTGATGGAGGACATCGAAGCCTATCAATTAGGCTTAGCTATCAACCTCATAGCAAATTCCAAGATCATAGTAGATTATTTGCTATATATATATATATATATATATATATATATATATATATATATATATATATATATATATATATATATATATATATATATATATATATATATTCTAAATTTGTGATTCATTCTTTTAACTGCATCGTTAAAATAATATTATTACTGATATTTACGTGTATCATATCTTACTGTAATTATAAATTTATTAAAACTGAATAACAAAGATGGTGGCTGCTAATTTTCACCAAATAGTGCAAAAGAACATTCTAGGCGTTTCGCTACATCTGAAACTCTCCTTTGTTTTGGTGTATTGGGACACTTAATGAAGCATCATTTTAATGTAAAATAGGTGCCACTATTTTTGTGTACAGAATCACTAAATTGTTTTACAGAGTACAATTTAAAGCGCAGTGTAAAATTTGAACTATTGACAAATTAGAAAACTTAACTTCAGTCTAGAACAGAATGGCATGGCATGGAATTCAGAAGAAACATTGGAATTGTTCGGAGCTGTCAAGCCAGTGAAGAAAAGAAAATGCACTTTAGAGATATTTTTTGTAAATTTTGAAAAAAAAAAGAAATGGGAAAAATATTTAAATACTCCCAATTAAGAAAAAGCTATGATTTTTTTCGTTTTTTATCATTTTTTGTTACATACTTTAAATGAATGATTCTATTGTGGATAGTGCTTATGACAGATTTTTCAAATGAAGAAACCTCATTATTGGAAATATTATTGCTAGCATTTCAAGTATGGTATTCGTCTCTAACATAATTTCATAGAACCCATCTGCATCGCTTTGGAATTACTGCTATTTGAGATAAGGAAGCCGAGTTCTAACTTTGAATTTCAAACAACTGAACTATGCATGTAATCAAAGCGTTAAATTAAGACTAATAGTCTCTCATAACTGAGCAAATGAAACTTTGAGATAGAAACATGCAAGTAATGTTTAGACAAAGGTGTAAATATTGAAATGTTTGTAACTGTGCTAATGAACTACTTTTTTTTGATACAAGTAACAATCGCTGAAAATTTGCAGCTAATTATCATCATTATACTATCATTTTTATTTATATATTTTAATAACGAAAGTACTTTACTCATAATTTAAGAATAATGTTACCATATTGTAATAATTTTTATATTCTATTATCTTTTACATAGTAGTTAGCAATGATTTGCTTTAATGTAGTTATAAAATTTTTGTTTGGTTTAATGTAGAGATGTTTGTGGCAAATTTTATGATATGCTGTAGTTTCCTCCCCTCCCCTATTTTTTGCAATCTCAAAGTTTTGATAAATAGTACATTAGAACAATGTACTTAAAAATATGTAAAAAATTTTTTTAGGGAGATCAAGGAGATTAAAAAAAAATTATTGGAAATAGAATGTGTATTTAGAAATGAATTTAAAAACCATGATAGAGATTAAGAGATTAAGATAAGAGAACAAAAGATAATAAGAGATAATTATGATAAGAAATCATAAGAGATTAAGGTCATGAACCATGATAACTTTAAGAACAATAAACGTCGAGAGTCATAGATTGCATAAATTAGGGAAATCGAATTCAAAGTGTAGTAAAGGCATTACTTGTATACTAAAATTTAGAATATTATGCAAAAATTTTAGTATCATTTAGTTTTATTTGTGCACTCAATATTTGTGTATAAAAAATAAATCCTAAATTCCCATTAAAATCTAATGATTTACGCTAAGCTGTTACCTTAGGGATGTGAAAGTCCTATACATATAGTGAACAAAAGCACAAGGCACTCAACTCATATTTCAACTCTCAAAATCTAGTGAGAAATTCACAGGATGGGCAAAATATGTTTAGATTCAGATTTTGACCACATTTAAAGATTACGACAAGTTTTATTAAAAACCTGAATATACTAAAAAAATGGAATTCTCAATTAGCATTGACCAACTGGCTTATTTAAATAAGACCCCAGAAAAAAATGGAAATTGTAATTTTATGCATGAATTCACTCTTGAACCATTTTATTTTTTTAAAGTTATCAATAGTTTACTCTTTTAAATTAAAATGTTATTCATTTTCAATTTTTAGCATATTTTAATTATAACATCGGTAATACTTCAATAAAAAATAAACAAAATAAATAAATGAAATAAAATAAAATAACAACAATAATAAAAACTCACTGTACGAGCTAAAAGTTCCCAGCATGGAGGAAAAAAGTTTTGAAAGAAATGACACGATTTATCTATCAAAGTGTTTCCACTACCCCAATGTTTTGGACAATTTTTCAGCTATTGAAATAACTCTCTAACTAAAATTAGATATTAGGAACTCAAGGTTATGTTAGGCTTTTTAGTAGGTTTAGTAGGATATTGAAGTTAAGTTGCATATTGTCTAACGAACCATGGAGTGCGGCTTATCTTGTGGAATGCGGCTTATCCGACTTAACAGTTTATCTGGTGGTGCCATCTACCGTGAGAAATGGTAGATACTAGATGGTTTTGGTCCAGCCATCCATGCATGAATGCGATCTTATTTCAATAGTCCAGGGTCATCGATTGGGGAGTAAAGGAACGAAAGAAATATTCTGGTGTCAACGCTGGGATTAGAAATGCCGTTCAGTGATTGACAGATAAGTCCTCTATGCTATAGTACGCACCCACCTAGCCTTCATATGCTGGGTCATGTTGGAGAGGATAAAATTCTGGTTGCTTTATCTTACTTGGTGAAAACAGTCAATAAATGATTTTTCTCACACTTAGTAGTTTTTGAACCATCTTTTTACGATTGTTTTACTGTTTCGGTTGAACGCGGAGAAATAACAATGAAATAAATTATTATTTAGCCTCCTTCTTTTAAAAATTTTTAATATTGTTGAGAAGTAATAAAAAATTTTTTTCTCGAAAAGAAAAAGAAAAAAAAAGTATTTGTATGTGTGAGTTTTTACAAACCTTCACAGAATTTCCGATGACTTATGATACAAAATAACAAACGCTAACTTGTATAATATCAAATAATATGCTATCAAATATATAGTATTAAAACCAAATATACGATATCAATACAAATTAAACGATATCAAAATACTGTTTAAATTTCTCTTGGAGAGTATCATTTCGAATTCCTTTATAAGTCAGATTACTATGCTATTTTAAAAAAACAAAGATAAAAATAAAATATTGCTATTTATTTTATGTACATCCTTGAACTTTAAAGGAAATTAAATTTTAGCTAATTAATCTTACTTAAGAGATGGCATTTTATTTCTGATTTTGATTCTCTAAAAACTATGGCTATAATTTATAAAGAAATTTTGTTTATCGAATTAAGCATGTATAGCAATGCGTTATTTAAGATGTTATGTGTGTGTGCGTCATTTAAAATATGTTGAAATCATTTAAAATATAAATTTTTTAAATTATTTTTTATCTAGCCACACTAGGGATAGAGAGTTAATGAGGCCTCTTAATGAGGTGACTATGATTTTTATAAGGTGATGTTCAAATTCCTCTTCGACTCGCTATGACCACAGTGCTAACATAAAATATCTTTAGTGGTAGACGGACCATAGGTTACAATCCCCTTGCTGTCGGTTTTTGTGGTTTACCTTTCTATGTAACACAAATGCGGGTTAGTCGCATTAAAATGACCTTTTCAAAGGCTAGTTTGTTGCTAATACTTGATCTCGAAGTCTCATTGTCTTCTGGTTTCTTTAAAATTACATGGCCTCTGGGTTGAACATTAGCAGTAGTAAACTCAAAATTGAGTCGGCTGTTGAACCCGATTAAATACCAAAAATATACGTGGAAAGATAATATGTCCATTGTCTTGATCTCACGTGGGCAACATTTTATTTTATATTTAACGTGAGTATTTTTATTTCATATTTAATACTTTATAACCGTCGTTGAAAAACCTACCCAATTTTTGTGTTTACGACTACTAATGTTCAACTCCGTAGCCTTATTATTTTGAAACCAATCCAGAGGACAGGGAATTCCTGGATCAAGTATTGGGAAAAAATTTGCCTTCGTAGAGGACATTTTGATGGAACTAACCCACATTTACGTTGCATGGAGAGAAAAACCACGAAACCTCCCATGGTTAGCCTGACTGCCAGGGGACTCTAACTTATCCGTCTATCACTAAGGATATTTTAAGTCAGAACTGTTGTTCGTGCTAGCCGGGTGCGGAATTCGTATTGACCAGCCATAGCTGAGATTCGAACCCGGTTCAATTCATTGGTAGGTAAACGCTCTATCCCATGAGCCACCACGGCTCAAGCAACTCATATGGCTCAAATGAGAGAGGATTTAATTTTTGTATCTAGCATCTTCGCATTGTGAAATTTTTATTTAAATATTTAGTGCCGCATACGATTATCAATGTTAATAAAATTATTTTTCATCACTTTGGGGATCGGAAACAAAAATAAAAAGCAAAGTAATATAATTTTCAGTATTATGCAAGCAAAAACTAGCTAAAGAAAGCCATTAAAATACCCCCCCCCCAAAAAAAAAGCACTTAAAATAATAAGTCTTAATTAACTTCTGTGCAAATCCATAAACCTTTCCTCAATATCCTCACAAGTACCCGTATTTTATTTCAAATTAAATTTCAACTGATATAGGTAGCAACATTCTTGGTTTGACAGGAAACGAAATCTGGTCGATCGTTGAAATTTTCTTTCACATGTTATCGACTGTTGAGTCGAATTTCTTATTCTGTAGTTTTTTCTTCTTTTTTTGTCGCTTCTTATTTTCAAGTTCTCTTTCCCCGAGCAGGAAAAAAAAAACGTATTACTTTGGAAAGAGGGGGATTTACGATTGCCTGAGACTCAAAACGTTGAGTTTTAAGGGCTCTTTTTCGGGTAGTAAAAAAGCCATATTGATAGGACTCGAAGAACGTCCGTCGATATTATTATCAGCATCAGCTATGGAGGAAAAAAAATTCTCCTTTAGTGATATTTGAACAAGAAAAAAAGTAGAAGATATTAAAAGAAAGCTTGGTTCGAAGACTTTTTAGCATCTACTTATTTAGAAATGCTTTTCTTCATTGTTTGTTTTTAATAATTTGGATAACAGTGCTGGAAGAAGCAATCTAATTATATGTAAGAGTAACATTGAGTATACTTTTTTTTTGTAAAAAATTAATTAAGTTTCGTTAATTGATGCCTCTTTTGGGAAAAAAAATGTTTTATAAATATGATTTAGAGGTATCTTAATTTTTATGAGATTATTTTGGTTCCTAAGCTATGTTGAAATAAATTTCAAAATATTTGTTAGTCTTTGCTATGATATAAATTTTTGTTTTATTCATGAAGGCCATAACATATTTACAGTTTTAAATATTTAAAGCTACATTAAACCATTTGTGAAGTATTTTGGTATAACGCTGTGATATTTTTAAAATTTTCTCTTAATTTGCTGTTTTGGAATGGTAATTTTTTTTCGAGGGACCAAAACTGTTTTCAACTCAGGGCTTTTTTTCAGTTTTTAAAGGAGAATAGAAGTTGATCAACATTTGTCGATAATATTACTTTATTCAACTATAGAGGGAAAAAATAAGTCAGGGCTATTCAAATTCAAGAAGTATTAGTAGTACTTAATTTATGTCACCCTAGAACTGTACATTAGGCAGTTAGCAACGATCTGGGAAACATCCCAGACAATGATACGATAACATGCCATCATAATTTTCATCCTTTATTCAGGGGATTGCTAGTCTTTTTCACTGGTGCATTTTTTAGAAAAATATATTTTATAAGTTTGCTTTTGGTATTTTTAAATTTTTATGAGTTTATTTTATTTATATTATACGTAGTGTTTAAAAAGGTTTTAGAAAATGTAACAATAATTTTATTGAGGCGTGATTTCTTTAAAATAAGTGCTATACCATAATATTAATTTGGTTATTTAATTATGAGTGAATCCCCCTTTTTTAAGTATTTTTCTACCCTTTCTGATGTATATATTTTTTAATTTATTGAATTTGTTAATAATTAGAAATTTTGTGACGTAAAATTTTTTTTTTTTGATTGCATATTATTTTAATTCTTTAAAGTTCTTTTACATAAGAGATTATTTTTTTAAAAAGAAAAATACATTAGTTTAAGACGTATTTATGCTTTGAAAGAAGTTTTATGTATAGTAACATTTGCCCTAGTTCCATCAAAGGTCAAGTTTTAGATTTTTTCTACATTAGGTAACGAAATTGTTTTTTTGGGTGTTTTTTATGTGACAGCTTTGTATCATTGATTTCTGTTGAAGATGGTACAGCAATTATACAAGAGGACATAACAGAAAGAATGAGAGATTTGTCTTCATGAAATGAAAGTATATTTTATCAAAAAAAATTGGTGTTTTTCAGAATGGCAGTGAAATTTTTCAGATTGATAACTAAGGCCTGGTTTCTTAGGGCAGGTCAGCATTACAAAAACTCAGCTTAAAATGAGCGCTAACCCATGATTGGTCAATTTGTGAGTTAAACAGCATACGTCATCGAGCGCTCAGATTGAACGTCAGACTGACGTCCGAATCAACTGCAGTTGGATTACAACGTAACGTTAACGACAGAAGCAATGGCAGACATCATCCAACAGAGCATTGAAATCAGCCAAGATTTTTATTTTAACATTAAACGTAGCTTCTTCCTCTTCATTTAGCTCAGCTAATGTGTTTTTTCTTGGACAAAGTCATTATTTGTTCTCTAAAGCACTGGTCGACAATAACATAATCAATACAAATTCAAGATAAATATTTGTTTACGTTATTAACGCATGCGCAATGCAAGATAATGTCTGCGTTGGACAGACTGCTCACGCTGAGCTAACAAAACAGTATTTTGTTGGCGTCAGAAGAACGCCAACTTAACGCTGACGCCCAGATAACGCACTTGTCCTAAAGGTCTGGTTTCTTAGGACAAGCGCCTTATCTGGGCGTCAGCGTGACGTCAACGTCCCGCTGACGCCAACAAAATACTGGTTTGTTAGCTCAAGGCCTGGTTTCTTAGAACTAGCGCCTTATCTGGGCGTCAGCGGAAAGTTGACGTAGAGCTGACGCCATAAAAATACTTTTTTGTTAGCTCAGCGTGAGCAGTCGGCCCAACGCAGACATTTTCTCTCATTGCGCATGCGTTAATAACGTAAACAAATATTTATTTTGAATTTGTATTGATTTTGTTATTGTCGACCAGTGTTTTAGAGAACAAATAATGACTTTGTCCAAGAAAAAACACATTGCAGCTGAGCTAAATGAAGAGTGCTATGTTTAATGAAGAAGCTATGTTTAATGTCAAAATCAAAATTTTGGCTGATTTCAATGCGCTGTTGGATGTTGTCCGCCATTGCTTCTGTGGTTAACGTCACGTTGTAATCCAACTGCAGTTGAGTTGGACGTCAATTGTAGTTCAAGATGAGCGTTCGATGACGTATACTATCAAACTCACAAATGGACCAATCAGAGGTTAACGCTGATTTCCAGCTGACGGCGTCCTGTCCTAAGAAACCAAGCCTTAAGAAATCAGGCTTTGAGCTAACAAACCAGTATTTTGTTGGCGTCAGAATAACGCCAACTTAACGCTGACGCCCAGATAAGGCGCTTGTCCTAAGAAACCAGGCCTTTAAGTCAACAATTGGTAATTAATTGAATTAAGGGTAAATATATCAATTTTTCAAACTGAAGAAAAGTTATTGTTGCGTGCTTTTCCTATGATAGTGTTATCACTTATTCTCGTTAAAGATATGCTTAACAGAGATCACTACAAGAAAATGTATCAGAAAGAATACGAGATTTCTGCTTGCCATTATTCTAAATTTATATTTCTGAAATATCCTTCCAGAAATAAAGTGATTATTTTCGAATGTCTAGGAGACGCTTCAGATATAAATTCCTTTGAGAAATAAATACTACTTGCAAGCAAAGACACGCTAAAATTGATTTAAAAACGAAAAATAGCCTTATTTGATTATTGATTAAAATATGCTGTAGAGACGCGAAGAATCCCAGAATCTATACCAAAATGTGTGAAATGGAAATCAAAGAGAGGAATCGATGAGAGGAAAATACGAACAGAAATGTATTAATATTTTCACAAAAATTTTTCTCTCTAAAATATGCGTTTGATTCAATTGATGCGCATTTTTTGAAACGATGAAATTGTTACTTTCTGCGTTAGGAGGAGGTACAAAAAAATTTAAGTACACGACCTTACTACATAAAGCTAACGGGAAAAGAAATAGTATGCACTGTAAAAAAAATGCGGATCAAATTACGGCATCAAGTACCGGCATTTTATTCGATTCGACTTTATTCGGTATTTATTCACTTTGATTTCATCGTAAAATCCATTTTTACCTTAAAATACTATACTGTAATTTTTACAGCAATATTTATTCAATTAGAGAGTAATGGGAATTTTATGGTAATCATCACTGTAAAAATTACAGTATATAAAATTTTCTGCTCCGTAACATGTTCCTGTAAAAATGGATTTTTCGGTATAAAGTATCGGCATGCTGAGTCCAGGTACTTTTGACTGTTATTTGATTCTGAATTTTTTATCGTGTATTTTTTGTTCAATAAAATTCATTTTGAAATAATTTTTAATTTGACATTAATAAAAGCAGTTTGATTCATAAGTTTAGAAAAGGAACAGATTATTTCGCGAAATAATTCATTTCTTGATTCAATTAAACTAAATAATTCATTTCTTGATTCAATTAAACAAAACTATTTATTTCCTGAAATCATGCATTTAACAAGAAATAATTACAAAAATTCATCCTTTATAGAATGTGCAAAATAAGTATTATAATTTACATTAGAATTTTTTTTTTCATAGACAAAACATGACACAAATTTACAAGTCTTAAAACTATGTAATGTATAGCGCATAGCTTATTTCTCGCTTTAGAAATCAATAATAAATATTGATTACCCGCATCAAATTTTACACTAGCTATATTCGATTAAATTGTTCGGAATTGAGACTATAATCGCACATGAGAAATATATTAAATTAAGTTAGGTAAAGATTACTGCGAGAGTCAGAGAT
Source organism: Parasteatoda tepidariorum (assembly GCF_982258835.1). Lineage (NCBI taxonomy): Eukaryota > Metazoa > Arthropoda > Arachnida > Araneae > Theridiidae > Parasteatoda > Parasteatoda tepidariorum. Next base: position 42,236,554 of record NC_141757.1, read on the forward strand.
AAAAATTCGATAAAACTTTTCCGAAAATTTGCCTAACATGAAAAAACTCAATATTTCTAATGTTATATTAGAATTTAGACATATTTATACTTTGCTTTTGAAGAAATAATAAAATTTTATTCTTAACTTTATTGATGGTATTCGAAATTGTTTCTTTAAACTTTTTTCCTTCGACTAATTTATTTTAATGTTTCTAAAATTATTGATCGTCTTATTTAGATAAAAAACAAACTAAATTTAACTCTCTAATGTGATTATTTAATAATACTTTTTGAAATAAAGAGTTTTAATGATAAAAATCTTTACAATTAATAAAGTTTTTAATCTTCTGATTATAAAGTATAATTGAAAGTTACGTAGAAAAAAAGTCTAAGGAAAAAATTAGAAAAAAAAAACTTTATTTACGAAAAAAGATCTTTTTTTTTGAAATCATAATCAACAAAAAAATTGTTTCATTTAGATTTCAAATATTCAGATTCATTATTACAGATTTCAGAGTAAGAAGGAGCTAACTATACATGTTCTTGCTATTTTGTTTAATAAACATGAAATGAGATTTTTTTAGGCATATATTTTTGTTTGGCACTCCGCATTGTATGCAATGGTTAAGAGTAAGAAAAGCTTGCAAAGCTGCTTTAAGTCAAATACGTGTTTTTGCAATTTTTCCTTCCATAATATATAAATTAATTAAATTAAAACAATAAAATAGAGATTAATGAGTGCTAAAAATAATAAAATTATTTTTTAATTTTTCCTAAAGTGAGCTCTGAATCTCTGAATCATGAATCGCACATTACTATTTTTTTAATATTTCTCTTCTAGCTTACGTTTAATTAAGCAGCTTCAATAAGCCTTAACGAGCGTACCTTAGAGAAGATATAAAAATAATTATACCGTTTTCTTTTCAAAGGAGATAAAAAAATCAGTATTTGTAAAGCAGCAATTTAGTTTCAAACTTACAAATATACTACAACTAATTACAATAACAAAGGAATTAGAAGAGTAAAGCGCAACCTTTCTGTACGCACATTTTAATTTAAAAATACACGTATTTAAATGACTGAAGAAATACTTAGGCATAGCTTTATATATATTTTTTTCGTTGATGCGCTATTTTCATTTCAACAATCATTAAACAAAAGGCTTTTGTGACTATGTCGTCATTAATTCATCATTAGCAGAGGATATTGCGGAAGAATGTTTTTCTCATTTTCAAATGTTTAAAGCTTATGTGCTTTCAAAAAGAATGTCTAGACAAACAGATTTTTCTGTAGAATATCTCAAGGATGACTTTCCTAGTTAAAAAAAGAAATAAAAAAATAAACTCTAAAATAAAGTAACAAAGGAATTAAACGAGATTTTATTTTACATTACAATATGGTTTAATTTCAAAATTCATATTCCTGTGTTATTCAATGTTTATTTTAATGTAATTTTTAATAAAAAATTATGTTAAGTAAAAAAAATCATTTAAATTTCATGTAGCTGAGTAATTAATATTGGGAGTAATTATTTAATTTCGGAGAAGAAATTAATTTTTCCTATTAAATTAAAGATTTAGTTTATTTTTTAAATCATTTTAATTATGGATAAAATTTGACCATTAAAAAAGGAGTTTTTATTTAGTTGTAATAGTTTAATTTAGATTTTCATTAAATTTGAACTAGATATAACAGTATTTTTGAACACAATACGCCTTTAGAATATTTCCAAACGTGTTAAAGAAGACAATTTAATCTATAAAGAATTTTAATCACAAATTAAAATTATGAAATTTAAATGAAAAAATTGATTTAATAAATTAAAATCAATAATTTTGACTATTTTTTTTTGTTTTCGAAAAAGTTACTATAATGAATAAAAAGTGCTTAAAATCAAATTAGATAGGCATTACATTAACTGAAAATTAGAATTACCTTTCTCTAGAAATAAGAATAGCGGCTTATATAAGATTTACATCAAAATATTTGTCCCTACTTTAAAAATTTGATTTTTGTGAGCAGATTTTTATGTAATATTATGCTTATTAATTTTAAAGCAAAATTTATTATTTTTGAAAAAAGAAATAAACGAGCATTGTAATATCGTTTTCTTTTTTTGAGTATGAATGAATTAAATTTCTGTTTGAATTTTGTAAAATAGAAACCTCTTAGGAATTTAAAAATCTGAAAAAAGGCATATAAATTTTTTTATAGTTATTTTCTATTTAGATTTAGTTTGCGTTACTGCTCTAATTGCTCAAAAATGAAAGCTAATGAACAACTAGCTTATCAAAAAGTTAATAAGAAAAAGTTTATGATCATCTTGTCCAAGACATTTTTTAGGGATGTAAATCCAGTGATTACAGTTGGAAATAATTTTGTTTTTGTTTTTTGTTGCATGAAAGTTTTTTAACAGATCATAGATACTTTCGTGTCACTTATTTTAAATCTGCAATCAGTTTCATTTCTCTCTTCAAGCTACAGTTTTTTAACTGAAGTTTTTAGTGTAGTTTTGTCGAAATGTACAAGTTTAAAAACGTTATAATTAACAAGAAATCATGTAAAGTTTGCGACAAACCTCTAGGAGAGTTAAGGCAGATCATCAAGATTAAAATTGGATAGGAATCCATGCCTGAAATTTTTTTTGTTGACATATGCGTCTAGGACGCTTCTTCTATTATGAACTGTTCAGAAACACACGAAATAGCTATTCCTAATGAGAAAGCGACCACAGTGGTGTACGAGGAGATTTTCCGGCATGGGTTCCTATACAATTTTAATCCTGATAATGCGCCTCAACTGCCCCAGAAGTTTGTCGCTACATTCATGAGACCGTCTGTTGAATATAAATTTCTTAAACTTGTACATTTCCCCTAAAAATTGACAAAAAAGTCATTGAAAAAATCTGTAGTTTTAGAAGGAAAACTAGTTTCAGGTTTGAAAACCCTACTCCCGATCAGACAAGATTTGTATAAATACAACAAGTAGTTGTATAAATGCAGCAAGAAATTTGTTACCTAGTATGAAGGTGGTTAGTCCAATTTTATAGTGTAGGTAACATCATTGTAGAATTTGAACTTATTTTGGCCGCAGCAGGTACACTTGCGTTTCTTATGAGTGAGTAATATTTCATGTGAGAGAACTGAAAAAAAATTATTTAAAAAAAATGATTGTTTTATTTTGTAAATATTATTCGAAACATTATGGCTATATAGTAATTAAAATGATAAAATAAAAATAAAAAAAGATGAAGAGATCCATCTTTCTTCTATCAAGAATTAAGTAAAGTTAATTAATGGTCTGGCTGAAGGGCGAATCCCCTCCCTACGATCCTAACATCGAGAATTCAAGATTAGTAGTAAAGTGAATTGTTCCCAACGGATGGTTAGGAGCACAAGAAGAGATCCATGGTTGGCGATTTATAGAAAGATAAAATGGTCAAAATCAAAACCAACTCCCGTAAAAATCATTAAATTTGAAATAATTTGGTTATAGCTAATCATCAAAAAGATCATGAGAATTAATATAACCCAGCAACTCAAACATTTTTGTGGTAAGAGAAATACAGAATAAAGAGTTATGAATAGATTTTGATGTTCGATTTAGTCGATATAGTGAAATAATTAGCTTTACATTTGTATTGAATTAAAAAGTTAGCTATTATATTGATTGTTGAGAAGAGAATAAAATATTTATCGACGTTTTTCATAATATGGAATAAAAATTGGTTTAATGAAATTAAAATTTGATTAAGAATGATTAAAAGAATTAAATTTACGTAATGAAAGAAATCTGAAAAGCTAGGAAATATGTAAAGCCTATTATGGCATCAAATCCAGTGTTATCAGTGTTTCAAAAAAATTTAAATTCTTAAGGCGTAAAACACAAAAAGTAAAGATTAAAAACATAATAAATGATTGAGAGATGATGCAAAACTCAACTTCATTTTTTCCGAAAACTTATATTACTTATTATTGCTAAACTTTCGAATGTTCAACGTAGTTTTAGACCTAAGTATTTGAAATTTAAAATGACAACTTTTTGTAAGATTAGTTTTCATTCATATCTAAGAAACTATTTGGATACATATAAGTTTGTTCCGTAACAGACCACTATAAATTCCTGATTCTACAATTATTATTTTTCTAGATTAAGTATCTGACAATGAAAAACTTAGTCTGTGGCCTGAGTACGGTTCAATATAGATTTTTCTTCTAAGAATTAATAACATAGACAAAAGTCAATTTTGTTTTACCTATTTTAAAAATTCAGAACATATCCTTTCATTGTATGGCGAAATTTGGAAAACTTTCAAGAATTAATCTCCGTAACTCGTAAGTCAAAAGAGAATTTTTTTTAAAAAAAAACTCTTTCTTGAAAAACTTTGACTCTATTTTTTTACCCTTGAAGCTTGTGTATAGAGATTTTGGCACCTAATATAAAAACCTCATCTTTGGAGAGATTGGGGTATATTTTTCATTTTGACAGGTTGGGTTATATTTGCTTTTTATATTTTCATCTCCTCCCTTCATCGGGGCGAAGGCTCCATCCTTTTTAGTAGTGTTAAGGAACTTTTTTTCTTGTATATTTGGGAATGTTCTGAGCTACAAGAGGCCATTTATTAAGAGCAGGTTAAAGAAGAAGGAATGCTTTAGTGTGATATTGGGCGTCAGACAAGTGAATGTCAACCCTATATTGGTGGAGATGCTTTGCTTGACGCAAATGCAAAGTAATGTAAAAAATATTTTCTTTTTTAGAACATTGTGTCACACGTATATTTATTGCAAAACGTTTTAAGTTACAAAGATTTTTTAAAGCTTTGTACAGCTTAGTTCACAACGAAATTACTTTGTAGCCAAAATTTGATATTGCCATCATTTTTAGTAGATTGACGAAATGCTTTCTTCTAGTATAAACGTGCATAAATTTTTTTTCTTAGAAAAGGTCTATATAATGTTATTATGTTTATAGACATATGCAGCTTTACTGATAATGTTTAAAAATTTTTTTTTTTTGAAATTTGTTATTGAATAAATTCTGACAGGGCCTTATTTTGGGCAGTTTCGGCTTAAATTACGTATTAAGAAAAAGGCATTGCTTGATATGTGCATTTGAAAAAAAAATAGCTCAAAATGTGCATTTAACCACATGTAAGATATAGCTTGAACCATGTGTTTGAAAAAGTGTACATAGCTCAAAATGCATAATCAAAAAAATAGGCAAAGCTTGAGCCACATGTTTGAAAAAAATGGACGTAGCTCAAAATACATAATGAAGAAAATATACCAAACTTGAACTTAGTGTTTGCAAAGATAAACATAACTTGAAATGCATATTGAAGAACATAAACGTAACCAGAACAATGCGTTTGAAAGAATAAACACAGCTCGATATATTTACTGAAGAAATCAGATATAGTTTGAAATGCGTGTTATTATTTTGAATGAACATAACTATTTTAAAAAATGGTTTTAATATTTTACTTTTTTTAAAAAAAATTACTTTTATGATTATTTTTTGAGTGTTTTAAGATATTTAACTGGAGAAAATAATTATTCGAAGGTTTAAAATACTAAATAATTTTCATGCTGCTTTGGTATGTGCCCCTTATGTGTTGAAGGTATAGGATTAGAGTTAAATCATGTGTCAAAAGGGACTAGAGGACTTAGAGTAAAAGGTTAAACGTGTGCATTCAGTCCATTTTAATGAATTCACATGTTGAGTCCATTTTTGCATACATGCAATTCAAGTTGTTATCGTTTTTCGAAACACGAACTCAGAGCTATGTCCAAAATAAAAAGTTAAACAATGATAACAATTTGGAAATTTCTCAACGTAATTACCTATTTAGTACCAAACAAGTTATAATTACCACTAAGTAGCAGTTTTAGCAGTAAATCATTAACAGTAGTTAATAGCAGTAAGGTTTTTTCAAGAAGTTTCAGTAATGTTTTAAGTTTTTAATACTTTTATTATTTTCATGGCCAATAGCATATTTATCTGAATGTCTGCATATTATTGATACCCGATGAAGTCTCCCTCATTTATCGACAGATGAGATTTAACATTAAATAAATTTAATATTATATTCCTAATATTTATGTTCCCGTCATATCAGATCAAATAGAATTTAGAAATTTAACTTCAAGTAGAAACTATTTTTTACTTATTAAAATTCTACGTAACTAAAAAGTCAAAATGTTATTTTTCCTGAAAAATTGAAAACTTAAAACTTATGAACTTTAACCAATGTATATTTTGATTGCAATATAGGGGCTAACACTAAATACTGGTTTTTTAGCCATTGAAATCATTTGTCACGAAAAAAGGAAAATATTAAATTTTTTTAAAGCTTACTGGCAATTTTTGATTTGAAATATCAGATTCAGATTGATTTGAAATATCAGATTCTCCTTTCAGATTTGAAATATCCAAACTCGAACTAGGCAATATCAAGTATTTGTATAAATGAAACAAAAAATTGTTCTCCGGTGCTATCATTATGGACTATACTCCCGATATTATCGTTTCCGTTTTTTACGCTTGTTGATAAGGATCGCAATATTCGAGACTAACCCAAAAATCGGTACAATTGAATAACATGGTAATTCACGATATATCGTAGTAATCCATTTTAAAATACAGTTAATATGATATTGAAAATATTGGTGCTTATGATATATTGAATAATCACCCTGTCCTAGTCTTGAATTAGTTATCTTTATTAAAATTTTTTTTAACAGAATATAATGAGTAAGAAACTTAAAAATTCATATCCATTTTCTAAAAATCTTTCTAGAACTGCAGGAAGTCTTAATTATTGGTGCAGAACTAATAGAATAAGGAAATCCTCGATGAATGGGAAACTTAATTTAAAGCCACATTTCCTTACGTTGAGTCAAAACTAGATATTCTCTTTGGAACTCTTCCGGAAGGCCAGTCATTCCATCGCTGAATGAAATTCACAGTTTACTTCACTAGCGTCGAGACGAATTTTAAAGATGGTTATTGATCTCAGCTACTAGAAGCCATTTAAATGCAAGAATTGAATGCATTATTTCAATTGGTATGCTCTTTTGTTAGAAAAGAATGCCTTGAGTTTGCCAACTATTGGCAAATTTCTTCCTATAAACTGTTGTGGCTTCATTTTTAATTTTTGGAAGTGCTTTTTGGGAAATGAAAGCTTCAGTTGGTTTTTGAGTTTCAGTGAATTATAAAAAAAGTATTAGAAATATTTTTTAGAAAACTGATTTTGGATAATAAAAATAGTGAGAAAAAAGGAGAGAAAAAAATGTTGAATTGTAATTCAAATAAAAATAAAGTATTAATAAAATTAAAATACTATTAAAAATACGAATAAAAAGCACTGAGATAAATAATAATGCTAACAAAAATATTTTTATGATTATAATAATATTATCAAAAATACTTATATAAATAATAATATTAATATAAATAAAAATACTAATAAAAATACGAATAAAAATATTTGAATAAATAATAATAATAAAAATGCTAATTTCAAGAATATTCTGATACATTATCAAATTTCTTGCCATGACCTGTTATGACTTTTTTTCAATTTTCTGGAAGTGAATTTAAGAATAATTATTCTCGGCATGTACTACGGATCATGAATTATTAATACTAACATAATGAAGTTATTGTTGTTTTCGTGTGCAAATATAAATAATAATGCAAATAAGAATAAGAATAATGTAAAGAATAACCAAGCTAATTTTTATTTTTAATTACAATACTCACGCGGGAAAAAAGTCTGATGTAATTACTGTCCGGTATGGTAATGACATTTCCGGATGAAAAAACATAATTCTAGTAATTTTTCCGGTTATATAGTATGAATTAAAAAATACTAATATAAATAATAATAAAGATGAATAATAACACCAATAATTTTTTTATAAATAATTGTATAAATAAACAATAATATTAATAAAAAAAATTTAAACAAATAATAATATTAGTATAAATAAAAATGCTTATAAAAATACTAAAATAAATAATAATAATAAAAATGCTAAATTCAAAAATTTTCTTATATTTTATCACGTTTCTTCTATTGAACTGTTAGGGCTATATTTCTAATTTTTGGAAGTGTATTTAAGTGAAATTAAACGTCAATGAATTTGAGAAAGACTACTTTAAGTAATTGCTGTTGACATAATATAGGTTATACACACGGGTAAAAATTCTGATGTAATTACTGTACTGTGATAACATTTCTGGTTGAGAAAACATAAGTTTGGATGATGAAACTAAAATATACAGTATTTAAAACCATTCACATGGTAATTTTTCCGCTTATATAGCGATGGTTTACCGGAAATTCCAGTTTTCAAAGTATAGCTGTTATAACCACATATGTAGTAAAAAATATAAAACTCAAAAGTAAATTTTATTGAAGAAATGGTTTATATGCCATGCTCTAAGTTACCATAGCAAAATTATTCAAATGTGACCACGTTTTTTGAATTTCATCACATATTAAAAAACAATATTTTCTTATTAACTTTACCAAAATGATTACCAAAGCTTGGCAGGAAAATTACCGAGCTTTTTGGTGCTTACATAGAGATAGAAACCAATAAATTTTACTAAATTTTGGTCGTTTTTTCTCATGCACATTGTTATATATTTCGGTGAGAGTAGAACAACAATATTTTTTATATTTTATTTTATAACCGTCGTTGAACAGTCAACCAAAATTTTTAGGTTTACGACTACCAATGTTCAACTCCGTAACCTTGCAATTTTGAACCCAATCCAGAAGACAAGGGAACTCCTGGATCAAGTATTGGGAAAAATTTGCCTCCGTGGAGGACTTTTTTGATGGAACTAACCCGCATTTGCATTACATGGAGAGGAAGACCACAAGAACCTCACACGGTTAGCCTGACGGCAAGGGGACTCTAACTTATGATCCGTCGACAACTGAGGATATTTCACGTCAGCACTGTGGTCGGTGCAAGCCGGATTCGGAATTCGCATCGACCAGCCATCACCGGGATCGAACTTCGGTTCACCTCATTGAAATACAAACGCTCGAACCCCTGAGCCACCACGGCTCAGAACAACAATATTGTTTGAATTGAGTATGGTGCCTAATTAATCCAAATAATTGAACTTCTTATACTTGATTACATAATTACACATTACTTTATACCATACAAAAGTATTTTTAATTTCAATTAATTTAATTTCATAATAGTGCTAGTTAAATTTCAATGCATCCCTGTTTTTATATTACCTGATTAAAAAGTTCATTCACTTCAAATATATATAAAGAAATAACAGTCGACATGTTCCAAGGTGCCCATTTACAGGACCATAACTTCCTGTTTTTATATTATTTTTTGTAACAAAATTATGTGAAATACGGTCCTCAAGTTTATTACTCATAAAGTTGTTGCTAGTAAAATTGCTTCCATTCACTTCTGTTTTAAAAATTGTTCGCAAAAAAGGGTAAAGACATATTTTTAGAATATTGTTCAAAAAACCGAAACTTTAGAGCGAAGCTTTTATCTTTTCATCATATTATGCGTAATTAAGAAGAGTGATTCTTAAAAATATTCAAAAGAAATTTCTGATTTAAAATTAATATAATAAATTTAATTCTGCAATTAATATAATATTACGTAATTAAATTATACATAAAAATTACAAAACTCATACTTTTTAATATTAATGCAATGGGTATCTAAAAACCTACTTTATTATACATTTTTTATGTTAAAGCAAATGATAACTAAAATGACAGCTAAATTATTATATATTTTCATATCAATGTAATTGGTAATCACAATAAAGCCTAAGCCATTGAAAGGACTTTATCCCACATTTTTAATGTCAATTGAAACCAACATTAAATTTAATTCTACATTATATAATTATTATAATAAATTTAATTCAGCAATTAATATAATATTACGTAATTAAATTATACATAAAAATTACAAAACTCATGCGTTTTAATATTAATGCAATGGGTATCTAAAAACCTACTTTATTATACATTTTTATGCTAAAGCAAATGATAACTAAAATGACAGCCAAATTATTATATATTTTTATATCAATGCAATTGGTAATCATAATAACGCCTAAGCTATTGAAAGGACTTTATCACACATTTTTAATGTCAATTGAAACGAACATCAACTCGAGTATATAATTCGATTAATTTCCTTGGGGGATTTGAATTATTTACACCAAGTCCCTAAAAATAAATACTACGCCACCACACTAAGACGTTGTTTGCTTTGTTCTAGTATTCTTGTGATTCAATTATCAAGGGAATAAACAATGCAGGCAACTAACACATTTCCTACGTTTTTTGAGATTCGTAACACGTTTATTTGTTCAAGAGCGAGCATAAAATGGGAAATCAATTTCTTTCATTTTTACCACAGCGATTATAGAAAGCTCAAATTGTCGTTTTTATAGTTCTCTAAGTTTATGAGTTTCGGTGACGCGAAAAATGCTGTACGCCACTCTGGCTTTATATTTCCGAATGAAGGAAGTTATTGCGTGTACAAAAAAGACCGATAGAACAATTTTTTTTTCTTATTTGATAAGAATGTTATATGATCGTGTTGTGGTTTCGAAACTCCTGTTTATAAGTCTTTTGTTTCATAACCATAGTTTATAGTTTTGTTTTGTGTTCGTAAAATAGGAGTTGTAAGAATTTAAATGTAAAACATTGATGGAATTTTAGTTTATGCATTCAATAGGTTTACATCAGTGATTTTTGGGAATAACTTTAATTTGCTTACTGTTAGTTTTTATTTTTTCTCACTTCTGAAGCAATAAAATTTTCATTTAATTTTTTAAAAAAAATTAGAATAAATAAATGAGCTTTAAATTCTTTAATAAGTCATAATTTTTATCAATAACTAGCACTGGTTATCATAATTACTTTTGATATCAGATATAACAATTAATAAAGTTACTTTTTTTCTAGTACTTACTACTGATAGTTAAGATTATTTGTATGGTAAAAAATACCTGTTCAGTTTAAAATCCTTTTTTCGCGAAGAATATTGTGGAACAAGAAACCTGATGTACCTAAATTTTTCAGTAATAATTACTGGAATCACTCCAATTGAATAAATATTACTGCAAAAACTACACTGCTATATTTTACCGTAAAATATGATTTTGCACCCACTTTATAACGTAATTTAATCCCTAACTGTTTTCAGTGTATTTAGAAGTTATTTTTTCATTTCAGATATATTAAAATTTTCGGCCATATTATTATATTTCATTGTATTATGAATTTGATCTTGATTATTTGAAAGAAACTAAGAAAAATTTCGTTGTGAATTACAAGAAATGTACGTAAAAGCTAGAGTATTCAACTTATGGTTATATTTATGAAATGTTCACATTTGTGTAATTATATGTATGTTTATAAAATATTATGTAAATAAAATGGTCATGTTCTGTTTTTATGGAAGCTTGTAAAGCTTTGTTTAAAATGTGTTTCTGCAGAAACAATAAAATCAGTTTGAGTGGTACATTGATAGTAATGGAAATATTGAATTATTTTGAAAATTAATAATTGATGGTCAAAAAATAGTTTCATAGCAAAAACTGGTTAAGGTTAACGAAAAATATTCTCAATAAATTTATGTTTGATCTGGTCACTTTTTTGTGTAAAATATGTCAAAGCATCAAATAATCAAAAACATATAATATTTTCTCTCATAAGAGATATTTGCTATGGTAGTCCCGCATGTAATTTAGACAAATTAACGTACCAATTATTACATATTGTTTATTTAGGTGTATAAGTCAACTTTTCAAACCCATTGAATTTGTCAAAAATCTGGTGGTCGACTAATATACCGGTAATAAAGGTGGACATTCTTTGATCCTGAAATAACGCTGCATTATGAACACAGAGATATGTGTAACTGTTAATTAATTTACCCGTTTAAAAAATAATTGAATGATGAATAACAGAATGATGATGAATAACAAAATGATGAATTTTCTTTATTAAGTTTAATTGTCAATTAACTTTTTCCTTTCTCTAAATTTCTTTAACATGCATTAAGTAGCAACGAAGTAGTTTATATTGCACTGTAAGAAAATCCCGTAAAATTTACCGTTTTAAACCGGCGACTGGGTTGGTTGTGCAAAACCGTAAAGTTTACGAAAAAATTTGTCGCTTCTACGGCTTTTTACTATACAGGGAACAAGTTTTTTCCATAAAAATTACGAAAAAAATTCCGAAACCAGGTCAGTTTTTTACAGTAGCAAAACAAGTAACAAAAAATAAGTCTGTGGTAACAACTGACTTTCACTTTGAGAGTTACAAAAAGAATCTGTACTCTCATCAGTGAATGATTCACATGTGAATGATTCTCTAGTGAATAATTCATATAGGAAGAATTTGCATCGATCAATCACCGTTGGAATTGGTCACTTTATTTGGAGGTGCACGATCTGCCCGAATGTTTTATTATAAAGAAATAGTGATAGTGAGAATTTCACTTCAATATTGTTGAATCTCAATTTTATTTGTACAATGTTAAAAACCATAAAGTGATTGATAATAAATAAAAGCAAGTATAGGAAATTATCTTAAAATGATTAGAGAAGAAGTTTTTATATTACCGGAACGCAAAACTGAATGGCAAAAACTAGAATTTCAACTGACGGTTTTAAGCAGTTAGTGATTAGGGAAAAGATTGAAAAAATAATTTCGGTTTAAAGCCAAACTGCTTTAAATGGTGTTAAAGCCAAAACTGCTTTAAGCCGTTAAATATATGAAGACATTTTGAAAAAGCAATGGGTATTTTTTGCAGTGTGTTTGGCTTAAACCTTTTAAATAGATGAATACTTGTAACATCCATTTTAGTGGATCATTGTCATGGATGGATAGAAAGAAATAGATAAAATAAGACATTTAATTCTTTAGATCACATCAGTTGATAAATTTGTGAAGGAAATTGCTGTAAATAACTTACACGTGCCAGATTTTTTGTCAGTGCTGAAAAAAAGTAGGGGAGGGTGGCCTGAAGCGGGTAGGTTAACAATAAACTCTCAAAAGTTGTAGTTTTTGGACTTTTATCGCAGCGTTTTTGATTTTATTTCTTAAGAGAGATCTTGAACTTTAAAATAAGAAATGATTATTGCGTTATTTTAAATTTTATGATTATTTATTATCAAAAATAAAAAAAAAAACTCTGAAGAAACCCGCTTTGCTCTACAAGGGGCCTAAAGCGGGTAAGCCGTTCGGGTAAAGTGGGTAAGCACCATAGATTTTACAAATACAAACGCATACTAATTTTCTTAAACATTAATAATGAGACCTTAATCACACGTATAATAAACGTTAAAAATAACATTTAAATAACAATTTTAGACTTATTTTATCAGTCTCAAATTATGGTTTGTTATTCTTGGCATAGTTCGCAAAAATAAGACCCTCTTCCTGAATAAGTTGTGCAGGCTTCATGAGCCCAGTTTTTGCAATCTCCACATTAAATCCAATCTTCTAGCGTAACTAAGCAGCATTGTTACTAAGACGTTTCTTCTTCTCTTCCTTTTCTATTTGCATATTTTTAAATGGTGAACTTGTTAAGACTTCAGTTCTTTGAGTTTTTTGTTTACAACTAGTTTTGTTAGGAGTAGGGTTTGGTAGCGGTCTAATATCCAAAGGCTTCACATGAGGTGTCAATGGCTCTTCTACTGGTTGAAATGAATTGTCACTAGTTGTCGTAGAACATGAAGGATCATCTTCAAGTTTCTCCGTTTGTGCATCGTAGCGAAATCCTTGAAGCTTGAGAATAATTGTGATCCACGTTTTCAAATACAGATGTAGAAGTAGAGCAATCAGAATTATTAGAAAGACGCAAAGAATTGGAAAGATGTATCTACCCGTTTTGCCCCACCCACCATGCCCAAAAGCACATTTTTTACTAAAAAAATTAAAACCTTTAATAAAAAATAAAAATAAAACAACAACATCGTAGTTTATAGGTGAATAGGTTAGAATAATATAATAATATTGACAAGAAAAAAAAATATGCCGGCTTTCGACTAGCCACAAGTTACATACCTTGAGATTTTTTAATAAACTTATTATTTTTTTTATTCTGTGCTTGGTTACGCAATGTAGCTTTACTTCTGCTCCGTTGGGACTGATTGAAACTCGTGATTATTCGGGTAATCACGGCATACTCAGATATCGGCGCTTGCATGCCATGCGGCGGGATACGAATGCTTACCCGCTTTAGGCTACCCTCCCCTACGAGGTTTTCTGTTTCTCTCCAACTACTTTCTTCCGTAGTTTAGTTTGGGATCTTAACACTTTTTAACAGCTTATTAATTAGCTTTTTGTCACCGGTGCTTACCTTCTGATTGCCTATTAATAAGCTAATGGACGAATGCTAAATTTTATTTATTTATAATGAAATTAAAATAAATTGTTTTGTCAAATCTACAATGTTAGGATCCGTAACAAAAAGGGGACAATTTCATATGAGAAAACGAAAAGCGATTGTCTAAACCGAAACAGGGCCAGTGCCTGATTGGTCAAACGCGCACATGCTGTTGAAGTGATACCAGTCAGTAAAACAAATTATTAAGATCATTTAAGGCATTATACCATAAGGAATTTTTAAAAAAAGCATCCATTCCATAATATAAGTTCAATCCAAACCTTAAACCATATTGCCAAACCTTTTCTGTTCATGTTCAAACATACAGTTAGTGTTTCTATACTCTCTATAATGAAACTCTTGACACAATTTTTCACACTATGAACACTACTTATATGGTCACTTATATTAAATATTTAGCAGTTTTCAGTTATAAAAAGTTTAAGTGAAATTATTGCATATTTATATTTGTTTTGACATGCTTTTCTCTTTCATTATTGTTAACGTAACTATTTAGTTAAAGGAGTAATGAGACTGAAAAACATCAAAAGTAAAAGAGGTAATAATAAAAATTAATTACCACCATTAATCTTAAATCAATTACTATCTAATTTATTGATTTTCCTCTATACACTTAGTCGATTGTTTTTATTTTTAATTTAGTTTTAACTTTTCTTTTAAAATAGTGGAATGCTACTCATTAAGTAGAAGAATGTTATTTACCTAAGTTCTTAAAGATTGTTGAGTTATGCTTTCGATTGTCCATGATTTTCAGTTTTATTTAATAAATAAAAAAAATTCTGCTTGTTAAAAGTTTAAAATAGCAGTAACTTCATTTATAGCTGTCAAATGTGGTAATAATTAAAAATATCACCCATATATGAAAAAATAAATAAAAAGTTTTACAAGAATTTTATTTTATCGTTGCGTTAATGTACGATAATCAAGTAGCCATATTACATCATTTTATTTTGTTTTCCTAGCTCTAAGCAAGTGTTGATATTGACGGGATGTCTTTAAATGTAAATCATTTATGGAATTTGTATATCTCATTACTGCTAAAAGTACTCAAGTAAATAGTATTAGCAGAAAAATTATGTTAAATTGCCTGTAATTGCCTTCTTAGAAGCAATTTTTCAGCATCTATAACCAAAGTATTTTAATCTAATTGATTAACTCACAACTTTCGCTTAATTGGTTATATATAACATACACACAATTAACATACTTACAAAATGCAATTTTAGTAGAAAATATTACAAATGTTAAGAATAAACATCATTATCAGTTTTAATTAACATTTTGCATACAAGTAACATACACCGTAAGCATAATAATTTCTCAATAATTCATTCTTATAATATGTTAACTGTAGCTGTGACGGTAATGTGGTGAAATAACTAATTTATCATGGTAAATGACCGAGTTCTTTCTCTGGAGGTGGTTTGAAGTATACCCAGCGATCAATACCAGCTTATCCTGGTAGAGGAGGATTTTTGAGCAAGTTGCTGATCACTATCATCTAGCCTCGGTCAGGTTGTTGGTCTCATCATTGGGAATCTTTAATTTTATAATTCTCTTTGCCATTAATGAACTGTTTTGGGGGTACTTTATTTTCTATATTATTTATAGACTGAATGAAAGAGATTTTTTTAATTATTTTGTAAAAAAAAAAAAGAATACAATCTTCAATTGAAATTCGCTTGTAGTAAAATACATGCTAATCAATTACTATATTCGTAATGCACTAAGCATTTTTATTATACGACAATAATTTTGCTCATCATAAAAGTGATTAAAATAGCAAAATATATAAGCTTTTAATACAAGATTTATTTCCAACATTATTTTCCTTAAAGTACCAATTACCAATTATGCGATCGCAAAATGTCGCAGCAAATCAAAATACATTGCATAGATAAAATTTCAGAAGTTTTAAAACTTAACCTATTTCCTTGAAAAGTTGGCAAACTATTTTTCTCTTAAAGCTGCAAAAGAGGGCGTTCTGATAAACCGACACTTTGGCAAAACTTCTATTTTGCAGATAAGGGGATTAAGGATGCTTCGGAGGGTAATAATTAATAAAGCAAACAGCTTGAAGTTGTTATTTACGAGTAACATAATCATATTAGCTACGATCATTAAATTTAGCCAATCAGGATGGCGTTGGAATCACGACATTTGTTGGAGAAACAATTATGGAATTTATTTGGTGTTTTGATAGGAAAATATTTAATAATAGTTAATTGTGTATTATGGGAAGTCTTTCTTCTATTTTTTTTAATACAATATTGATTTTATTCTATAATTAGCTAGGATTTCGACATACTTATCTCGATAAATTAAATTTTGGCCTTTCCAATTTTTTAAATATTTTAACAGATGCTCATAATAATTTAAGTTATAATAAAACAATTAAAACATTTATTTTACTTCATTTTATTTTAATCTAACAAGGCAGTATTAAACGAATAAGCCCAAGAAACTTAAGTGGTAAGATGTTATTTGATTAAAAACTTCATTCGCGCCACTTTTTTTCTTATCACTTGCATCTGGAAAGTCTGGAGAATGGGTGCCTGTGTTTGAGCGATTGAAGCATGTCAACTATTATTTCTATTTTGCATGTTTTGAAGTTAATGAAGTTTTAAATCAAGTAATTAGGTTGAATTAATTAAAAGAGAGTAAAAACAATCAAACTTATGCAAGTTTACTTAATTATTTTACTTATTTGTACTTGCATATCTTTTTCTTGAACATATAATTCTGAGATGTTCAGACCAAAATATTAAATTATAATGCTAGTTCAATCATATTTTAAACAGTACCAGTTATAATTAACTTCTAGTCAATAAATTTTTAAGATTAGTAAGTAATGAAACATTATGTAATATCTAAATCCAAAAATGTCGCATCAATTAAGAGAAAAAAATAATGAATATTTTTTAATAACTTGTATTTGTGCAATTTTTTTTAATAAAATTATAAAAATTGGTATGAGTTTTGGTATTAGAACATAAATAAGAAAGCGTACATATTTTCACTAAATTTTTCTGTTAGTATTTACGTATCTTGCCTCAGAGAGCGATTAAGCTGCACAAAAGAGCCCATATACTTTCAAAGTAAATTTCTCAAGAAGATTAATGATTATACCAAAGAATAAAATTTTCTTCTAAGTGAAAAATAATAAAGCTTTTTGATAATATAACTTTTAGAAAATTTTTCTACACATGCATAAACACAAAATTTTTTTTATTTAATAAAATATTGTATTATTATAAATTTTACAATTTTTTTTTATTATGAAACATAAAAACCTTACATTTCAAATTTTGGTTTATTTTAAAAGTTCTTTTTTTATCTAAGAAAGTATTTTCCTACCCTCTCAATACAATAATGTTGTCGTTCTGACTTTTTCTTGTTTAAATGTATTTCAGTGCATTGTAATGATAAAAATCTATTAAATAAGAACAGAAAACAAGAAGAGAATGTTTATTTATACCAATCTGTCAAATTATAGGTTTATAAACTTTCTTGTAAATTGCAAAATGACTCGGCCATTCAAGGTTTTGAAAATTTAATGATTCACCAAATAGTAGTTTTTAAATTAATTATTTTACTTATTCACAATCTTTTATTAAATGAATGCTACTTTAATAATGACAGGCTACTACAAATTAAAAGCTAATTGATATTAAATAAAGATTATTAACGCACAGAAGAGCCGATATCGCTCCTAACTACGTTTTTAATTATGTTAGACTAACATATGCTTCTAAACTTATAAACAATAATAAGTTTTTTCTAATTTTCTAATTATTTATAAAACTAACTTGTGTTTCTAAGCCTATCAACAATTATGCTACATTTTCTTTCAAAATTAGGAACTCGTAAAAGGCATATTGATTATTTTCTTATGTAATGCACTAAGAAAATGAAGTATGGTAAAAGCAAGAAAACAATTTATTGTGTTTTTGGTTCGTTGGGAACTTTCAAAAACTCCGTCATTTTAAGCTAAACTCTTTGGTAATGATTTAAGAATAAAATATGGTTTAAAATTATGTGATTAAATTTGGTAAAATTTGGTACTTTTATCACGAAACCTTAAAGCATGGTAAAAAAAATCACCATTTATTTCGGTAAATTTGCTTTTCAGTTTTGTAATTTTTACTAAATGTGTGGTAATACGAATTACAATTTATAAAACCATAATTTCCGGAAAACCGTTACAATATGAATGGAAACATTACAAAATGAATGGTTTAAATACAGTATACTTTGGCTTAATTAACCAGAATTAAGTTTGCTTTCCTTACCAGAAATGCAATCACCACACAATACGGTAATTTAACCAGAATTTTTTTCTGCACAACTCTTTTCTATACAAATTGGATTTTTAACCATTAAATATACAAAAAAAAATTAAATAAAGAAAAGAGAGCCATAATGTGCTTTGCTGTAATCATTGCACGGATATTGCAAATTGGAGATAATTTGAGGAACTTTCTTGTTATTTTTTCCTCAGAGCTGAATATGCTCGCTTTATATTTCGTATCAATCTGAAATGCGAATGATCAAAGCCACCGTATATGATAAATCGTCGTAAATGACCTAAGTATGTTCTCGTATCATCCGAAAGCCAATAAAATTGAGGATTGATATTAAAAATGAAATCATTCTAAAAAATAAAAGTTGCACCAGTGCGTTGGAAGCATTTATGTCTATTAATACACCTGGATTTCCCATAAAACGGTGCGGAGATAGAATCTTATTGCTGCTGTATATGGAACTTAAAAATTGAAAAGATTAAAATACAACTAAAATATGACGAAATTAATCGTTTTGTTTATCATTGGTCAATTATTCGGTGAGTAGATTTCAGAACTTATAAATTATTCATGTTTTCATATTAGAATTTATAAATGATTTGTTTACAAATCTACGTGTAGAATTCAAATAAAACAGTTTGTTTAAAAAAATTATTGCAAAAATATAAAATGTTATAACCAGGCAAAGTTCCATTTTTTGCATTATAAATGTATTAGTGTTATTAGAAATTTTTGTGTCCTTGACTTATTTTTATTGAATAACATTAATAAAATTATCAGATTGATTTAAAAATGATGCAATTTTGCCTAAAATTCTGCGCCTTTAAATTCTTTTAGCATCAAGTGTTAGAATTAATAAACAGTAATATTGTATTTTTTAAATAAATATTTTCTTTTGCAGTTTTCATAAAAGCTAGACGTAAGATATGTTTTTTCAAGACATTATTTATTAAGATGTATTTTTGTAAATGTTTGTTCTTATTTATGCGTCAAACTAACATTTTTGCACTGCTTTTATAAAAGCTATATTTAATATTCATTTTTCTTTAAGATTTTTTCCTTTGGAAAGTTAATTTGTATTTAATAAAAATCAATTAAAATTAAATTATTATATATATTTAAAAAAATATTTAATTATAACCTGTTTTAAATATATTGATTGACATTTTTTAAATAAGGATATTTTATAAAATTAAAAATAATGTTCACACTTTTCGAATTTGAGCAGATTTCTTTTGTTTGTATAATTTATTAACTTCTTGATTATATGCCTTTACTTTCTCGCACTTGTAATAACTTTTCTTTTTTCATGCTTAAATTACAAAAATTATAATAATATTTTAATTTTAAGATCAAGAAAAGCTGAATTTAAAGGCTTTTTACTCGTAAAATACGATAAACAATACATGTACATGAAATTAAGATCAAATATGAAAAATGATTTCAATTATTTTTTTAGTCTAATAATGGTAGAAAAAAGTCTTCAGGATAACGTTTTCAATTATTTCCTTGATTACTTGCTTATATATTTCCTTATATAATTACCGCCAAACTTCTATTCACTGATTGTCCGAGGAATTCATCATGCTTGAAAATTTTATAAGTTAAATCGAAGTTATACGTTATACCGGGGATGATAATAATAATAAATTTCGTAATTTATTTGTGGAGGGGTTTTAATTTGTAGCAGACAGAAATATCCATGACCGAATTGTGCAATTTTTATGCAGCAGCAAAAAATCAATGAATTTAGCTGCTGCATAAAAATAACGAAATAATTAATTTCACTTGTGTATCTGAAAAATTTGATTGAAATTTCGATTGTATTCTTAGAAAGTTGGTGCCAAAATTGTTTTATAGAATATATAGAGCATCAAAAAAGTTAGCTGTGCAGTTTTTCGCCGTATGTTATCTCAGATTTCTGTTATTAATATTTACAGAGGTATATATTTTCTTAAGTACATTTGTGCAGTGTGAAAATATTATGATTTTAAACTGCAAAGTGGGTGACGGACTGGTCATTCTTAAATAAACTAAAAATATTTTCCCCTTTTCTATTTTTATAAGCTTATCTGAGATTTTAAAAATGTTAATAATTTTTTTTTGTTTAAAAAAATAGTATATTTTGGTTAGCCAGGCGAAAAGATATTTATTTTTTATTTTTAATTTTATTTAATCTTTATGCATTTAAAGAAATAAAAATATAAATGTTGGCGAAGGTCAAAATTTTTTGACGATTTTTTGGAAATTACAAATAAAAATAACATAAAAACAAAATAAAATAAATATTATAATGATAAAAAAAAATTATAAGGATAAAATAACTGGGTGATGGCTCTCCAATCTTGCTAATACGGGGTTTTTGTTTGATGAGATATTTATCTTCCTTTTAATTGGGAAAAAAGAAAAAAAAATCGTTAATTTAGAAATTGTGGTCAATAGAAATTTGTTAAATAGGAGTCTCAATGCATATTTTCTAATTTTTTGAATAACGGGTTGTTTAATAAATAAATATTTATGACAATCAGATATATTTTTGCTATTAATAATTTGTAAACATTCGACTTATTTTATCTCTGATTCGTACAGCTGCACCTGAAGGTAAGCATTAATTATTAATCGAGATTATTATTACCTTTAAAAATAATTGTCTCTCCGGATAAGTCTCTCATAATTGGTACATATTATTCGAAAAACCAAAAAAATTATATTTTTTAATCATATATTTTGTGTTTTTTGTTTACGTTATTTAAAAATCTTTAAGATTAATGCAAACCCATGTTTTTACTTTTGAAGAGTTTATGATAACTTTTCAAAATTTGAAATAGCATTTTAATTTTTTTTAAATTTCGAAAATAAAATAAAAAGTTCATTAAAACATTAGCTAAAAATTGTAGAATAATGATCTATTAAGGATTGCATTTTCAAATTCATTCGCCAGTTATGCATGCCAGTTACGTTCGTCAGTTATGTAGTTATGTCAGTTTCCTTTTGTAGATATTATAATATATACAAAAGGAAAATAGATATACAAAATAAAATAAAATATATTTTAAATTTAAGCTAGAAAATAATATATACAAAAGAAAATTCATCGTGTTCAGTCTCAGGTGAAAATACATTTCAAAACCTATCGATTAAAATTAATACACTAAGTGTAATTTTAAATCATTGCTTATAATAAGATATAAATTGGTAATATGATAAAAAGAAATAGTAATGTAAACCTTGAATAATAAGATAAAACTAGATAATAATATAGAAAATATATAATAAAATGAAAATAATAAGATATAAATAGGAAAACTGTAAATACATTAATGACCTACAGATAAGATGGATTTTTTGTTTTTGTTTTCAGAGTTATAATTTTATTAGCTATTTAATTAACTTTAACAATCTAAGATTTTTCAATACCTAAATTTTATGATTTACCTATAAATTGATTTAATTACTAAGGCATGCATCAGAGATTTTTTATGTTAAGTATAAATTTCATTAGGAACTGTAATATTACTTTAAAATAGGAAATGGATTTTGCTTTCTAAATAATAGAGTTTCTAACAAATTAATACAATCTAAAAAGACATAGATAGAATTTTTGATTTGTGACTTGAAAAAGGTTTACATACAAATAACATATTATACTAATAAAAACTTGCCTTTTTGTAAAAAAATAACGATGGAGTCAGTTTTTTTGAACAAAAATAGGAAATGAAACTTTTATTTTATGTTAATAACACAGAGAATAGTATTACGCTCTTAAAATTTCTTTATCTAATGATATTTATGGCATTAATCAAACTAAAATTTTAAAAAGATACAAAATTCATTCGTCTGTGTTGATATTTTTGTTAGTAATAGGAAGTCACTAGCTGTTAATAATATTTTTTGTTTCATTTCAGCATTAGTTCCTGGTATGTTAACATTTCTCTAAAAGGCATTAGAAATATATAAATAAATGGATCTATGTTTTTCCCTTCATTTCAAATTATCATATTAATTCAAAAATTTCATGTATTTTGGAATTATTATTATAATAATAGCTTAGGATTAACTGCTATATATACTCTTGGTAATATGTAAGTAATCCCAATTGCTACCGTGATGATTTTCTACATTGTTTTTTCTGTATCCGTCTTTTATATTGTGTTTGATTTCTTTAGTAACCTCTTAGCTTTTTAACTGCTTTTACGTGTTTAATTCACAAGCGTTAGTGAAAATTGACAGGTAAATTTTCTATCATATTGCATTTTTTACACATTATTCTTTTTACTGTAAATTTATGTATTCAATTACTGAATATAAGGAAAAAAAAGTAAAAAAATAAAGTTTCGGGGTCCAAACTAGGTTTATACATTAAATATTACGTAATTTCTAAAAATGCTATTTATTGCAAAGGTTATTCACACAGTTATAGATTGAAGTTTCATTTATTTTAACAACGCATTGCTTTGCAGATGGACTGAACGGTAAGTTTCATTCATTCTGAACAAAAATAATGTTCTCCAGAAAACAATTTCATTACGTAGAATTTTAAACTTTAAATAATTTGCAATTTAGTTCAAAAAAGATAAACTTCAAATGTTTTTAAGTTGATCAGGGGTTGTTTTCAAATTTCTTCGTCTTTAAAACTCTTTAGAATAAGCTTATACTCCCTAAAGCTGACCGATATAATAGAGAAAAAGTGGAAAAATAATAAAATAAAGAATTACAATCATGTTTTGAAGTGGGAAATTTCAAAAAAAGAAACATTATCAAACTAGGCATAATAATTTTAAGAAATATTAATATCTATAAAGTTACTTTTCTGATTAAAAGAACTCTATTTCAAGCTACCGTTTTTCATTTTGAGTTAAGTACATATATACTGAATGATAACGAAAATTAAAAGTAGAGAGACATAAATTGTTATAAATTACACAAGGTTCATGGATTTAATATTATGTAGTTGCTAAAACTTCCTTTCATTATATATGAGATTTGTGAACAGTCAGTGGTGATGTTTTTTCTCATTTCAATATTTATTGTTCAACAGATGTAGTAAAGGGTAAGTTTTTTTCATTCTGAATGAAAGTTGTTTTAAAAAAAATATTTTGTTTCACATAATTTTAGAAACAAGAGTAGAACAAGTAGAGTTAGTAATTGTTAGAACATAGAACAAGAATACACGGAGCATAAATTTAAAATACGTTTCCTACGGACCATTATTAGAAAACATTTTAAATTATTTCACTCTTTTAGAGCTAAATTATATAAATACACGCACCTTAATAATATTAGGAAGAAAATTATTCAAGAATGAAGTAAAAAAATGGTATTATAGTTTCTTTTATACTTTTTTAAAAGAATAAAGAGAATGAAATAAAATTAATTAGGAAACTTTTTTGTAAGTGGTAAACTAAACATGGTAATAGTAAAAAATACTAATACCTCTTCTCTAAATATATTTTTCTTATCAAAACACATTATTTATTGTTATTTATTATTTATTATATCTTTTTCTTGTTTTAAGTTATGCATGTATTAACTAAGAGCATGTATTAATTTTATTACTCTATTCATAACATCAATGGTCTTTTACATAGTTATACAGTGATGTTTCTATTTCTATATTTATTATTTGGCAGGTGGACTAAGTGGTAATTATTGCTTATTCTCCTCACTCCAGTATGGCGACATCGCGACAATTATCGTAAAATGTTTTCCGCATGGCAACAATATTGTCTCCTCAAAATATGTTTGGAAGTTATAAAAAAGTATTAAAGAAGTTTTTTTCGAGAAATCCATGCATTTAAAAAATTGCTGTTCAAATTTTATTCTGTGCGTAGGTTAAGTTTTAGTTTTAAGATGTTTCAAATGGAATAACGGTTATTTTTAAACTCTTATTATTTCGCTTATCGATATTTGTGAGAATAACAATTATAATGCATATACAAATTTTTATGTGGGCCCATGAACTCTGGTATTTTTTCATGTACTGAAGGTGTAATTGTCATCTATAAGACATAATTTTTGCACTTTTGAAGTTAACTTAATTTTTAGTAAATGTAGCATAATTGTAATGTTTTGTTAGTTCTTACTTTTTCTGTTTTCTTCCCTTACTTATTTGGTCTCAGTACTTTAATCTATGTATTAAATCTATTTGCCAATATTA
The DNA here is from genome assembly GCF_982258835.1 of Parasteatoda tepidariorum. NCBI lineage: Eukaryota > Metazoa > Arthropoda > Arachnida > Araneae > Theridiidae > Parasteatoda > Parasteatoda tepidariorum. The sequence continues at coordinate 42,261,431 of NC_141757.1, forward strand.
TTTTAGCTTTTTTTAAAATAAATTTTAATAAATTCTAATGTCCAATCATTATGGGATAAGGAACCTGATTAGTTTTAGGGTGCAATAAGATGGTAATTCATGACCATTGAAGTGTACCATAACATGAATCATGCAATCATGCAATAGAAAAGTTCGATCTCTCTTGTTCGATATTGTAAAGTTCAATATTTCTCAAATTTGTCAAAGATATTAATTTTTTGGACCACCAATGAATACCAAGGTGGTCGTATAGGATCACTATATTTCTATTGCTGGAGTGAACCAATTCTGAATAAAAAGGAATTTTTTTAGTGAAATACTAGACTTCATTTAATTTCAAATTCATTTAAAACTTAGAAAGTATGTGATAACATTACACAGAAATGATGCATATATACTATAATAAATGTACATGATAATAATATATAATGAAAGTAATACACTGAAAATAAATTTCTAATACTTAAGTGATTCACTCCTTGATTCAAAATCAGAATTTTATTTACTCAGAAAAATTCATTTCCTCTAACGCTAAAGTATATATAAATACATATGTAATAATAATACACGAAAAAAATAGTTGTACAAGTAGGAATGAAATTAGCAAATTACAAAATTTGCAGGAATTAAACTAAACAGTAGTTTAAAACATTAATAATACAATCTTCTTTAAAGATATTCCTCTTTTTAAATCATATTATCAACTAGCCATCATGTTTCTTTTTGAATTATTTTTTTACTTTCTGAAAGTTAATAAAAATAAAAATGGAGAATGAACTTTTAACATTCAAACTGGACGGCCTTAACAGAATTTGCTCGCAAAAAATATTATTATTATATAAATTATTTCTTCTACAGTTATAAAGAGATGTTATATTTATTTTAATATCGATCACTTTTCAGCTGGAAATGGTATGTTTTGCTCATTTTGTTTAAAAAATAACGTTTTATAATAGAAGTATTCTGTTGAAGTTTATACGAAAAACAAAATCATTTATAGTTAGACGTAGATGACGAATTTCAAATACTTTTTCTGTGAATTAAACTTTGAGGCAAAATTAGTCTTTAAAATTCTTTCATCTTTTAAAGCTGAGTTACATAAGTAAATATGTGATGAAAAGTTTAAAAAGAAAATAGTTCAAAAATGAAGTAATTTCAAAAATGAAGTAATCTAAAGATCTGTAGCTGTTAAACTAAACAAAAACTAAATATAACCTTCTCTCAAAACTAATAATGAATATATGAAAATCATTCATTCCTGAATAATGTGCTGTTACTTTTATTACTATTCAACCTGGGTATCATGAATCTTACAATACAAATCGGATTTATTCGTTAGATACTATGTAATTTGTGAAGTTTCTATTCATTATATGCGTAATTTTTATTCCGTCTTGTTGTGTTTTCTTTTTATTCTAATACTTAATATTCTTCAGCTGGACTAAATGGTAAGTTTTGTTAATTCTCTGCAAATAAATATTTTTTAACAAAAATATTCTATATCACTTTAAATAAAACACGAAATAAATTGCAATTTCGTAACATGCAAAGAATATCGATTTCAAATAATCTTAAAAGCAGATCAGTGTTAATTAAAAAACTTGCCCTTAAGAAATTTCAGAAAAGTTTTACCTGCTTTGACAATGATTTATATAAATAAATATGCCATAGAAAATATTCTATATCACTTTAAATAAAACACGAAATAAATTGCAATTTCGTAACATGCAAAGAATATCGATTTCAAATAATCTTAAAAGCAGATCAGTGTTAATTAAAAAACTTGCCCTTAAGAAATTTCAGAAAAGTTTTACCTGCTTTGACAATGATTTAAATAAATAAATATGCCATAGCAATGTTTGGAAGAAAGTGGTTTCAGGAAAGAAGTAATATATTACAACTATGATATGAATGAAAATATGTAAATGCAAGCATAGTAATTCTAAAAGAAGTATTACTATCTCAAAAAATAACAATGAATTCAATGTTCTCATCATTCAAAATCATTGATTCCTGAATAATATGCTGTTACGTTTGTTACTGTTCGACCTAGGTATAACGAATTTTAGAATACAAATCAGATTCATACGTTAAATATAATGTAATTTGTAAAACTTTCAGTCATTATTTGCATAATTTTTATATAATTTTGTTATGTTGCTTTTTATTTTAATGCTTACTATTTTCCAGCTGAACCAAAGGGTAAGTTTTGTTAATACTCGGTAAATGTTTATTTTTTTCACAAAAATATTCGATATCATTTAAAATAAAACACAAAATAATTTGGGATTTAGTAACTCGAAATATTGTCGATTTCAAATATTTTTAAAAGCAGATCAGTGTTAAACACAGAATTAGCTCATAAAAGCATTTAGAAAAACTTTGACTATGAGTTGTATTAAAAAATTATCATAACAGTGTTTAGAAAGAAATTAGTTTAAAATTGAAATAGAAAATTAAAATCAAGTTTTGAAGTGCAAAATCATTACTGACTAAACTAAACATAGCAGTTCTAGAAAATATTACTATCTTTCGAAAATAATATGAATATAATAAATAAATCATTATTTCTTGACAAATGTGCCATTATGTTTACCACAATTCTACCAGGGTATGTATAAATTAGATATCATGTAACTTGGAACGTTACTATTTATATATTTAGAATTTTTATACCGTTTTGTAGTGCGGTTTTTTTATTACAACATTTATTGTTTTGCAGATGGATTTTCATTTAAAAAATTAGACACAAAACATTTTTTCTCTCAATAAACATACTTTTTTTTCGACGGACTTGAATTTTTTTACTGTCAAAATAAGGGAGGTAACCACACTCTGTGAAATATGGTCCCAATAATTAAATCAGGAGAGACGTTTAAAGTTTTGATTCCGTAATTTAAATTTTTTGAGTATTTTGCCACATTTTGGAAACTTCTTAAGCAAAGAGAGGATTTTTTGCTCACAATTATAAAATTTGTTTGTTTAACCATAACTCCAAAAGAAATATTTCTTAAAAATTTCTTCTTCTTTCAATTTTTATATTTAGTAATAATGAAACATATTTTATATTACATTATTTAAGGAATGTCATTTTATTTGACAAAGTTTGAACGAAATGGTTCTGGAATGGAGCGGATAAATGGTTCTTGAGAAATCCGATTTTTAAAAACTCGAATATTTAAAATTCAAGATATGACTAACTACGCAAAAAGTAAAATTACTTTTAAAGGGCAGGAGGATACTTTCAAATTTTCAAATGCTTTTCTAACCAAACGCTTGGGATCAGATTTCCCAAATTGCAGCTATTCTTCATATGTTGAGGCTGAGAAATCCAAAGCAGTCGAGCGAAATGCATGTTTAAGTAGAGAAAATACGTTTCTGTGTCTGATTTCGTAACTTAAAATATCGCCGTCCCTAAATAATTAATGACTTTTAGGTCATCTCTTTAAACCATTAAGATTGAATTTTAGTACCTTAGAACCTCATCCATGGATTGAAAATCTTTCATGGTGCTCCGTGTTTTCTGCACTGTGTGTTAGGAAAAATATAAATAGTATAAGTGATTAGCAATTCATTTATCTTCAGGATTGAAGCCATGGAAGCTGCTGAATAAGCTAAATTATTTATTTCCCTACTCACTTGTTTAACGTTAAAAAAAATTAATAGCGTAAATGTTTGGCAATTCAGTAATCTTCATTATTGAAACCAGAGAACCTTCTGAATCAGCTAAAGCATTTATTTCCCTACCTAACCATCAAACGTTCGAAGAAAATATAAATAGTGTAAATGTTTGGAAATTCAGTAATCTTCATTCTTGAAACCAGAGAACCTGATGAATCAGCTAAAGCATTTATTTCCTTTCCTAACCGTGAAACGTTCGAAAAAATATAAATAGTATGAATGTTTGTCAATTCTGTTATCTTCAGGATTGAAACCAGAGAACCTGCTTAATCAGCTAAAGCATTTATTTCCTTACCTAACCGTGAAACGTTCGAAAAAATATAAATAGTATAAATTTTTGGCCATTCTGTCAGCGTCAGGATTGAAACCAGAGAACCTGCTGAATCAGCTAAAACATTTATTTCCTTATCATCCCGTCAAACACTCACTGTGAGTACGTTTTATAAAAATCACATAAATCAAGAAATTAATTTAGAGTAATATTAATTGCTTTGTTAGTATAATTAATTTATCAACTTAGATAACATTGTGGAAACTACATTTTATAGTATTTTTAAAGTTACATAATTTCTTTACAGTAAGGGTTAATAAATTTGAATTTTTTAAAAATAAATATTTCAATCAAATGTTTTGTTTCATTTTTATTTTATGAGAACATTCTTTAAATGACTTGAAGTCATGTGATAGAAAGATTTAAGTACCATAATTTTGCTTAAATATTTACGAATGAAGAGATAGAATTCAATGAAATATAAATTAATAATGTTAAAAATGAAATTTAATAAAGAAGTTTCCTTAAATAGAGATGCGTTTAAAAAGAAGTTTGAAAAATAGCAGAGAAAGGAGCTTACAAAATATACACCAGCTTTAAAATAATTTTTATGAGTGCAATCAATTTCGGTATTTCTAATTTGTATATAAAAGCAATACGCAATATTGTATACATTAAAGATGTTAAGTTTACATTTCATAGTTTTCTTAAGTCAAAATAATGGAGTAGTTATAGTTTCATTTCTCCACTTTTTTATGGATCATAGTTTTTATTTTCCTTTTTAGGTGATAAGCTTGTCCCTCGTGAGTATAAAACATCAAACTCCAATGTATTGCACATTGTTTAAATTGATAAAATTTTTTATGAAACATATTGTTGAGTAGCACACTCTAGATAATTTTCTAATTGTGTAATACGCTTATTAAAAATGTCTTTGAGCTAGTTTGAACACTAAATACATTAACACAACGTATTCTATAGGAAATGTTTTTAAATATGGAATAAGCTGACTAATTTAAATTACGAAATGAAAATTAAATTAAATTTTCTTCTTAATAACTTACAGATTAATACTAAACCAAAATTTAATCGATAAAAGTTTCATACTGAGAAAATGTTTTTAGATAAATTTTTTAGATTAAAGATTCTTCGTAGATAAAATTTCTTAATGTTGTATGAAGATTTTGTGTTGTTTTAATAGTTTTAATTTTGACTTTAAATTAAATAATTCTTTTTTGTTTCGTTTCAGCTCAATTACCTGGTATATAATTACTTATTTTTTTATAATAAGCCTTTATTATGAATTTTTTAAGACATTTTAATAAGATAGAAATAAGTTTCAGTTATTTTTGTTTTATTATTTTTGATTGAAATTGTTTAACTTATTGGAAATTATTTTCTAAATAAAATAATAACTCTGTAAATATCAAAAATACCTTTCATATTTTTGCTTAATTTATAATATTCTTTTTAGATGTTCTTATAAATACGTGGAAATTTTTATAATATTCTTTTAAATAAAAAAAATGGAAATAGCTATTCACAGCTATCATTAAATTTTTGAAAGAATTTTGAATATTTCAAATATTAAACGAGAAATTATGAAAAATTAAAATGCTTGACCATTTCTGTGAAACCGTCCTATTTTAAATATTTTAAGAATTTAGGCTATCATCATTTTTTAGACAACCTATCATATCTTTTTGAGCTCAGAAAATATATATTATATAAAAGTTTCAACATTTAAGTGACTGTTCTTCTTATACAGATTTAAAAAGGAATAAATTTGATGCTTGTAAGTAGAATAACATAGTGTTTGTTTTAATGTGTGAAAAAGCATATACTTTAAAAATATGTTGATTAAATATATATTAAATGAGTTGCTTGTGTATATTGTTACTTCTTTTCTGTAAAATACATTTAGCTTAGTAAAACTTGTTTGATTCATGTTTAATTATAAAAAATAGATGTATTGATTTAGTTGCTCAGAATGATATATTTTAATACTGGTAGTATATTTAGTTTATACTTTTTTAAATAACTTATTTCATTTTTATATGAGCTATTATATATGCATGCATAAAGTGACAAATGAAAAGCAATAACATTTTTTAAAATTTATATTTATTATTCAAAATGAAATTTATAGAAATTAAATTTAGTATATCTAATGCTATTTTTATTATTGCTTCGTAATTGAAATTAATATATTTCTAATATATTGTTATACAGTTGGAGCAATTGGTAAGTTTTTTTTACGAATAAGCTAATTGGATTCAGATCAAGTTTAGCTTCATTCCCAATTTCCAGGCAAAATAAAATAAAAATACTTTAAAGTCAATTCAATAAAAATGGATTGGAATATGTGTTGTGTTAATTTTGTTAGTACTTAAAATGAATTTTACTGAATTTAACAATAAACTGAAATTGAAAATTTAGCATTTCAAGAAGTGTAAAAAAATAATATTTATTGCAAAAAAAAGTTGGCATTAATGATATATCATTTTGGTGTGCATTCCAAAATATTATAAATTTATGTTTTGGGACAAATTTTTTCCCCCGATGAAATAAAATGGATGCATTTTTTTTTAAAAAACTGAAGTATTTTTGAAGTATATTTTATGATTTTTAAGCACAGTTTTCAACCGTCAAGTGGTTCTCATTCTAACTGTAATTGAACACTTACGACCACGATTGCTTGAAAGATTTAGCTCTGAGTTTTCTGATATTTATTTATGTAGTACACACTAAAAAATTTGAATTTGTTTCAAATAGTAGAGGAGGGTGATATTATAACTCGTTAAAAAAAGACTTTTTTAAAATGAAAAAAAAAAAACAACATAAATTGGTAACACATTAATATTTATTTGAAATTTCTTTCCTTTTCCTCCTTGTGAATAGGGAAAAGTAATAGACCTTTTATTAAAGCAAACAAAAAGGCGAATGAAGCACAAATGAATGTACATAATCATGCATTTATCTTTATTCCCGTTGTTTTTTGTTTTAGTCTCCATTGTCCAAAATATTACCCTTTCCTTTGTCGGATAGGCATTTTTTGATTGTAACCATTTTAAATAAATGACGGCTAATAGTGAAATGCATTTACAAAAAAACCCCAAAATAAATAATTTTTTTATTTGAGTGTAAAGAATAAAGTTATAGCTATATCTTTACCGTGTGCTGCTTATTTCCTAAATACAGACCTTGAGCACCTTAATGAAATATTTTAAGAATCAAACAGAAGGCACGTACAGAGTATAAGAAGTCTCATTTGGAAGTAAATGAAAAAAGTTCGTCTTCAGGCATAATAAATGTTTTCAGGCTTCTGAAATTTTATGTTTATGATTCGTAATAGAAATGAAATACTTATAACTGTTTACAGAATTTCTTTAACTGCTAAACTAATATAGTTTCATTTTTAGATAATGGACTTGACCCTTGTGAGTAAAAAACAACAAACTATAAAAAATAAATTGTGCAAAACATGTGTTATACATTTTGAATACTTTATATTTCATATGTGCTTTCTTTATTTTAATATTTTTGTTTTACAGTTGGACCAATAGGTAAGTTATTCTAATTCGCGGTAGAGTTAATAGGTTTCATTTTATTTAAAATGAAAATTAATTTATAATTCGATACTAGTGCATCTGAAGCATGTGTTACTACGATATATAACTAGTATGTGAGCAAGGATATTTGCTAGGTGATTGGAAAAAGGGAGAGTTTGAAATTTAAAATGTCAGCAAATATGTAATATATATTAATTAATATATAATAATTAATATATATTATATTAATTACAATATTAGGAGGGTTAAAATTTGCAATATACTGCGCAAATTATGTTACAGAATTACGAAATCAATATTTTTTTTATTTACTTGAAATCGAAAATACTTTTTTTCTATCAGGAGTCTCTTATTAAGGTGTCCTTTTGGACTTCTGAACTCTTAATTTAGCCCTGAGGGCAGGAAAATCTAGTTTTGTAAAAACTGTTACCCTGAACAGGAAACAACAATGAATTAAAGAAATATAAAAAAATCGTTATGGAAATTTAATCACTGAAGTAAATCGATGATAAAATGATCGATTGGGACCATATTTAAAAGTTGTCATAGGGCGTAAGACGTAAAATCACGAGTTTAGGGACTTAATTTGATGTAGAATTATCTGAAAACATATGTTAAAACTTTTATTATACACTTACTTTTAAAAGACACACAAAACTAAAATATGTGATTCAAAATCTTCAATAAAATAAGAAATTTATGCAATGAAAATTAGTATTCAAACTGAAAACCATATTGTTAAAATCAGCGCCCAAAATGTACTCAGAAAAAGTAGTGTAAGTTATCCTGTGGCCAAAGTATACCACTTTTGCGTAGCCCGTGACAGACCGCACAGTTCGTATCAAAACTTTATGAATCAATCTCGTTGGCCTGATTTGTTGGCCTCGTAGCCTGGTTGACCTGATTCTGACAGAACAAATATTACCATTTGTATTTCAATTTCATACGCAGTTTCAAAACATACAAACTTGTTTACGTATTTAAAAGATGTAAGGTTAATAAATAGGGTAGGTTATATAAATTATTAGGTTAATAAATTCTATATAGGTTAAGATTATATTAGGTTAATAAATTCTCTGAATAAATAGGGTAGTTATACTTTTTATTTTAATTTGTATTGTGTGCATCATAACTTTTGTTTTCTTATTTAGAATATAAGACCATTAATCCTTGTGAGTATGAAATATAAAATATTGCTTTTTTAATGCAAATTTTTTATTTTTGTATAGTGTTATGTACGGTTTCAAAATCTTGCCAAATTTTACTTTTCATAATTATAGTTTTATAAAATTCTTTTCTAAAGTCTTAAGAAATATTTCAAAAAAGGAAGCTTTTTTTTAACTTCTATGAATTAATAATTTTTATAATTATTTTTCAAAAATTCTTTAATTTTTATAGTTTTAAATACTCTGTTATGTTAGTGATAAACGAAAATTTTGTATGGCATTGTTATTTCGTAAATGCAAAGCATGCTTAAATAAATCATTGTAAAAATCACAATTTCTGTAACTTGGATGCATGATTATATTAAATATGATTTCAATAATTGAGTAAAATTAAAGTATATACATTTATCTACTTTTATTAATCAAAACGCGAAAATTTTTTGAAAATATGCGTAAACTTAATACAACTATTTAAAATTGTTCTCAAATAAAGGAAGTATTTTTTGTAAAAATTTGGAGTTAGAGAAAGAATGAAAGGTTTAAAAACATTTAATTATCAGCTGCATGCTTAAAGCTTTTTTTTTTATCAAGAGTCAAGAGATATTAAGAAGATATCGGTGTTTCAAAAAAAACTTGTTTTGTGAAACTTTTCTTTTAATATTTCTTATGGTTGCTTTTCCAGGTTTTCCTAAAATATCACCTATTTGTTTTTATGTATTGGAGTATGTATGTGTGTGTCGAAGCCGTATTTTTCTTAAATATGATTTTTAAAAATTATATTAATTAACCCAAATGAATTAATTTTTTTAAAATACAGATTTAAGACATAGCAGATTTGATGCTTGTAAGTAGAAAAACTTTTATTTTAAGCTGTGAATAAAAATAAATGTTTGAATCATGTTGAATCAAAAATTAAATTGAAGGCTTTCAAGTTCACTAAATTCTGTTTACTTCATTTTTATAGAAATATTTAACGTAAAATAAAACTTTTATCAATGACCAGTTAAGGGAAATTATTTTTATTTATACTTTTGATATAAAAAATCTGATTCTAATTAATTCTCTAAACTACGCTATTTTTAATATTATTTTAACATTTAAGCTCTTCATTTACTTCGTATTCATTCGTATCTAATTAATGATAGTAATCATACTATTTTATTGAGGGAGATACAATTTATTTATTTTATATTTCAAAGTTAGATAAATTTAAGAACATAATTTAGCTTGAAACTGAATTCACATTAAAAAATTATGGATCTTGCAGATAAAAGAAGTCAAAAATTCAATGTTAAAAGTGAAGTTTTCTATTTTTTGATTTTTGCACGGATTTTTGCAAAGGAAAACTTCAAACAAAAGATATTTATAATGCACCTTTATGCTAGATCAATCAATTAACTTTAAAAAAAATCTTTAAATATATTGAACAAATTATAAAAAAGCAAATGTTTTATTCAAACGTTGGAATTATCTCTACTAACGAATAACTAACAGCAACAGCGGTAACTTCCGGGCATGTTTCTTATTTTAGTGTGTATTTTTTGTACGCGTAAACAGTTGGATATATAATATCGATTGTCATTGGAGTTTAGTGTAAGCGTAACGCTTTGAGGATTAAGTGCAAAAATGTTGAAACCACTTTAATATTATATAAAATCTCATACAAAGGGGAAAAGTCTTATCATTAATTTAATCAAATAAAATACTTTTTTTGTAAGAATAAAATGATTTTCTATGTAATATTTCTCTTCTATCACGTATTCTAATTCTAGAATCTTTCAAAACTTCTAAAACGCTCTAAAGTAAAGGAATGTTGTTTTGAGTGTTTTTAACAATATTTTAATCGACTTAGATAATATAGATGACAGAGACAGATACACAATAAAATAAATTTCTCTGTAAATAAAAATAATTTTATTTTTATAAATTCTTTCGGAATCAGTATAAATTAATTTGAATAATAAGCATTTCTTTTCAAAGTTTGTTTAAAACTTTGTTTAAAACTTTGTTAATATCTGAATGATAATATTTTTGCCTGAAATGCAAAGAATAAGCTTTTTTTATTGTAAAATTTATTGCTTTTTCTCTTTGAAATGTGCTTCTATATCCATATCTATTCACAAATATATCTCTCAAAACACAGTTAAATAAATATCTCAAAGATAATTAGTGTGTTAAATTTACTCCTTGAATTTTTCAATACAGTATTAAATGTAACCCATTACATATAATATTTAATTATATCATAATTAAATTTTTTAATATGTTCACGCCAGTACTCGTAAAAAAAAGAGAAATAGTTTTCAGAAAAATACAAAAAAAAGTATTTACCTTTTAAACTAAATTTTATAAAAACATATATTTTGTAATATTTGAAACATTTATTCTACGCAATTAAATTTTATGTAGTTCATTTTATGTTTTCTTTAAAATTAAAATATTTCTTGTTTCACAGTTGGAGCAATGGGTAAGTATTTTAATTCCTTACAAATTAGCACAATAAGTATTTGATTATTTAGAAAATATATATAGTTATAATTAACTTGAAACACAAAATCTTTAGATGAAAATTCTGAACTAAAGGTGTTAAGTTCATATTTCCTAATTCTGTTGATTTAAATGAAGAAGTTATAGTTTTTCATTTCATTATTTAGATGATGGATTTGACCCCTGTAAGTATTAAATAACAAATTATTGGCGAATTAAATAATTCAAAAATGATATTTTTTCATGTTTTATATCTTTACATTTTGTTTGTTTGCTTTATTTTAATATTCATTGTTTCACAGATGGACCCATAGGTAAGTGATGCTTATTTTGATCAAAAAAAGTTTTCAACTGAAATATATTCTTTAATTTATTTAAAAAAAAAAAAAACCATTTATGATTCAATAACATGCATAAAATATGAATTTAAAATATGTAATCATAGAATCAAAATTATTGTGTAGACATAGATTTTCTTTTGGATGAGTAATAGTGGAAAATATGTAATAACTATTTTATTTATAAGCTGAATAACTATAACTATTAATAATCAGACTAACTATTTTATTAATAATTTAATAACTATTATAATAACGATTATTAATAAATATTATAATAACCATTGTTGATAGCTATTCTCTTAATTATAATAACTATTTTATCAATAATCAGAAAATTCCAAGATATAAAATGGAAAAATCTGTAAATAGTAAGACGCACATAATAATTCTAAAACAGATATTATAAATTTGCTAAAGATTATTACATTGTTGGTTTATAAGCTTAATTTGTATGAACGTAATATTTTTATTTCAATTAGAAAGTTAACTTAATAATGCGAAAGTATGTTTTAAAAGAATTAAAAACCATAACTTGCGCAGAAATCTACAGTAGAAGAAATACATTACAATGAAATAAGATTGAATAAGTTAATCAAATTAATCAAATAAAAAGTAGAAAAAATAAACTTTCAAGAAGAATTAATGACTTTCAGAAAGACAAATCATATATATTTTACTATGCCCCATCATTCATGGTTAACTATTCCACTTTAAAATGTAAGGCATCTACCAATTTAAGAACTATTATTTTAGAGTTTAAATTTTTATAAAACTTAGGTATCTACATTCACTCTTTTTCTACTTGCTGAATATTTTCTTAAATGAGTAAAAAATAAGCTAGGGGGATTTAAGTTGCCCCTCAATACTCGGCTTATGATCATTGATGAAATTGTAACAAATGTCTAAAATAAATGTATATAAACTGATCAAAACATTTAGTATTAAAAATAGTGTAAGTAGTATTTTCTTTACATTTTTGTTTCAGAGAGTTTATATTTTAAGCAAAATTAAAAATGAAATACGTTATAATAATCCTTAAAACTTATGTGATTACAATAGTTTAATCTATGAATAACGTTGTTTATGTTGTTTAACGTTGTTAACTATGTTAACGTTGTTAACGTTAATGTTATGTTTAATATTGAAATATGTATTATTTGTTTGAAATAAATTAATTTATCTCCTAAAATGCATTTTTACAGATAACAATATTGCGTACAAACAAAAGTAAACACGTATTTCAAATATTATAGAATGCCATGAAAACCCTTCAAATCTAAAATAGAATATAGATTAGGTCAATTAAAAGAAAAAAATCCTTTAATGTAATAAAATATGCTCCGAAATTTTACAAAAACAAGAAACTCTGACATGAAAATTCAAAATCAGACTCAATATATTCCTACTATAAGCAATAGCCCTAACTGATTAAGCAATAATCGTTCTAAGTAATCTCTATGCCTTTAACCCTAAATGACAGAATAATTCATATCTGAGTTTTCTGTCATATTTTTCTCTAGTTTTTAAAAGAACTTTTCCGCATTATTGAAGTTGCGTTCGGTGTTTTTTCCGCACACATGTCAAAAAATACATGCTGGTATATCTATTCTTAATGTTGTGTTAAGTATATGCATTAAGGTAATGTTATGTTCTTAATGTTATGTTATTCTTATTGATATGTTAGGTACATAAATCATTGTTTTTCTGAGCTAACTTTTGTTTTTAACAGTTTTTTTCACACTTAAATTTATTTTCCTACTTAGATAATAAACTCATTGACCCTTGTGAGTATAAAGTGTCACATGTTGTCTGTTTTGTTACATAAGATTATAATTGTTCCATTAAATTTCCTTCGGAAAAAGGAAGTTTTTTTTATCTAATGTTTCTTTATTTAACATCTTATTTAATTCCTAAGTGATATTCTAAATTATTAAATTATGTTGGGTTTTATATAAAAAAAGTAATGCTAACATACTTTAAGTTTTAAATATTACTTTAACACTCCTTTAATAGACAACATAAAATTATTTTTTCGTAAAGAAACAAACATATTTTAATTGTAACATTATATTTAAATGCTGTTTCATTATGTCTAGCTCAGAAACAACCAGTTTATATTGATACAAAGTTTCATTGAATACTGTTGAACAAATGGAGAAACAAGTGATTCATTTCACTTGTCCTAAATCTGATATAATTGATATTTAGCTACGTAATATGTAACTGAAATTAAAGTAGTAAGTGCTTAAAATTAAAAACTGATCCATACGATTTAGACGCAGGTGATAAATATTCCTGTAATATTAGATCTCAATAGTACACGTAAGCTTACGAAATATATTTACATAGAATATGTTTGTAAATATATTCTTATGACTATAAACTACTTAATGTTTCATACTATAAAAGACTTCAGTTATTTTATTACACATTCATAAAATTGTTTTGGTAACATTTTGATTAATTAAGAGATAATGTAATGATTTTTCATTTAGTTTTTATTTTTATGAGTCAAAAAATAAAATATAATATGAGAAAATTAGACTATAAGGTTTGTTAGCATTTAATTTTCAGGGACTTTAGTTACAAAATCCGAAAGTCATTAAAATGATTTTCTTGATTACTGATCCTTGCATCCAGTTTAAATTTTAAAAAAATCAGTTCTTTTTTTATTTTTTAATATACTTTTAAAAACGTGAACAAAATTTAAAAAATAAACATTTCTGATGAAAATGTTTAATTTAAAAAAAACATTAATCTGTAATTTTTGAATTTATTCTCAGATTAAGGAAGTCTTGTGTAAAGTGTAAAATGTGGAAAGTTTAGGGAAATAAAAATTCTGTAAAAGTATTATATAGTCAGCCGTATGCATAAAACTAAATTTTCTTTTGAAAAGACCAGTATATAAAAAGGATGGTAAGTATTTGAAAACATGTTTTGTGAATAGCTTTGTGCGACATAATATATATAAATATATATACATATATAGAGTGAGGCTATTTACGAAACATATTTTTCATAGACTAATTTAATAGAAGACTAATTTACTTTCCAGAAAATAATTGTACAATGTTTTTATATTTCCTAAGACTGATTTCCTATAACGTATTAAAATGTCATTTAGTATCATCTTCCCCTACCTTTTTTTAATATAGTTATATTCCAGTTTCTTTTAGACCAAATATTCTTTTCCAGCTGAATTTCCCCCCAAAAATTTTACAGGAATATTCCAATATGACGTAGTATTTATTGTAATGTAAACACATCTGGGTAAATTTTGTTATTTGTGCATGTACTTGTATAGAAACCAGTGTTTTACTTAAATCACTAGCTAAAATACTATATGAATATTAGCTAAAAGTCATTATTTATCTAGATTTTAGAAACACCAGATTCGATGCATGTAAGTAAAAAGAAACATTATTAGTAGTTGTTATAAGCTGCTATCAAAAATATATTTTTGAATCGTATTGAATCTTTTTAAAAACCGATATGTATTATCACAATACCATTTGTTTAATTCGTTTCTATATGTTACTGGCAAAGTATGAAACGACGCCATTATATAGAATGTCTAGGCATTCTATATAATGCTGGACGTTTTTAGGGAAAGTATGAAATATGAGAAGTATTACACACTTTCCCTAGGCATTGTATATAATGCCTAGGCATTCTATAGAATGACAAATGCTATTTAGGCAAAGTATGAAATAAACGTCCTGATGAGGTTATTATGCAAATGATGTAAATGTTACTGTGAATGACCGAAATCGGTGGTTGTTGACTTTCACTGGTGAATGTTAACAATCACAAAGTCGCTTTGGTGAATGTCAGAAATATTTATTACATCCGTTTTGATATAAATTTATTCGTGGGTATAATTACATTTATTCGATACTTTAACACTTACTGACGATAGATTAGAAGAAACATTAGTGTTTGGAGTATCGAGCAAATATATACCGGGCAAAGGCACTTGACCTTAAAAAAACATCAGTGTAGGATATACCGGACAAATGTATACCGGGCAGTGGCACTGAACCTTAAAAAACATCAGTGAAGGATATACCAGGCAAATATATACCTGGCAATGGCACTTGACCTTAAAAAACATCAGTGTCGGGTATACCGAGCAAATGTATACTGGGCAATGGCACTTTACCTTAAAAAATATTAGTGTAGGTATATCGGGCAAATGTATACCGGGTAGTGGCACTGAACCTTAAAAAACATCAGTGTAGGATATACCGGGCAGTAGCACTAAACCTTAAAAAAACATCATTGTAGGATATACCGGGCAAATGTATACCTGGCGGTGGCACTTAACTAG
The DNA here is from genome assembly GCF_982258835.1 of Parasteatoda tepidariorum. Taxonomy (NCBI): domain Eukaryota; kingdom Metazoa; phylum Arthropoda; class Arachnida; order Araneae; family Theridiidae; genus Parasteatoda; species Parasteatoda tepidariorum. The sequence continues at coordinate 42,277,279 of NC_141757.1, forward strand.
ACCTAGTATGACTAGACCTTTGGTAAATGTCCGAAATCTATACTAGGTCTAGTTTGCCATTGCCCGGTATACATTTGCCCGGTAAACCCTACACTGATGTTTTTTAAGGTCAAGTGCCGTTGCCCGGTAAACATTTGCCTAGTTTTAGGCAAGGCATTCTATATAATTCCGGATTTCATACTTTGCCGGTAACATGTACATTATTTAGTTTATATGTTTTAAACTATTATCATTATTGTGAAGTTATTTGTAAATATTTTTATTTTATGTAGGAAAAATTAGAATTTCATTAAATACATTTTTTAAATTATTTCCTCGTGTTAAATTTTTTTTATACATTATTGGATTCTTATTCTTAATGAGTTTATTTTACAATCAAAACATTGTTTTGAAATACGACTCTATTTTAAGCGTAAAACTTTATTCTTCAGAGTGAAGAGAAGCGTTTTGTTCAAAATTTCTTTTCTCATTTTAATGTAATTAATTGAAATTGTAGATGAAATACCAGTTCTCTAAATATCAAGCAATTAGAATATTTTTTATTTTGTTCAGATTTCAAAATTTTCAGATTGTTGAATCACATATCCCACCAAACACATGAAAACCAAAACTCAACCAAAAACATAAACAAATCATAATTTTATTTCTTCACATCTGACAAAAAATGATGTACTAATAAAAAATAAATAACTTGTAAATAATGATAATAATATGAATATAGATCAATTGAATTTCTTATAATAAGCTTTATAAATAAACTTTATGTTAATCTTTTAATTTTATTCAAAATTCGAATTAGTTCATTTTCGAAGCTCAAACAAGGTTTTACGAATAATGCTCTCAAGAGTAAAATAAAGGAAAAAATATTATAAAAAAAATTTTATGTTACATATTTTCTTTATAATTGTTGTTCGAAGAGTGGCCAAAGAGTAAGATAGCGTTAGAAATACTGAAACGATACCAGCGGCATCACTTAAGATTATACGGCAGCAAAGTGGAGCATAACGATTACTGATACCAGTTGTCAAAAAATATTTATATTGAAAGTAAAGTTGTGTTAAGAAATATGCTCAAAATAGAATAGTACTAAGCTATGCTGATATAAATTGCATGGGAGTGATTACATTGCTTCTTTCATCAGAAAAAATAATGTACGGTGCTTAAAAAAAAGAAAACGAATCATTCTGAATAACTGAAGATCAAATGATCGGATCTGCACGTTCTAGGTCTCAATTTTAATGGCTGGAGGGGCTTACCTCAAATATGCTGACTGATAAGTCCAGACGATATTTTAAGTTACGAAAATCAGACACAAAATTATACATTCTTGGAATGACCTTACCTTTCTTCAATGGATTTGGTTCTTTGACCCCCAAAATATAGGGGTTGCTGCAATCTGGGAAATATGGTCCCATAGTGTTGTCAGGAGAGCGATCACCATTTTGGACCCCTTAATGATAATTTTACATTTTGCGTATTTGCGTATTCAACTATACAATTTGTTTGTTTAAGGATAATTCCTTGCAAAAAATGAATTCCAGTAGATATTTATTATTATTTTATTTATAATAGTCGAAAAAAATTTGAATTGTAAGTTATACAATTTTTACATCATTTTAAAGTATGCAATTTTATGCGGCAAAATACAAAATTTGAGCGAAGTCAGTTGAATAGTTTCTGAGAAATTCAATTTTAAATGTCTGACTTTTTTGAAGTTCAATTTCTCAGGAAGTATTTAACCGATTTTGCTAAATTTTGTATTTGTCAGGTAAAATTATATTTTTTAAAATTATACAAAAAAAATGTATTTTTTACAATTCAGAATTTTTTTGATCATTCCTAAATACAATAATAAAAAATAATCAATATTTACTAAAAGTTATTTTCTTTTCTAGAATTATCTTTGGATAAACGGATTTTATAATTGCGCTGAAAACTTTTTTATACGCTTGAAAAGTTCTCGAGATATAGCGAAATACGCAAAAAGTAAAATTAACATTAAGGGGTCAAACTTTTGAGAACTCTCCTGACGGAACTACTGGGGCCATATTTCCCAGATTCCAGCCAGCTACCCCCTTTATTTTTGGGATTAGAATTCATCGAAAACAGGCATATTTATGTATTGAAAGTAGGTTCTTTTTGCCTGATATCTTAAATTAAAATATCGGCTGTACTTTTTAATTATCATATTTGTAGACATCCCCTCGAGTCATTAAGAAAAAGTCCTAGAACGTAAAGATCCAATCATTAGATCAAAAGTTAATCAGTTTTTTTAGCACTGTACAAAGTGCTGTCACAAGATTTGAACATTCAATTACCACTAATCCCTAAATTTGCAGCAACAGTAATTTTACTTTTTTTTTGAAAACTATTGAGGTAGTTTAGCTTAGATCTCAATAGATCCGATATTCATGATAATTGTGGGCAGAAAAAGAATGAACAGCATAATAACTTTTAATGTAATAATCGGATTTTCACTTACTTATCTTTAAATTGCTTCTGATTTTAATTTTAATTGTGAAAACCAATTTGTTCAGGTGATATTTAAATTAAAAGATCCGTCGCAAATTCGTATTTTTTATGAATTAGCATGAATCCTTCGTAATAAAATTAGATTCTTTAAACTTTGAATATGAAAGGTGACGGATTCGGGAAAATATGGTCCTAATTGTTAAGCCAAGCGAGGGGTCAAAACTGAACACCCTTCAACGTTAATTGCATTTTTCGTTATTTTAATTTTTTTATATTAGTTATTTGGTGTTTAATTGTCTAAAATTAAAAAAATATTGCATTATAAGTCATAAAAGGTTTTACCAAGTTTTAAGCAACATAATCCAAATAGTACTTGAGAAACTAGTAAATAAGAAAAATAAATGGTTTAAGGAAAAGAAGCAACATATCAATTCAATTGGATACCATTATAAATCAGAAAATTCTATAATTCTTCACATCTATGAATATTATTCTTCATTTATGTTATATTTTGCAAAATATACCTCTTTTTTTAAACTCAAATATTTATTGTTTCACAGTTGGACCAGTTGGTAAGATTTTAAATTCTTTACAAAAGAGCAATTTAAAGATCTAGTTTCTTTCGTACAGATATGTAAATCCCGTTAACTTGAAGCACTAGTTAACTTTGAAATGACATATTACTATAAAAAATCCCGTTAACTTTAAAATTAAATATTTTAGAACAGAGAGGTCAAATAGATTTTTAGAATTTCATTTTTAGACTCATAATCAGCCTTTCTATTTCTTTAAAGAAGTTTAAAATTTAAAAAAAAATTCAACTTCGACAACTAAATTGTATTAAAAAACGTGCTTCTAGTACAAATAGTGGATTTAATTAGGAAGAAATAGATCATAGAATCGAATTTTTGCAATTGTTTAGTCAATGATGACCAATTTAAAAGGAATTTCGCACTCTTTAACCATTTTTTATATATAGTATAAAATAATTATTTTGATAATTTTTAATAAATTTGAGATAACATCATAAGCAACATTATTATGCACTGTTGGAATAAACAATATTGTAATAGATTTAATAACATGCACATGCATATATTTTTTAATTCAATTTAGCTACCTTAAAATTGGTTATAAAGTATCGTAAAAAAGTATTATTAAGTATAATTTTTATCTTGCACCTATAAATGAAGATATTCAGAAAATTATAAAATAATTAATAGGAATAAAAAAATATATTATGTCAGCTATAGATTTTGGTATAAAGTTGGTATTTTATACCAAACATTTTAAACTTGTCACTATCAAAAAATTTTTTTTCTCGAAGAAGAAGTGTACTTCTGCTTTTAAAAGAACAATGAACTATTTTTACAATATATATAGTTGTGTGTTTTTACAAAGTTTCCCATCATGCCAATTGGTCTATGCACTTCTTAAATTTATAAGTTTTTTCGATATTAATAAAGTAGTTTCTCGGTGAAACTCTTATATTAGTCTTTAGCTCAAAATGGACGTTTGTCAAAAAGGACATATCTTGTGATGAGCTTTTCAAAAAGATATTATGATATAATATATCATAATTTGCGTTTTGTCACAAAGTATATCATAATAGCTAAAAATTTGAGTTTAATTAGGATTGCATGTGTGTTTAAAAAACTAGACAAAAATTGATTTACGTTTTTTTAGAATGGATTTTATTTAATATGGCATCTTAAAAAATGGGACATCTAAAAATGTGGGTTTAAGGAAAATACAGATTACAGATCAAGCGTTTATTCAGTTATTTAAGTTACTGTTATGGCTATAGTATTTTTAAAAAAAATATTTAGTGAATCAAAATAAGTTTTCAATATGGAAACGCCTTTAGGCATACCCTTAAGGTTAGTTTTAAAGGCAAGAATGTTAGATTTATTTTTTGATCACCTACCATGAGCAAGTTTTCTTAAATTAAGTTTCTTAAGTTTAGTAATTTTTAAGCAATCTTTACCATACGCAATCTTTATCTTACGCAATCTTTACTTTACCTATCCTTTTTTTCTTCCTACTTAGCAATTTAATAGAGGGCGTTGCTTTCTTTTATTCCAAATGTTTCTTTTACAATGAGTTAATTTCATGAAATTGCTGTTTGACCAGTTTACTGTGAGTTTTTGTATTTTCATTTTTGTATTATATTCTCAAGATTTTGTATGAAATTTCTCATCTAAATTGATTTCATGTATTTCTTGTATTTTTCCTGGACTTTGGCAAAACCTGAGGGATACTGAGGGAGTAAAGTTTGACATTTGTCTGGCTCTATCAATAGAAAAGATTTTGTTCTATGGCTTCTGGAGCTGGTACCCCCTGAAGACGTTGGCTTCGGTGGCCATATTTTTTCCCCATTGTTTTCTTTTTTCTTTATTGCTTCAATTAAAGGCAAGAATTTCAGATTTATTTTTTGATCGTCGACCGTGAGCAAGTTTTTCTTAAATTTCATGTTTTGTAATGATTTGATACACATCTTTTTAAAGAGTAATGCATGCCATAAAAATTTGAATGCATCATTTAACACCATAAATAAACCTTTTATATTTTATCCAGTTTCTATAACTCGTATTTTAGCTGTGATTAAAAAACATTAGCAACGATTTATAGTTTTTACCTTAAACTATTTTGTCAACTAAATAATTCTTTTCTCTTCATTCAGATGAAGCAATTGATCCATGTGAGTATAAAACTATTGTAAACTGAATTCTATAAAGACTACTGTATTAAATATTCTCTGCGGCTATTTGAAATCATTCGATCATTTCCATATTAATTTAAAATTTGTTTTTTAAAGTAGTCCGCTGAGAACATTTGAACTGAATTTTAATTTCTCGAATACTATATTTATATTTATTATTATTTATAATTAAGATGTGCATTTTCTTTACAATCAACTTAGAAATATGCAAATTATATCATTTATATTAAAAATATCGAAAGCAAATTAGATAAACAAGGAAGTTCATTAGTTAAACAAGAAGTATCCGGTCTGACTCGTAATGGAGCCATTGTTAACAGAGTCATATGATTTTTGGATAGTAGAAACTTTCAAATGATAATTGTCAAAATTTCATGACATTCTGATTATTAGTGTAGAGATTTCAAGCGGTTTTAGTGACCACAGTTTCGTAATTTTTGAAACATTGGTTGAAAAGAATTTCGTGTATTGATTAAGTATCAATGTTTTTTGATGAGGAAACGATCTATTGAAGTGAAACAGTGGTTTGATAAGCATTATGGAAACTCTGCACCAAGGAAGTCAACTATGATTGACTGGTATGCTGAATTTAAAAGTGTTCGTGATGAAACTGAAGATACTAAACGCTCTGGTCATCTGAAATCAACAGTTGTTCCAGAAAACATCAAGAAAGTTCATAAAATAGCGAGTTGCTTTTGAAATTGACTCCGTGTTCACTCACATCGGACCAAAAAAGGAACGTGTTGAAATTTCAGAACACGTTTTGGAACTGTTAATGTGGGATAAAAAAATTTTCTCGTGTCGTTATGTGATAATAGACAAAACATGGATCCACAACTACACTCCTGAATTAAAAAGATTTTCAGCTGAGTGGACAGCAGTCGGTAAAGTTGAAAAGATCGACTGAAAAATCGAAAGTCAGCCAGCCAGAAAGATTACGGTTTCCATTTTTTTGGACGCGCACTTTATTTTGTTATTGACAATTTTGAAAAAGATAAAACTATTGATAGCGAATATTGCATGAATTAAGGGATCGACTGAGTGAGCAAATCAAGAAAACAAGAGCCTCACATGTAAATAGAAAAAAAGTTCTATTTTACCAAGAAAATGCCTTTTGTCACAAGTCGATGCGAGCGATCTTTAAATTGAAAACATTACGCTTTGAATTACTTCCCCACCTACCATTCATTACCCACCTACCATACCTTAAATTCATTAATACATATCACTCATACATTCAATTATGATTCATATTCAATCATAATTCATAAATTCATTTATACATATCACTCATACATTCAGTTATAATTCATATTTCATAAGCTCATATGACGAAAAATTTTGAACTTGGTTATCTTAGCACTTTTCCAAATTTGAGTTCGGTTCAAATTTTGATTTTGGTTCAAAATTTGATTTTGGCAATCGCGAACTTTTTATCGCAAAGTTCATTTTTACCGGAACCTGTTACGGAACAAAAAAATCTGATATACTATAATTTTTACACTAATAATTTCCACAAAATTGATGAATCAATCTAATTAAATTATTATTGTGAAATTTATTATTTACTTCCCAAAGTAACGTTAATTTATATCATAATTGGATCCGGAAATGCTTACAGTGCATACATAATTAAATATTTATTTTATTAATGTTTGGGTTTCATAATCTTTTGACACCCATCTCTCCTATTTTCTTGATTTTTATCGAAAGCAAAATAATAATTTTTATAATAATCAAAACAATAATATTGAGTAAATTTTCAAGAACTAAATGATTCGAAAACGCATGAAGTAGCATTATTATCCAAAAATATTCAAAAAAATATATATCCAATTGGCAACTTTGATTTTTAATTAGGTCTGTTTAAGATGCATTTTCATGTAATCATTTCCTTTTAAAGAATAGTAGCTGTTTAAACAAAACTTTTACAACAACTACATTTAGTTATTTTGAGTCCATTAGAAAATAAAAACAATGATTTTGAAATAATATGTAGCTGTTTAAAGAATAGTAGCTGTTTAAACAAAACTTTTACAATAACTACATTTAGTTATTTTGAGTCCATTAGAAAATAAAAACAATGATTTTGAAATAGTATGGCGTTTAATGTAACTTAGACACGTGTTGTACCAGACTTCAATGTCTATAAAATATCACAACTTAGCTTTTAAATACACATGAAAACATAATTTATAAATTGTTCAACTTAGATGCAATGCACAGCTGCATGCAAGACTGGAGTTTTCCGTTATATGTCACATCTCACCTAATTATATTTTGCTCCATTCCTTTGAATAAAGATTTGAATGGATTCCGGCAATTTGAAGGTTTAGTAGAAGGACAAAGCAGTAGAATTGATCGAGTTCAATTTTTTTTAATGAAATGGCCATATTTTTACTTTAAAAAAATAAGAAAAATGTAAATTATTCCATTAAGTACTTTTAACTTTATCCCTTTAGTACTTTTGGTTCTAAAGAAGTAAAGGTCAAAGAGGTATCTTTAACCTTTATTTCTATGCGCTACTATGAACTCTATGTGCTAGAGCAGAATCCTACTGAAAGATCTAATTTTTTGTTTACCAAAGAAGTACCAACAAAAAATATCTTCCAAATAAATTTGTGATATGTTACAATAAAAGTATTCGTCCAAGCTATTTTTTATTAAAGAGATAAATAAGTTAAATAATACAATGTAGTCTGAATTGAAATAATCGTTACTTTCCTCAATTAATTTCTTCTCTAACTGATGCATATTTTCATATTTACTCTTGAAATGTTTAATTTCTTGTTGTTAAATATTTCAATCATTTTTACGGCTTTTTTGATGATAAAGAAAAAATGCTAGCATTTTAATTTAATAAAAATTGTACCAGAAATATAAATGCCTTGAACTATGAAATTTAAAGTTTTGATTAAAGGCTCAGAACATTTTAAATTCTATCGATGATTTTGATTTTTAAAAAAAAAATAGGTTTACAGTTTAATTTATGGGGAAATGTAAATTAATTTAAATTTAGAATTATTAAAACTACATTTCGAAAATTTAATAATGAATAAAAAGCGTCATTATTCTCCTTTTAGATGCTAAAGACAGTAAGTAATTCCAGAAAACTTAACTAATGTTAGTTGATTTTATGTGAAAAAACTATATACATTAAATATTATAAACATCATATATTAAAAAATATTATACATTAAAAAATAATGTATATACATATTTTATAGTTATTTTATGTCACAACGATATGAATAAGAAATTCGCTTTTCAAATTATTCATAATTTAGTATGTTTTATTTCTTAATACTAATATTATATTTTTTTTCTTGCCACAGACGTAATACTTCCGAAAATCTTTACAGACCTGATAGTGTGTAAGTATCTATGTGTTTACCAAAAGTTCTTTTTCTTTATATATAATTTAACAGCATAAATGGACTCTTTTGAATTTTATCATATTAAGTGCCTATTTCAAGTTTTACTTAAAATAAGGAAAAAAAAATTACTGATATTTGCAAAATAATTGACTAAAATTTTTCTTACATAATACTACTAAACGAAATTAACATTAAATTCTTAATCAAACTAATTAATAAAAGTATTAGATAATATTAATTTTATTCTTAGTCAATGATTTCTTATAAATTTTTAATATATGAGAATAGTTTTATAAATTTAACAATGTATGAGACACAAAATACAACATAAGAAGATAGACAATATGAAATTAAAGATGTAACGCATGCAATTGTTTTTCGAAAACCAAAATGATTTTTATTTATTAGAACTGATTTAAAGGTTTTTGAGAAGTTTATGTCATCCTGTTCATAGGAAATCTATTATTAAAATACAGAACTTAAAAACATATTAGAAATATTCGTTTTCCATGTCTCTAAATAATATTTTTACACTTTCTTAGAATGCATATTTGTAACTGTTTTTTTTTCTGTTTCAGCTCGTTCTGGCGGAGGTAACTTTTAGAATTTATTTACAATAATTCAATGCATAAAATTTGAGTAGAGCCTTGATTATCCGAAATATTTGAGACCGGACTTTCATTGGATAATTTAAATATTCGAAGTATAAATGTAAAAGCTTCTTCAAATTTAATTTTTTAAATAAGCTATCAAAGGAGTTTTAAAAAAAATGTGCTCGATAGCATTCAATTTTAATAACAAAAGCAGTGCAAATTCCTCCAACGGACCAAAAATTCATCAGTTACTCTCATCTAATGATAAATCCTATGTAATACGGTAAAAAGTGCATTTTATGATTTCGATAGCTTCATCCAAAGGAAGAATATTATTGATATTATTAAAGTATTATTATTAGGAATATTATTGATAATGAAAATTGAAAACCGAATGTATGAGTACTGTACTATAAGTTTGAAATTAATTAACTTGACACGCATATTTACAAGAAAATAATTGTAAGTAAATCAAGAATTTGTTTAATTCATTATGTGTTCTCATTCTTTGAATTTTTTTTAAATTTTAGAGTACTTTGATTCAAGTAAGATATCATTCTTAATTATAAAGTAATGTGTGAGTAAGCTGAAATATGATTATAAGTAAAAAAAAATTGTTTATTATTTTAAAATGAATATTGCAAAAACACACACACTGTTTTGATGCTTATAATTCAAGAATGCAGAATAAAAGCTAATATCACAAATAAATTTAAATGGAGAAAGGTAAATCTAGGAGAGATAGTGTAAGTTGTAATTTCATGCAGATGCATAAAAAACTTTACATTAATACCATGTAATCGTAGGGGTTATTAATATCAATTAATTTTATCAATGAGCACAGTTACATCTATCGCTTAAGGACTTATAGTGCAAAATAACTTTTTTGGTTTTGTTAGAGGTATTATTTTCAATTAAAGCCTAATAAAAATTTTAATGAAAAATATAATTAACATTAATTATGGATATTATAGCAAGAATAAACATTCAAATTTTTTTCATACTATTTTATTCATTTTTGTACTCATTTTCTTTACTTTCTAAATTTCTAAATTCTAAATCACCTTACTAAATTTTAGTACGGTAAAGTTAGGTAATTAAATCTGTGTAATAAATTTTTAACCTGGGTAATACATTTTTGAAATTAGTATGCGAGAATATGTTAAAGTAAATCAAAAAATGCAGCAGATTTATAGTAGTAAGCTGTGAGAAATTCAAAACTATTATGTTTTCTTCTTTGCTTGATAAAGGTTTAGTGTAACGGATTTGTACGCTTATTTTCTAATTAAAAATAGTGTTAAATACATTAAAAAAATCTAATGAAAATTAAAAAATTACCATTAAAAATATGGTCATTAATGTATTAATAAGTTCACCTCTTACTAAATTAGATAATTCCAGAGAAAATACTAAACAAAAGTTGGGTATTTGATTTTTGGAAGCATTCGGGAGCATTCTTTAATATGGGTGAATTTTTTTTAAATAATGAAAAAATAGTTCATAATCATGCCCATCAGACCAATATACATTATTTATATCACAATTATTTTAAAAGCAATTTAGGTATTAAGTTTTTAAAAGATTTCTTTCAAGGATCGTTAGATTCGCATGATAAGTATATTCTATTAGAATATTTACTAGATATATTCAGTATTTTAAGAAAAAAATATATATCTCATTAATTTTGTTTGAATTGCACCTTACTTGAAAATGAATGCTGCATCAAGGAATGGAAAAGTTTTCTTAAAGATTAAAATGGAATAAATCACACTTTTTTTACTGTTTTTTAGCTTAAGTTTTAATAACTTTGAACGACATTTTATTAACTAAAACTATGCATTGTACAAGAAAAGAGTTAAGACACATGATTTTGATTTCCTTTTTTTATTATAGGTTCTTCTTTTGGTTAGTAATATTACAACGTTTTTTATTTGCTTCATAATCAACTTTTTTCTTGTAATTTTATATTGTTTCGATTAAGTTTTGTGTAAATAAAAAAAAAAAGGAAATTTTCTTTTAATTAAAGTGACACATTTAGTAAAATATATTGTCTTAAAGAACAGGTTTCTTCTTTCAGTCATCTAATCCATATAAAAAAAACTTAGTTTCGTGCTTAAAAAAGAAAATAATTATTTTAGGATGAAATCAGAGAAAAAAAATTAAAAAAAAAAGCTTATTATACCTTCTCATTATCTTCAGAGAACAATAGTAAATGTTGACTATTTTGTATAGTAAATGTTGAAATATTTGAGTGTTATACTTGAAACTATAACTTATAAATAATGTGACAAGCTAATAATAAATATGTGGATTTTTCTATGAGAAATAATTGTACTTGGATTCTGATAGTTTCAGAGGTAGCTATGATACATTAATCCCGAATCGTTGATAAATTTCGATGGATGTTGTCTAGTGAGAGGCCGTGAGAGCTGTATTAAGATCCCCGAACTTGGAGCTCTAGTCTTGAGAGCTGTATTTAAATAATGGTTATGTACGTGGTCTCTCCTGCATTGCAATTAACAGTCCAGTGTGTACGAGCCCTGTTGTGTGTGATCAAGACTGAGTGGCAATGCCCCAAGAAGAACGATGTCGCAGTCACAACTAACAAGTAAATTGTTCACTGTGTCCCATCCATTAAAGTCGGCATGTTCATATCGAAGTGGGCGTTTCTGTTGAGGTTGGCTTGTTTAGATCCTGTTCGGGTCACCAATGTAGGGCTAGGCTACCGACATTTCAACCGTCATCTATCAAGATGCACCTCAACATAGAATCGAGTTAACATATCTTATATACTAGTGAATTGGAATTGAAAAATTGTAGTGGTAGCTACTCTACAATCTAAAATAAAAAACAATTTTGTTAAAATCAACTTATCTCATTTATATTTTTAGTTAAAATGTTTGAATTATTTTAGAAGATTAATAACAAAATATTTACATATTCCCTTATAGATATTTATAATGGTAAGTGTGCACACATATTAAAATTTTTTAAAATTTAAAATTGTATTTTCTTGCAAATACAATTTTAAATTTTTAAAATTAAAATTTAAAATTGTATTTGCAAGAAAATGGTTAGTCAAAATAAAGTTTACGGAGTCATTGTGATTTCTATACTTTACTGAGAATTTCTATATTCGTACTTTTTCGTTATTTTTGAATATTTCGTGCATTCATTTAATTAATGTTCTTTACTCGCTTTAATATAATGTATCATATTTATTTATAGAAAATGCATTTTAATATTCATAGTATATTTTTTAAATCAGTCAATAGAATACATTTTCCACATTTTTCCGAATAATAGAATGTCTTTTACTTCTTGGTTACTACATACAATTTGTTTTGAGAGGGTATGAAGAATATTGCAAGATCAGAGATATTCTGGATAGTGAATGAAAGTACAAAATATTACGGAACTGATATTTTCTACGTCATATTGATACGCTATATACGCTTCTACGCTATATAGCTTCTGTATAGCTACGTATCTAAAATTAAAATTTTTCTTTTAAGAATATAGTTATGAGATTGGATTTAATTTAACTCTTTTATTTATTTTTTTGCCCTAAATGCAAAACTGAATAAATGGTTTTTTAACTGTGAAAAATAATTTGTTGAAATTTCATTCTCTCTAAAACAGATTTAGTCTACGGACCAGGTAAGAAATCATTATTTTATGTTCCTCTCAGTTTATTGTTGAATTTACATAAAATTAATCCACTGTTAATTCCCAATTAGTTCACAATAAAAAAATAATTAATATTATCGAATTGTTTTCGTTATTACTTAATAAAAATATGCATAGATACTGTGAAAATTTATAGATAATTATTATCTGTATATTTTAATATTGACAAATAGTTATAATAATGCAAAGTATATAAAATTATTGAATAAAATATTTTATTATTCATTTTGTTAATGATATAATTTGAGTTCTTCTGGATTAATTCTGTCTCTGACACTATTATTTCCTTGTTGTTTAAAGCACTGAAAGTAGTACTTCTGAAATAAATTCTATTTTTTTAAATTATTTTAATTATTTATTTGTCTAACCCAAGAGACCAGGCTGCCTAGTCAAATATTTAGACAGACTAGGAAACTTAAAAAAATTTGGAATTAAACTATGGTTCTATGTTTAATTTTTTATCAGACATGAGGTCCTTGTAATCCAAAACGAAGCCTTATCATGACCAAGCACTAAGTTTTTTTTTCATGCCTTTTTTTACTAATTGCAATGTTAGGAATGTCACAAAAGTTGGATCCTTCTTATACGCTGTTCAGTAGCACAGAGTCCTTTTGAACAATTTTCATTATAAGATGAAAGCGTCACTTTCGAAGCGCTAAATAATTTAGGTGTATCACGAAAAAAAAGCTATCATTAAGATTACTGATAAAAATTTGATAATGATGAAAAAATTTGTTATTATAACCTATTATTTAATATTTTTTTTGTAAAATGGAAACATTTTAGATCTTTCGAAATGAGTCAAATTTTGAATTTTTATACGCAAAACATTAATACAAATTTCGGTTTTCAAGTTGAAAAATTCAATGTTTACAGAAGAATTCTAATGCATGAATATTAGCAATTAAAGGTAGAATTACTAATATCAGAGTCTGAAATTTCATGATCAGCATGGTTTAAGTCACCCCAGTTTCACAAAAGTAACCCAAAGCTATGTTTCTGTTTGTGGAAATCTGCGTTTTTAACTATTTTATAAAGTGCACAAGGATTTCTAAGCTTTCAATATAAATAATTGAAAAATAAACGTTTCTGCACCAGTCCGTTGTTTAGAAGATATTTTAGCTATCTACTCAATACTCTCTCTCATTTTGTTTTTGCTAAAGTTTCAAACTAAATTCTTGTTTCTATGTTACAGATTTTATCTACAATGGTATGATACTTTTATTAAATTTAAGAAAAAGGACTTCTCTTTTTTCAGAAAAAATAAATTGATACATATGTGTTTAGCATGAATATTTTTATTTTTAAATTTGAAACGCTTGTATTTTAGCCCCATTCTTTCGAGGTAAGTATTGATAACGTCACATGGTATTTACGTAGAACGATTACATTGATTTTGAACAAATGGCTTTAATACTATTTAGTTGAATGTTATATAACCTCTTTTATACGCTTTAAAACGTAATTTTGCAAATATGCATACATTTTAAATTTAAGCATTTTTTATTACAATAAAATTGTAATATTTTAAAATGCACTCCATGAATTAAACCTATGCAACGTAGTAATAAACTACGTTATATAGCTTTGCTATGAATAAAGAAATATAAGAATGGTGAAAAATAAGGTGAAAAATAAGAACTAATATAAGGTGAAAAATAAGAACTAAAAAACATCGATAAAATTAATATAAATAACATTTGATAAAACATTTGATAAAACTAATATAAATAAAAATATAAGTATTTGCGAATTCTCATTGTTAAACATTTACACTAAAATTACGTAGATTGAGATACGTACTTACATTTAAAATTCTTGTTCTTACCATAGTTAAAAATTTTAATTAATAATGGAAAATAATAAAATCAAAATTATGCTTCATAAACAAAATAAAAGTATAAGTACAATAAATAAACTATAACAATCACTAAGAGTGAAACAAATGAAAAATTTCCTTACCAAGTATTCTTATTTCCAAAAATAATATGAAATTCTTCTTAAAAAGTTAATGACGGGAAACATAACTCAAAGCAGACTAAACTTACGATGACTTAGAAGGAAGCAGATTTTGTTTAACATCAACTGGGTTGTAGAATATAATTAAGGTAAAATTGTTTTTATATTATCTCACCTACATCAAGTTTAGGTTTTCAGTTGTTATATTCCACAAAGTTTTATCATTATGATACGTAACTAAATGTATTTAAGTTAAAAATTTACCTAAATTCTTTAAATTTTTGATGATTTATAAGAAAATTAAAAATTCTCTTTAAAATCTCATTTGATATCTTTTCTTCAATCGTGATTTAAATTCCTATTATTATTTTCTTCATCGAAACAGCTCTTAAACGCTGGAACATTTATTGTAATTTTTTTAAATAAGTGCGTTAACTTTAAGCCAGGTATACATTTAAACAATCCAACACTTTAAAAAATTTAAACCTACTAACCTCTTTTGATAAAACGTTACTTTTTAAGTTAATTCCCTGAATAATTTATATTTTATAGGTAGAAGAAACCCATTTGGTCCAAGTAAGTTTTGCAAAATTAACTCTCAGAATAAAAAATTAATCGCCCTTAGAGAGATCTGTGAAATTCAAGTCAATATGTCAAGTAATGAATTAGAAAAATGGATTAGAAAAAGAACACTAAAAAAACTATGTTTATTTTTACATTCTAAATGATGACGCATTGCCATTTACTTTACGTCATCAAAAGGAGTTAACTACGGATACTTCAATTTTCCAGATAAAAATAGCAACATGTATTGAACTGATAGAATATCAGACCGGTTAAGAACTCTCATAAGTTCGTATTTAAATTACCTACCTTGAATCTGTGGGGCATATTTAAACAGCTGTTAAACGCTGAAATCAGCTTTCTCGCAATTTAATAGATTTGCATGATTAAATCCACAGAGAAGGAATTATATTGGATGCGACCTGCCTGCGAAACTTAGGATAACCTTTTTAACGAATCCAGACCAGCAAAATTATCGAGCTCTGAGACGCATTTGCGTGGAATTAAATTTACCTTTTCATGTAACTTATAGGGGTTACTAATTTTTTTATTCAGCGATGTTTTCATACGTATATGTTTTTGTAAGATTAGTTCATGATAAAAATATTTAATTTTCGTTCACAGTGTTTCCCTTTGCTGCAGGTAAAGCATTATGGAATTTATTTTGCTACATATCATCTCAAAGCTAATTATTTTATTTTAAACGTAAAAAAATATTGCATTTTTTAAGGAATTTGCATTTGTTAAAAATCACTTGATTACCCTAATTATATACTGCTAATATGAAATTAGATGAAACTGACGCAGATAAATTATATTGGTACTACGAATGCTGTTCATTTTATAATACATACAAATAAAATTCAGGGTTGAAAATAAACTCTTGCGAATTATATCAGGAGAGTTTAATAAAAAATTAAAGACGAAATTTGAATCCATAATAAAAATAGAGTACTTATCATTCTTAAATTTCGAAGGATTTGGCATGAAACTTTGTTTTTAATAAAGCGGTTTGAAGTAAAAGATATGAAATACCTTCCCTTCATTATAATAAATAATCAAATAAAAGCAAAATAAGATAAAGAAACACACCTTCAGTTCAATTCAAATTAGAATAATGAAGCTTCTTTTAATTGGAATGCAATAACATTCTTTAAAATTATGTTTTAAGTTAATCTAATTTCTTTGATGAAATTTGTAGATCCAATTATTTATTTATAAAATTTAATGCATTTTCTAAACCAAATTTTTGATTAAAAATCTTCAATACGATATCCTTCATGAACACGTAATTTTATCCAATACTTTTGAGAGTAATTCACCATTTACTCTTAATTTGTTGTCGAATACTTATATTAAGATATATTACTAATAGTACTTGTTACATGAAAACAGTTTCAATTTGCAATTTAATTACAATATGATGGTTTATTTTAGCTTGCGAACAACGTGTGTGAAATATAAGAAATTTATATCTACAATTCAGAAATTTCATTAGTTTTTAGACTGATTTTTAATGTGGATAGACACATTCTAGAATTGATAATTTTATTATCAGTAATTTAATGATATTTTACACATTACATATATTTCAGATTTGAAATGCCATTATATTTTTATTGTATTACAATTAGATTGAAATTCAATTGTATCTAAAAAATATCCTTTTAGTGATTTCTCGCTTAAATGATCTACAACTATTAAGCATGTAATAATATCTATTCTACTATTCTTAAAATTGAAGAGTGTCTGTTTTTGTATTATTTCTATTTTTCTATTTAAATTAAAAATACAATTGTTTTTGAATTGGAAAGAAAATTATTCTCAATTAAAAATTGCATTTGAATCAACCTAATCAGTTTATGTTTCAACCCTAAATTTTACAGGTTGATTTCTGAATTCCATCATTATATTGCATCACTGTATCAATGAATTTCGAATATTATTATCAATGTGAATTTATTAATGTGTTTCGAACTCGAGTATTTGGAATTAAGAATTGTTTAAAAATGCAAAATAAATCAACCAACCAATGGCATCCGAGAAGGAAAGCTGAATCGAGATTTAAAGCTGATTCGAGAAGAAAGCTGTTTTTAAATAAGGCATTTATTCTCATTTGCTTATACTTCATAGGGTCTAAAATTTCTTTATTCTTTATAAATATTATTGTATTAGCTCCATTCTGTGTTATTATAAAATTTAAAAATATTTTTAGGTAAATATTCATTTTTTTCAAAAATGAAGATTTAAACTAATTTTAATGAAAGTATTGGTTAGAACACATAAAAAGAATTCCCTTTTTTCAGATGAGAGTTTTGAATTGCTTCATCCTGGTAAGTAAAAATTAAGATTATTTATTGTACTAGTTAGTATGTATTTTTGAGACATACTGAAATGATAGTTCCATTACTTTAAACATTTATCTTTAAATTTTATGCTCCCTATATATGGATCTCGTGTGATCCAAGAGTAGTTCATTTACTTTATTTCGACTTTATTTATAGCTGATTTTATATAGTAACTGCTCTTATTTCATTGATTTATTATTTGCAACTGCTTACATTTAAAACTTTGCTTCGTAAACATTCACAGTGGGTTGAATCATAAAAATTATTGAACTAATGTAAACATTTATAAATAATATGAAGCAAATTATTTTGATAAACAACCTTTTTTGACAGGACACAAAATTACAGCGTTCACTTTGGTAACGAAATTTCATTTAATTTATGTTTAGTTAAAATATGGCAATGAATGAAAGACAGTCATGCTGGAAATTGTAATATTTTCACTAAACTCTAATTACAATTTTTAATTACCCTTAGTGTCTTGCAGGACATTTAAAAGCACCCAAAACCAAAGTGGACTTGTGATTTAAGAAATTTTTAAACAACCCCTAAGATCTAACGTATGTTGATTAATGATAAAACGGAAACATAAAAAATAAGTTGAAATAGATACTCTACACATTGACTCTAATACAATTAATTATGTACACCGAAGAGCCATTACATTATGACCACCCTCCATCTATAACAATGGGCTCGCCAAAGTTGTCATGGTTTCTCACCACCCAGGAACAATGTTTTCATGGGGCGCACAAGGACCCATAATCCTCATAGAATAATCCCTGACGTCTGTAAGCTACTTGAACATAGTTGCAGACCAGGTTCACCCATTCATAGCAGCAGTTTTTCCCGCGGGAGATGGCGTTTACCAAGAGGATAATGCACCATGTCATAAGGGTCAAATCGTCGAGGAACATTCCAGAGACTTTCAAGTGATGTCTTGGCCCCCAAATTCACCTGACCTTAATCCAATAGAGCATTTGTGGTCCTACTTGGAAAACCAAATTCGTGCTGCCGCGCTACCCCCTCGCAATGTGAGGGAATTGCAGGACCAGTTGGTGAGCGTTTGGTTCCAGATACCTCAGACTACCTATCAGCACCTTGTGGAATCAATGTCACGGCGGGTGCTAGCAGTTTTGAGGGCTAAAGATGGTCCTACATGTTATTAGCAGGGTGGTCATAATGTAATGACTCTTCGGTGTAAGTTTCAATAAATTAGGAATTATAAAATCCTCTCTATATTAATTGTGTTTTTATTCATATTTAGTTATTAATGTAAAAGTATTTAATAATAGTTAAAGTTTTTTGCTCGTGGATAAGGAAAATATGATTCACAATCATTATTAAATTCTGACATATGGGTTTGAAGCAGATAGAAAAATGTTTAAAACAGTTATTTTGGAAAACATAGAAATTTAGGTTTAGCATTTAGGCATTTAGGTTTACATTTTACAGATGTGAAAGATTAGTATACAAACTAATATAGAGCTTAAAAAAGCAAAAACAAAAATAATTTTCAACATTTTTATTTAAAATGTCTTCATTTTGTTTGTAAAAAAAATTCTTTTGAATGAGATTATGGTAAAATATGCAATTCAAGAAATAACGAAACATAAATTGAATATTTTTTCGAGAAGACATAAATTGAATACATTATCAGGAATAGTTGCTTTTTTTCATTTAACTCTATTTGAAATAGAAAAAAACAAAATTTCTATAATTATAATTTATTTTGAATGGGGATAAAAATTCAATTTAATTGGAAAATGCACATTATTTTTTGCTGAAAAACTGTTTCCTAATTCTGTTTTAAATGATAAATTTTAAATAGCTTACTTATAAAAGTAGTAGTGATGATATAAAAAATATGATTCAACTCAAAGGAATTCCATTAACTCAAATATTATATTTATATTTTCAAAAAGTATTTTTATTCTAAGGCTCTTTTGATTACATTGCATTTTATTTCAAAATATTTTAATTTAAGTTTCGCCAATGTTTGTGAAGAATAAAAAGAGTTATAAGTATTTATTTTTTCCTCTTTCAGTTGTGAATTTTGCTGAAAGTAAGTTTTTTTAAGTTATATGCTATGAAAAGCTTTAAAATTTAAAAAAGAAGGCATTGCAAGTAAATTTATATATTATCTCACTAAAAATAAATGTTCCAAAAAGAAGCCTTTTCTTTAAATGAATGAACAAATTTCTAGCTTCCACAATACTTTTATTCTAAAATAAATTATTGTTTTTTTTACTTAATTTGTTTTTTTAATTAATAATTTTGGTTAATTATTAACCTCCTAAACGTAGTACTTATTCTTTAAAATAGCAAGCAGATGAAATTTATATATAAAAACATTAGAATTGCATATTTACATGCAAACTACAAGTTTTTATATTGATGTCTAATACATAAAAAACATTTGAAAAGAGATAGTTTTTTTAGCGATTAAAACTTAAATATCTTAAAAATTTAATTGTTAAAGAAAAATTGTTAAGTAAATTTCAAGTTTACTTTACAATTTGTATTAGCTGTGACAAACAGGATTGACTGAAAGTTTTGTAATCACACGACCACTTCATAAAGTAAAAAAGGTAAGGTAATGATAAGTTTTTGGAATAAAGTGCACATTTTAAAATTAGTATCTATCAAAAAAAAGGATTCCATTTGCTCTTATTGCTGAATATTTAATCTTTATTCCTTGTTATTTTCCAAAATTTGAGACTAAAGATTTAAAATGTTTTATGGAATTTATGTTTCTTCATGTATTCAACATGATAATATAGCACTATCCTTATAGCATATTATAGTTTATGCATGTAATACAATGTAATGTAGTGCCTAAAGTTTTATTTTCTAGGGAATGTCATTTATAGTTTGCTGGTCAATACTCAAAATAATTTTTTCCCTTCATTTTAAAAGAGTAAATAATATTTTTTTTAACCATTTGTACCTTTATTTTAGTTGTAAATGTTTTTACCTATAAATTTAGCTTTCACATTACTATTTTATTTTTGGATGGGTCGTTTATGCGTGATTTGCAAAAATCTTTTAAATTACTATTTTGTAAGTAATAAACGCTTATTTATTCCTAATAGGTCTTGAAGATATTGGTAATTAGTAATTTTTTACATAGGTCTATCATTTGAAAATGCTGGTGAATATGAAATGCCGGTTAAATATTTTATGCATACATAAATGAAATCGAAGTTATTAAACAATGTGTAAAAACGTCTTTTTCAATTTCTTAAACTAGAATGTACCTAAAAATTAAAATTATTAAGTTTTAATTGATCAGAATAGTAAATGTTAAACGTATTGTAAATGCTAAAATGCTAAATTAATGACATTTTTAACTTCAGCCAAAATTTTCGTTATTTCCTGCACATAATAGGTTTACAAAAAATAGGTTAAATATGAAATAAATATTATTTACTAGATATTTTAATTTAGAGTTTCCTGTATTATTTGAAACAAAGAAAGTTAGATTTAAATTATTTGCTTACTTCATTGAAAAGTTCAACCCTAATAAAAAAAGAGAAGAATTGGAGTTATTTTTCAGAAAAAAATTTGTATTAGAAAAATAATTCTTACAAGTAATAAAACTCGATTGCGGTTTTAAATAATTTCAGAAAAAATATAAATATCAATTATACCTTCAGCATTATTTTTGTCGTAATTTCATTAAATAATTTAGTCTTGTATATCATTAATCTGGTAAAAAAATTGCTCAAAGCAATTGCCAACCCAAGTAAGGGAGGATCTTATTACTCTTTATATTTTTTTTAACTAACTAGAAATTTCTTACAAAGTTTTCTCGTTTTTATAAATAATTTCTCTTTCTTCAGATTCCTATTTCGGAGATGGTAAGTAACAGCGCTTAAAGTTTCGTATAAAAAATGCAAGAAAAATATTCTATTAAAATTTTTAAAATTATTTTGGCAAATCAATTTCGCATTATGACCATTGTCTTCAAAAACGCTTATTATACAAGTTATACTCATCTAGTAGTATAACTTTATTTTTTAAATTACTTTATCTCATTTATTTAACAATATAGCATTAAAAAATTTCATTCATGCTATTTAAAAATTATTATCAAAAATAATAATTTAATTGGAGTAATTCATAGTTTTTAAAACTTATAATTTTTGAATTCATGTTATCTAATGAGGAATAAGATTAGGTTTTATAAAATCATACCTACCATTACGTTTGACTAATTTTGACTCCTAATGATAATGAAACAAAAGCAATAGTGTAAATGATGGATCGCTTTAAATATTTCTTATGAAATTATATTACTCTATATGTTTATTTATCATGTTTATTTTCATTACATTAAACAATTTTATAAATAATACTGATAAAGACAATTGATTTTTTTTTTTTTTTACATTGTAAAGTAATTTATAAATTACCACAATGTTCATAAAAGAAACTTACGTATGCAGAGTTTTATTAGAAAAATAACATAACTATGTAATTATTCTAGAAAACTGAAATTTTTTTTAAGAAATCACATACATCAGAACACAGAAATATTAGCATTATTTGCTCTAGATTATTTTAAAAAAGGGATTTTTACTACAAATTTCAACAAACTTTTATGCATAATTATTAAGGATTATAAAAGTTAATGTTATTAAAGTTAATGTTATTAAATGAGTTTTTCTTAATTTACCTTTTAGAATCTAGAGACTTGTGTAAGTGTGGAGAGACTTTTTTAAAATTTCCATTAACTACGAGATTTAAAAAAATATTTATATGAGTATTATTAATATTAACATTGCATTATATGATTTTCCTTTACTTGTTGTTAGTTGATTATTTTGGTAAGAAAAACCTTCTTTTCCTTTCTTTTTTAACACTTTAATCAATATCCTATTTGTTTAATTCTCATTTCACTTTAAAAATTATAATTTATTATAATAAAACGCAGTAATGAAAAAAAAATCTTTTTAGCAATATAGTATTCATGATTTATAAAACATTTTTTTAACAGTTAATTTCCTTAACTGTAATAATAAGTTATATTTAGTCTTCAGTTCTTTTACTTTAAGTTAATATTTCTTCACTTTTTATGATAATTGCTTTCTAATGCAAGCTTCCCAGTTCTGCTTCTGTAATAGTTCTTTTGAAAAATTGTATCTTACAAAACAAAACCTCTGAAAAATAGTAGATACACTATTTTTACTGAATTGTTTATATAAGTATTTATTATTGTAGGTGGTAATTTTGACAAAGGAGGGGGTAAGCATCACTCTTTCTATTAAACTATTTTGATTGTTCAACTAAAATTTTAGTCCATAATACTTTCACAACTAATTATTCTTAATGCTATTAAAAATGAAAGTTACAGTAAAATAATTATTTGATTAAAGTACTAAAATTGTAATTCATTTATAAAAACGAAGGAACAAATTTTTCTTTATAACTTATATTGATTTCCCCAAAACCTATGTCATAATATGTTACTTATTGGTTTTAGATGCAGGCCAATTTGGTAAGTTAAATGTGGTTTTCACTAATTTTTATATTTGTTTCCTAAATGAATGAGTTAGTTAACGTAAAACATATACTATACTGTTTGGAATTTCCATAATTATATATTACTCAATCTAGTTTTTCATTGAATGAATGTATTTTTTATTAGGGAATGGAAATTTACGTGAGTACATATTTATACTTATAAATTACAGGAACTTCTAAGACTAAATAAATTGATCGATTTATTCATTTCTACACGAGAAATAAAAATGGTAAATTTACCAATCCGTATGGTAATAACTTTTCTGGTACAAAAAACTATAATTCTTGAGTTAAAACTGAAATATACGGTATTTAAAATATTTATTTGGTAATTTTTCTGTTCCTTGTCGAAGAGTTTACAGAAATTCTGATTTTCAAAAGCATGGCTCTTATTAACATACATTTAATAAAAAAATTCAAAACTGAGAAGTTAATATAAATGAAAATACATAGTTGTATGCCATGCTCGAAGAGTTTCTGTTAAAATTACTACATTTTATCACAGATTTAAAAAAAAATTATTGTTAAATTTACTAAAATCCTTACCAAAGTGCTTCAGAAAAAGTACTCAGTCTTTTAATCCTCTCATTGAGTCAGCAGTATGGTAAATTTTACAATATTTTTGTACTTTTGACAGTAATTTTTTCTCAGTGTATATTTCAATGTTTTGAATATCCCTTTACAAAATTATTACAAAAATTGATATAAAAGGAAAATTAAAATAACACCATTAAAAACAATTTTATATTTATTTAAATATCTTGAATACATACCATATATTGAACACTACCACAGTATCTTTTTAAAATATTTTAAGCTAAGTCTTAGATCTATACCCATATAAAGGAATAACAGCATGTGACTAATGAATTTCATAAATATCAGCAATTTGCACTTATTTTAATTTTCCATTGTAAAATATAACATATTTCTAGTGTATCGCTTAGTGTTTTGATTAAGAATTCAGTCGAAATCATTTAATTATTATTTATGGTCAAATACAAAATTCAGATTGAGATAAAGTTTATAGTTTTGTATACATAACAGTATTATATGACAATGTATCCCCAAATCAACTTTATTGATCAAATACTCTGATGCAAACATAAAAGTGGAACTTAAAAGAAATTATAAAATAACCTTAAGGTCACAGAATCTATCTATTTTATATATTTAAAGCAGCAAAACCACTTGAAAATAAAGAAAATAATTTTGATAATTTTGACAATGAGAAATGTATTTATGTATGTTAATTATTATTTCTTATAGTTTTTACAGTTCAAAATTATTTAATTTTCTTTCTTAAAAATTCAAATTCAAATTGCATTATGACTTGCCATCACTTTCTGCTGTCAATTATTTTAAAAATGATCTTTTAAGTCTTCATGCATTTTTGTTTTTATCTAACACTTTTTTTTAATTTTGTTTCAAATTGATTATCATATAGTAATTTTTTCAAACAGTTTTACTAATTTGGTACAAAAGATTCTATAAAACAGAATAGTCATTTTATAGATAATTTGAATGAGTTTATTAACGATATATATGCCCTCCTTAAATATTTACAACTAACACAAAATGTATACATTAATACACATTGCAATTGATTAAATTTTATTTAAGCAATTAAATAATAACTCTTTAATAAAGAATTTAAGTGCCGAATATTATAATTGTTCTTTTTTTTCCAATTATATCACAAATGATAATTCAAATATAATATTTTTTTAGTATCATTCTTTTCTCAAATATATGATGGTAAGTAACATATTTTGCAGTTCTGATGTTTTCGATTTTGGCTACAATGTGAGAGAACGTGTACTTGTAACTTTTGTAATTTAATTGTAACTTTTTTAAATAATTTAAATATAGTGTTATCGATTTATTTAGAAAATTTTTAATGCTTACTTGATCCACCATGGCTCAGAAATCATAGGCATTTAAAGAAACATAGTTTATTCTTAATTTTACTAAAATCGTTACCAAAGAGCTTCAGAAAAAGCAGTCAGCCTTTTAGTCTTCCCATTGAGCTTATCATTGTCAGAAAGTAGGGTTCAGCCTCTAATGGCTATATGAAGCCCACATAGCTCGAGACCGATAAGTATCAACTTGTTTGTGAAAGAATGGCGCCATTGAGATCTCATTACCACAACCATATACGTAAATCTGGAGCCTTAACCTTCATGATTCCCCTAGCTCACAACGAACTGTTGCAGGCTTTTGCTTTTTGTAGCGCTTTTGTAGCTCTTATTTAGTAACTGATAGGACGAGAATATAAGAAAAGTATGAGTTGCACCTAAAATGTGCTATCATTTTATAAGAAATGAGAGAAAGTTTTTAAATATCTCAATGTAATTTTTAAACCATTATGCTTTTACTCAAATGCCAAAAAATTGCTAACATGGATATTTTAAATCAAGTTTTTGAACATTTTGAATCGTTAAGTAAGAAAGATAGCTTCTTTAGAGTGGTCAGAAAGAAAAAAAAATTGCTTTTAGTTTTTAAGGAAAGTGGGTAGGCCGTATACCAGAAGGCTAAAATTGACTTTTTTTCGGTGTAATTTATTTCAGCATCTAAAGAAGATAGTGCTTCAGTTTTGTTTTCGCGGAATATTTACTTATGCATGTTCAAACTGAGATAACTATTAATAAATATCTTTGGCAGAAATTGTTTTAAAAAATTATTAATTTAGAACTTTAAATTTTTTAACAAGTTGTATCATTTTTAAGCAAAAATATCTAATAACTCAAAAAGTATTCCTGTTAACACTAAAGCATTATCACCGCATACAACTGATTTTATCTAATATGTACTTCAGAAATTTCAAAGCGATATCATAAGTAGTTTCTCGGAAAAAGTTAATCAGAAAGGACTTTAGCTTTATATATATCTATATATATCTGTATCATTAAGGAGAGTTGGGAAGGCATTGTTTGATATATGTCTTTCTAACTCCACTAAATGATATCAAACTTTTGGTTTTGGTTATCGTAAAACTTAAAAAAAAGAGGAATGAAAATTTGTTTTTTTTGTCATTCTGTAGAAAAAAAATTGGTGGAGAAATAACTAAAATTTTGGAGGCCTATAATTTTTTCTTAATAATAATAAATGGTACACAAATTAGTCAATTAGCAAAATTTTTCAGTTAATTAATTTGAAAAATTATTTCAACAATTAATTATCGAAATAAATTTGTAAAAAATAGCAAAAAATCTTCAAGGTGCAAAATTTTGGGACTTAAACAGCAACATTACATGTACAGAGTTCATACAGAGATGTTCGAATGCAATTTTGCTCAATTTTTTTCCTAATTTTGGTATTATAACATAATTGATGTTATTTCTGCTTATATCACAGGTCCATTTTTCCATTCAGGTGAAATATACACTTTTTTTACTCTCATTCCTGCTTAATTATTTGAAATTAATCTCACACAACTGAAAATATCCTTATATGTGATTCATAAAACGTATTTCTATTTTGCCATTTAAATATTTTTTTGAATACAATGGATTCCCTTTAATTAAGAATGATAATTTGGAAATTTAAGGCAATTTGTACTAACCATGGTTCCCATTGACTTACAAGACGTTTTTGCCCACCTGGAGGTGGGTTCTGTTAAGATTCGCATCCCATTCGCTAGAGTTTTAGTTTTACCAACTCTTTAATGTTTTATTATTAATTTAAAGAATTTTATATTCTTTTGAAATTTAATCAATTGAAAATTATTTTTCTAATTTTAGTTTGAAAAGTACATAATTTTGTTGGTAAAAAATAAAAAAATATGTGAAACTATTTGAGTAGTATGTAATCCCCTAAATATATTTTTTAAAACTTTTATCTGATTTTAAATCACTCATTTCAAAATAGTTGTAATACAATTCTTTTCTACATACACCACCAGTGGCTTACATACTTATTACTCTGTATTTTTTCTTTCTTCATTTTTCTTCATACTTCATTTACAAATTAATAGAGTTGCACTTACAATCAAAACAATTCATAAATTTACAGTCAATATGATAAAGGTAATGGGAATTTTGCATGAAGCATTTTTGAGAATTCGAGATATGTGCTACGCATTGAGAGGACAAAGCAGTTCTAAGTGAAAAGAAAATCGAATGTTCAAGGAGACTCTTTTTTTGTTCAGATCTTTATGTAATTAAATCGTGTCTATTTTATGATTTCAGAGATATTTTTCAGAAAGTAAACTGTTTAATGTATAAATAGTACCACCTAATTCATTTTGCTGCTCGAGTTTTGATTTGACTAACAATTACATATGAGTTTTAAATTCAAAAATAAATTGCACTACACTATCGCTAAAATTTAGGGCATTTAGTTTTGTTTTTAATATTTTAATATTTGAAAGAACTATTCAGATGCTTTCATTGATTTTTTCACAAATCGTTTGTTTTAAATATTTATTAACATTTGGTACTAGTAAGCTATTTTTGGTTTTTAGGAAGAGAAAAATGTTCTTTTAAAAGTAAAAATAGTTTCTAAGAGAAAAGAAAATTAAAATTATAACGCGAGTTTGGAAATAAATATTTCAGTATTCATTATTCGCAAAGACAATTATTCTTATTACACCTGTTTAAGCATCTAACTTTGCTACTGAAACAAGTGAGGCTGTTTTGTGTAGCTTTTCGCGCTCAACAGAAAGAAAAGAATATTCCAAAGTCACAAGAATTTTTACATTGAAAAAACAGAGGAAAAGAAGAAAAATCTTATTCTTTTACAGGGGAACTTAATTTGAATATGAATTATTGCATTGTAAAGATGGCGATGCTCAAATTTCATTAAGTGCACTTAACAGTTAATACATAACGTCAGCAGTCAACAATTACAAAATAACGGAGGTAGTACAAATAAGTAGTCCAATCAATAACATCAGCCTTTTCTTATTAATGTGTATTTCATTAGAATAAAAATCGAAGTATTTGTATAATTTTTATTTTACCCTCTATAATTTAAACTATTATATTTTTTAACATTTTACTATGATTTTGAATAGTATAAAATGAAATATCTTTTCTATTTCGTTCTTTCAATTAAAGTATCATTAATTGTATATTGTTTCTAGGTCAAATTTCAATGCTTGATTCATTTTTTTTCAGATGATATGATGATTCTATAGCTTCATTTGAATGATATTGTTATCTAATAGGTGCGTTTTAAACAGAAGAAGATAAACGCAGAACGAAATTCTGTGACATAAGACATTTCTAAATATTTTTAAACTCTCTATATAAATAATAATAATAACTATGTATAATAACTAGGCATTGTTTTGGAAGACGTATAAATAAAATAATTGTGAATGAACTATGTTGTAAATTGTTTGATTCAAAGTGTGTGATTGTTTTGAAATCTTGTATTGTGTGAATAAAATTTATTTTTTAACGATCAATTTCTTTTCTATATGTAATTGGAAGGCTTTATTATCTCTTATAGTGCTATTCAGATGGAGAAAAGGAGGTCTGATTAGCAGTTTGCTTCAATGATTTTGAGATAAGGACTAGTGTAATCGGTTATTGACATATTTTTCTTGATTTCCAACCACGCCTCTGTGAAATCCAGTGTTATATGTCGTTTCATTGCACCCAACTGCTATAAAATCCTTCGTGGTAACTTCTTTTTGTTAGTTAATTGATTAGTAACACTGAATGCAATCGAAACTATATTTACTATGACTGGTGTTACTAGACCAATGCTGTTTCATAACAGTTTTCCGACTTCACTTTTTCTCACATTTCTCCAGCGTTAGTTTTGCATGTTCTCTCTCCCCAAAATAAAAGATTTTTATTTGAGTTATATTTTTGGTGTTTGTTTAAACAGTTTACACAGCAATGTAGTTTCTCTATTGATTTTATAATGGTCAATAAATTTTGTTGTATCGTCTACTATTTTATATCACAGCGAATGAGAGCATCAGCTGCTATCAAAGCAGCAGATCACCAGTAGATTGAATGTTCTTTTGAAAGAAATTTTTTGAAGGAAATATACTACTAGAGAGCTAAATAATTTTTGTTTCGCTGTTTTAGCATATGAAATATGATATCATTTTCGTAACTTTTCCTTGAACTTATAATTTCTTACAATGTTTGAGTTTTCATTTTAAAATTATGGTAAAATTATTTGCAACAGTTCGTCCATTCAACTCACTGTAAAGTTTACAATAAAGAACATGTTTTACCCGTACGGTTTTGAAACCACTTACAGCTAGTATGGTTAAAAAACCATGAATGCAAAACTATACAGTTTCTGAACCATTTACAACTAGTTTGGTTTCAAAACCGTAAAAAAAATATTTAACAAAACATTTGAGATAGTTTATCAGCTGTATGGAGCTGCCATCTGTGAGCGAATGAGAGTAACGTATTCTAATATCCCAGGGTCAAAATTAGGGAGTGCAGGACACTAGAAACTCTTCATAGAAAATATTGTGGTCAACGCTGTGCCTTGAATCCCTTGTTCTTTTGGTCATGAGAATAACAGATTAGCCCTCTCGGCTATAATATGCACCCATCCGCACGGAGCTAAGTGGCTTCGTGGCTTTATTAGGTGGGCTTAATAGGTGTGATAAAATTCTTGTTATATAACTGTATTAAATGAAAAAAAACCAAGAAACTGTTTTTCTCACTGTTAACAGTTTGAATATCATCTTGTTTATGGTTATTTGACTGTTTTGTTTGATTATGGTAAAATAACTTTTAAATAAATTGTTATTTAACCATTTTTTCCGAGAAATTTCTTACAGTGCATCGTGCATATCCATCTGTCACATTTTGATTTCCTCAATTGTTCCTTGAGGCTCTAGGACATTATTAATGAGATGTTCTTCTTTTTTATTTTGTAATCTATATTGCTTTCTCATAATGTTTTGAGTTTAAAGTAAAGCCACGTTACTAATTACCATTTTTTTTGTGTAGTATGGTGATCTGATATAAACCTTTGGAATATTCTTAATGTTACCTTATGCCTTATGCTACCTTATACTAATATAAAATTTTTATGCCGAAAATTGGGAATTTTCGCTTGAAAAAATTTCTAATCATGCTTAAAAAAATTTCAAAGCGTGATTGGGATAGTTAAAAATTTAATGTATGAAAGATTATATTTTATTTCTTATTCAGGAATCAATAGAGATACTTTTGAGGAGGGAAGCATCTCAAGTTTGAAAATTTGTCGAAAACGTCAAAACTGTTACTCCCTAATAGCTATATGTTTAATTAATGTTCGCTTACGTTGTCCTTATATTAAATGGTCTTCTATTTTCGCTGTATTGTGTAAGATTTTTCATGAAAATACAGATTAGAATGATAAGTAAGAGACAAAAGTGCTGTTTATTGACTATAATATTTCTTAAAAAGTTATTAGATATCAAATCAGCATTAGTTTTTGGTTCTCTTATTTGCATTAAAAATGAAAAATTAATTATATTTCAAATTAAAAAATATGTCAGCAATTTTCGTATAATGGTGCTGACAATTGTTTTACAAGCTTAGGAGAACACTAAACTTTGCAAAAGGCATCGTGTATATTTTATAAATGCATTGTACTATACGTAATTGTACATTTTTTACTAATTTTCGATATCAAATTTAAAAGTTGAGTTAAATATTCCGTAGAACAGACATATCATGCAATTTCAAATATTCATAAGTTATTATCTTTATATACATATTTCGTCTGTTCGTGTGTATGTCACTGAACTCCTCCTAAACGGCTGGACTGATTTAAATGAAATTTTCTGTGTACCTTCAGAAGGATTCGAGAATGGTTTAGATTCACAATAGAACATTCTGCCACAAACCGTTCCAGCGGTATCAACGAAAATCGAAATGGAATTTTCTGATTGGTTAAAAGTTAGCATTGTTTTAAATTTTGCTGTACACGAATCAGTTTTCAAATATCTTGAAGATAACAACAGTGATATTTCTATCTTATAGCTCTATTCTTTTAGAAAAATAAATTACATGTACTTTAATATTTAATCATAATTCGGTTCTTTATTTCAGGTGAGCACAAGCACGTAAAATCAACGAGAATAAGTTTCGTTATTATTGGTCGTATCACGGATTTAGTATTGTGAAAACTGTTTAATAAAAATCAAGGCAAAAGCAAATTTTATTCATCTTGCACGCTTTTAATAATTATTTATATTTAGTATGCAATTTTAGCTCAATTTAGTATGCAATTTTTCATTGCTGACAGTTGTCATTTGAAAACTATTAGATTGTTTATTATTACAAAGTTTGCGAATTCACATTCATTTTAATTATTTCATTTAAAAAATAGGAGTAGACTATATTTGAGGGTGCCCCTTGATTCTCACCAAGTTGTGATAGCGGTTGATCTCCAAGCTGGCCGATGTTGAACCCCAATCGTGATTCTGATTCGTTTAAATTTCAGCGTTATTTTTAAATGTTCAACGGTATATGTAATTTCAGAAGTCCGTTAGTTCTATGTTGGATACCGGCTGGTTAGGTTACTTTTGCTTCTGATCAATAGGATCGAAGGTATGTGGGAAGTCATAAAAAAAGGACTTTAGAAAAAAATGTCACCGCCATTCCGATACCACAGACGCCATTTTCAATTCGTATTTCGCCGAATTTATGTGGCGATGGAGGAACACAGATTCTATTCATGATAAATTTAGACAGTATCTAACTGCTATTAGAGAATTCTGTGCACCTAAAACTGAGGAAATTCAAGCTTAATGAATAAGTGAGATGTTTTTTTTTTCCTTTTCTTTCTGTGCTTACTCCATTAATTTTTATTTCGATTCAAAATGCATTTTATTGGGTTTATTAATTTTGCTTACATTGGGTTCATTGCAATTTTATAAAGTTTTGGCCGATGTCTTGCTGGAATTTTCCAATGTATTATTAAAATATCATTATGTTTTGGCAGCCATTCCTGTTACCGCGGTGTTCCGCGCAAACAGGAATGGTGATAAACATAAGTTACCAATTTCGTCAAGGGGCACCCACAAGTATATTTTTACCAAAAATAGATTTTTGTTTTAAATTTTATCATTATTATATTTCTTATTTAATTTACTTCATTTTTATTGTTTTTTTATTATTTAAAATAAATACGTGAATTTTCGAATTAGCAAATTTGCGACCACTGTCAACTTCTACATTTCTTTTTGTTTGAAAGAGAATATTTGCAAAAATATGCCGCCTAAACGAATCGCTCTTAGTCGATCAACATCTCAAGCACGCAAGAAGAGAACTAACCGTGTTTCAGAAAAATCGGAGCAACGGGAAGAAAGACTTGAAACTAATCGAGAACACAATGCTTTAGCCCGTTCCTTAGAAACGTCTGAGAAACAGGAAAGAAGACTGTTAACAAATCAACAACGCACTACTCAAGCCCGTTCGTCGGAAACATCAGAGCAACGGGATGCAAGAATAAAAATCAATCAAGAACGCACTTCGCTATTCAGACGCTGCCAATACTCTGATTCGAATCTCAGTGCATTTCACTATGATCCGACAACCAACTATAGTCTTTCACCCAAGCGTCATCATCGGAAAAATGGATCAATTATGTATGTTTTGTAGTGCTCTCAAATTTAAGAATGAAACAGCTGGAATTTGCTGTTCTGGAGGCAAAGTGTAACTACCAGATTTAACGTCGCCAGCCGAGCCATTATCAACGTTGTTATCGGGTCAAGCAAATCGATAGAAACTTTTCTTGGCGAATATAGGTCAGTACATTCGTGTTTCCAAATGACTTCATTCGGTGCTGCTACAAATATCGGTGCGCATATGGACAGCTTTAGTTATTTATTACATTCACATGCAATCCTGCTTGAGCTAAAATTAAAGAGCTTTAGTAACTTAGGCAAACATCATCGGATCTTCATTATGCATTATCACACGTGAGTTAAAACAAATATTAATCTCTAAACTTGGTTTTATTGCGAAAAGTCATGTTTTTAGAGAGACACGGTGTTTGATGCATTCTATTGAACGGCAGAAAAAGAGAATTGCCACATGATTTGACTTATTGAAAAACTCACACCAGGACAAATTGGTCAGCTCATATCAGCAGAAATATTCATGACGCCATTGATCCAGAATTATTTCAGATTATCATCCAAAATATGTTTCATGGTCGGTGTGCATCACCATACATGTCTGTTTGAAAATGCACTAACGATATCCTAGAGAATTAACTGTTGAGACTATCACTGGTTTTTTCAGTATTAAATAAAATTCTCTATTCAAATCATAATCACAAATTTCATTTACACACTTAAATACAAAATTTAAATTCAAACTGAAAGCTTTGCAACGCACGCAGGGTACAGCTAGTTTAGATATAAATTCAAATAAAAAATGACTAAGATGATAAAAAAGATATAAAATTAAAAACAATGAATAAGACATTTCTTTTTTATAACTCTGTATAATTAAAACTATTAGAAAGTAACTATTCTCAGGAAGAAAACAAGCTGATAGAGAATTTTAAAATAAAAAGTGACTAAAACTAAAAATAATATCATGAATAAGTTGCATATTTAAAACGAAAACATTAAAAAATCTGTTTTGTTATCAGCTAGATATACAACATCAGTTACTTTAATAGTTTTTAAAATTAAATTTCCGTTTAAGATCTGGGGTAAAAATTTGAATTCCATTCGTTTTTTTATAATTTAACGTTATTATCAAACATTTGTATTCTCATTAACTGTAAATATATTAGAATAAGTTAATTCAAATTGATCAAACTGTTTTATTTAGTAAAAATGTTTTTGAATGTATTAACAATAGTATAACTGCCGTATTTTGAACTTATCTAAAACCGTCATTTGGGACTAATGTCACTAATTTCACCCCTTTGAGAAATTGATGTTATTCCAAAATAAAAGATTTTTTAATTCGTGAGCATTTTTAAAAATACAATACATTAGAGTTTTAGAGTTGTTTTAACAGCATATTGCAATCCCATTATATTTTTATATTTTTCAATCATTGTTGAACATTATAGATTATGTTTTTTCATTTTGATATATGGTTTACTATGGTTAATATGTTTTTACTTAAATTAAAATTATGTCTTCTTATTTTATCTTTCTATAATTGCGCATTTTAAAGTTTTATGTATGCATTTAAATATGCCAAGGGTGACATTTTTGTGCCACTCGTATTTTAACTAAAATATGAAGAAAATTGCTTGAATTCAGGAAGATATAATAAACTTAAATATTTAAATTGAAAAAAGTTTTGCTTTTTTTTGTAATATATATGATAACCACATATCTTATAACAAAATGAGAATTGTAATTTTGAAAAAGTTTTGTTCAGTAAGAAATGCACAATATCTTAATACTTAAGATAATCTTCATTATTCTTTATGATTTCACAAGACGAGTATCTAGTCATATAAAATAACGCTTTTTTGAGAATTTGCTATTTTTATAATTGTTGTGGGATCGTTACAGTTATTCTTAACTTTTAAAGCATATCTGACAAGCAACCTCTTTAATGATTATGAAAATAACGTGTACTGCCAGTAAAAAAAATACGAATGAGATTGAGAATAAAGACATTGATCATGAAGATAACGTATACTGATAAATTCAAAAGGAAAAAAAAAGAAGAATGAAATTGAGAATTAAGATACCGATTATAAATATTACGTATGCTGTTAATATGAAAAAAGAATGAGATTGAGTAATACAAGACAGAGAATAAAACTTATTTCATAAAAAAAATGAGAAAAAAAAATTAGTAAATAAAATTTAACATCAACATTACAAAGATTATTATTTAAAAAATACACGAAATTCAATATTTATTTATTTATTTCAAAATTTTTTATTTTTGTTGAAAAGTTCTCAAAATTGCTTCAAAATTTGATTCGGGTAAAACTTGCTCAAAGTGAGATTTATTTTTTCCCTTTATCGAAAAGCTTTAAAAATTCCTTTCAGCTACTAAACATTTTAATATGTTTAATGTGGCTTAATTCGAACGTCAAGAGACATGGGACAGTGTTTAGGAGAAGTGTAAAACTGCATTAAGAAAAAAGTATGGTCAAAACTACTAGAATATGGTTTACTTTTCCATGTTTCTATCTTTATCTAAATACACTAAAAAGAGCTGTAATTTTTCCCAAAGCGGTTCGGTATTGATTTTGTTAAAATTAACTATAAAATATGGATAATTAATGTCTAATGAAAGTTTAGTAAATGTGGTGAAATATGGTAACAATGGCATTTTAAAATACGGCACAAAAGCTGTTTATTCAATTATATTCAATTTTCAGTTTAATATTTTTTACTAACTGTGTGATAATAAGGATTTTCATTATTTAAAAAAAATCTGAATTTCTAGAAAACAGTAGTTTATAAATATTAAATTTACTAGATGGATGATTTAAATACCGTATATATTTATTTTATTAACTGGAATTTTGTTTTTTTTTAAATCAGAAATTTCCTGACCGCACAGTACCATAATTTTACAAAAATTTGATTCTCTGCGTGTGTTTGGAGCTATTATTATTCAATATTTAATGGATTTTATTAATATTTTTACAAAAAATATTCAAAAAAGTATTTTTTTCTCATATAGTCTCAATTAACGTATATTAAAATTATATTCCATGCAGTACGGCAATTTTACGAAAATTTAATTCTTCGTGTGTGCTATGCGCTAATATAATACAAATTTTAAGGGTTTTCATAAATATTTTTATAAAAAATATTCACGAAAATAAATATTTTTTTCTCATAAAGTATCAATTAACGGATATTAAATTTATTAAAAAATAGTGATAAAAGTGCTAAAGGAAAAAAATTAATCCAAATTTGCCTTTCACTACATTTAAGAGAAAAACAAATATAATAGTTTACTTGTCAGTAAAAACAATTATTAGATTTAGGATGCTTCACTTTTTATTTATTTCAATAACAAGTTTACTGTTCACAAATCTTAATATTAATAAAAAAAACGCCTTTTTCTTATACTTACGTGCGATATTTATTTTTTTCTAGTTTATTATTTTATTAATCCAAATTGTCTCTATTAAATTACGGAATGTGTTTGCTATATTTTTTATGAGAATATTAACAGAATAGCAAAACATTTGTAACAATTGAAAACGAAATAAATTTTGCAAAGTTTTAGTCTGAAATTAATTCGTCTCAAAAGAACAGTGAGCTTGTTCTTTCTTTTTTAATCATTTTTAATTACTTTGTCCCATGTCGTACAATTTCTTTTAATTTAATTTCGAAAATTTTAATATAATTATTTATTAAGAGGTAGGGAAACATTATTTAAAGTATTGTTTTTATTTAATGAGCGAAGATTAAGCAGTTAGGAAAAAATAGAAATCTATATATTGATCTTATAGTGTGTTAAAAAGATTTATAGCCCTGATTTTACCAATTATTTATAAGTTAAAGGTATTTTACTTTAGTTTAGATTTGCAAAGTGAAAAATTAATTAAAAAGTTCTTAATCTTTTACATCTAATTAATAAATATATTGAGGATTTTGTAAAAACTACGGCATTTTTTTTAGAAAAAAAGCAGACTGTGTTTTAAGATTTACAGTAAATAGAAATAAGATAAAGTAAATAAATTACACAAGGGTAATTAAATTTAACTTCAGAATAAAACTGGAAGAGGGACGTATAATTTAATAAATAATTGAAAATAAATCCTAATCTGAAAACTATATTGACTTAAATAACTAAACTGCTAATGATTGGATTTGAAAGCGTAATCTCATATATGCTAATAGATTAGCTCTAACTATTTATTAAATTACAAACAAAACAATAACGTATACCTTCTCTGAATAAATAAACAGTTTTCAATATTTTACCATCAAATTATGGGAGTGCCCGAGATCCAATAATGTTTACCCAATGTTTGTACCCGTAACTTAAATTTCATTTTTTGAGTTTTTAGTTACTACTCTAAAATTTAAAAGCAAATAGGAAAATTAGAGTTAAAAAAAATATTAAAATCTTAAAAGTGAATATTTTCATTACTTAAAACTACGTAACGTTAATTTCTTAAAACGATAATATACAGCAATATACAAAATACATACAGCAAAATTGGTTGAATAGTTTCTGAGTTATAAAATTTCAATAATGAGGTATTTTTGTTGTTCTATTTTTCTAAATTCTTAACCAAGTTTGGTATTTCTTTTCTCAAAATTACAGTTTCAAGTGACGCAAAACCGTACAATTCAAAATTTCAATCCTTCCAAAATTTACCAATAAGAAATTATTAAAATTTTTTACATCTTTCGATAAATTAAAATTGTTATTTAGTACAAAAGAATTTAAAGATTTGCGGCGACTGAACTTAGCTTAATCGTAACCGTGACAGCTACGATCAGTAACTGTCTCTGTCATTCACCAGAAGAATCCTAACCGCCATCGTAGAATGACACGTTGCTCTGTTTTCATATTTTCCCTTTTTATACTTAATACCTAAATGTTAAATAAATACTAATAAAATGTACACTCAATCTATTCATCTCCTGGACACAACCAACCACCACAGTGGGGACCGGGGGAGTGTGCGGTGACTGAACTTAACTTAATCGTAACCGCGACAGTTACGATCAGTAACTGTCTCTGTCATTCACCAGAAGAATCCTAACCGCCATTGCAAAATGACGCTCTGCTCTGTTTTCATATTTTCCCTTTTTATACTTAATACTTAAATGTTAAATAAATACTAATAAAATGTAAACTCAATCAATTCATCTCCTGGACACAACCAACCACCGCAGATTTGTAGATATTTGAGTATTAGAACAAAAGTTGTTCAGGTTGATTTTTTTTTTTTGGTGTTCATTATACAATAATGGTTATACTTTAATAATTAGATTTTTTTTCTGCCTTCAACACTTCAGAAGAAATAATACGTTTAGAGTGGTTTCTTCGTGCATTTGTTTAGACAATATATGTAATTTCAATACAAAAGTAGAGAGTTTATAACAGAATTGTATGATAGTGTTTATACAATTTAAGATTTAGTTAAAATTTTTAGCTATGTCGATATTGTATTGAATAATGTTGGTTTAGGTTTATCACAGTTATTGTTTGGAAAATAAAGGTATCGATGGGAAATAATGATATTGTATTATCCTTTGCACGAATTTTCTTAATAATTATAAAATAAGAACAGTACAAGTACAATTATATTGAATCGACACTGCATAAAGTCATGCTTAATATTTCGGGTCTTACAAAATTCTAGAATAAAATATAACAGAAAAATGTTATATGTTATTAAAACATTTTAAGTACACAGTAAAAAAATTCCGGATTAAATTACTGTAAAATGGTACTTTTTATCGTAAAATAAATCTTTACAGGAACATGTGAAAGAAAACAAATTCTGACATACTGAAGTTTTTACAGTAATAACTACCATAAAATCATTGAATTACTCTAATTAAATAAGCATTAGAGATAAATTACTACAAAATAATATTTCACGATAAAATTGGATTGTACGGTAAAAAGGATTTGATGGATGATGTATCCCAAGTGACGGTACATAATTCCGCAATTTGGTCCGAAATTTTTTACAATGTAATAATAAATTCTTTTTTTTCTGCTCATCGTTAAATAATTGGGAATAGGATATCAAATGTTCATAGTTAAAAAATTGATATAATCACTAGTATTGCACGAGGAAAAATAATTCTGTCACAATTGCCATTCTTGCAACGTAAAGACATTTCTTTTAAAAAGCAACAACAACATAATGCTGGTAATTTAACCAAAGTTTACGACATTTAAACCATTCGTTTGGTAGTTTTTCCATTTGGAAATGCTGTATCGGAAAATCTGGTTTTAAAAATTATAGTTATTACTAACACACATTTATACAAAGTAGAGGTTTTTCCTACATATTCTAAATCTACTGCTTGATTGGCTACACCCGAACATATCCTCGACTGCCTTGGTCCTTCCAGTGGAAATCTCTGCGAAGATCTGTCCTACGTGCTTGATATGCTCAGAGTTGCTGTTGTTATTTTTGTTCATTTACGTCGCAATAGAGCTGCACAATGGGCTATTGGCGAAGATCTGGGAAATATCCCTGAGGATGATCCGAAGACATGCCATCACAATTTTGATCCTCTGCAGAGGGGATGGCACCCCACTTCAGTAGCCCGACGACCCGCACACGAAGTCGAGCACTTTACGGTAAAACAGTTTAATGAGGACCAATACCGCACACCCTCGGTCCCTACACAGGCTGATCCAAGTCGTCAGCCACCCACACACTGACCGTAGTCAGTGATGCTTGGCTTCGGTGATCTGCTGTGAACCGTGTCTTAACGATCAGATCACTGCGGGACACTCAGAGTTGCTGGTGGCATGAACTAGATTTAGCTTTACTAACAATTGAGGACTAGCAACATCACACAAAATACTGTTTATAAGCTTTCAAGTTGAATATCAAGAGTCTAGTGGAAGAACATATGGCAGAAATTAGATGCATCCACTATTGGGAGGAAGTAGCTGGCTCGAATCCCATTTTTTCTTTTTTTAAATTTTTGCTATTTCTTTTTCCACATTGTGCTGACAGTACTTCGAGTTATCAAGTACTTATAAACTGAACTTTGTAATGAGTGCACATGCCTGCATATGTATGTCTAATAATAAATAAATAAATAAAAGTAGGTGGATCAATTTTGAGGAGATATTCGAACTTGGTACATACACATTTTCATTTTAAAATATTGAAATATTATTAATACGAAACAATTAAGTTACTGATTTTTCTCCTTGTTCAGGCATTTGTATATTTACAAACACGCCTTTTTATTGATTTAAGGGAAGCAATGTAATTGTACGGTCATAAAGCACCGTACTCAGTACATCACCGGAATAAAGCATCTGTGGCTGCTGTCAGTAAGCGGGGAAGGCTAACCACTTTTATCAGTTTGTGAAGACTGAGGGTGCACGGTATCGGTCCTCATCAAACTGTTCTACTGTAAATTGGTCGACTTCATGTGCAGGCTATTCAGCTACCACAGTAGAGTTCCTATAATCTCTGCAGAGGATCAAAATTGTGATAGCATGCCATGGAATCATCCTCAGGGCGTAGACCATCTTCAGTAGCCTATAATGCAGCTCTAGTGAAACATAAATACTGATTGATAAAGTTAGACTATAGTTAATATAGAAATAAAAATAAT
Organism: Parasteatoda tepidariorum; assembly: GCF_982258835.1. NCBI lineage: Eukaryota > Metazoa > Arthropoda > Arachnida > Araneae > Theridiidae > Parasteatoda > Parasteatoda tepidariorum. The sequence goes on from NC_141757.1 coordinate 42,317,733, forward strand.
TAAGTGACCAAAAACGAAGTTTACAAGCTTTTACTAAATAAAATAGAAATTACCCTGATGAAAATTTTATCTGCGGAAACTTTTTGAAAGGTTTTAACCCTGAAATGTTTACCTAAAAATGTATATCACATATACCTCATAAACAACTGTAAATATATTGCTTAACATATATGTTTATATATTTTCAATTTTGGAGCTTGAGACGAAATAAAAACAAATAGAAAATATACATCATTCACATTTTGCCTTTGCCATTATTCTTATGCCATAAAAAAGGAGTAAATTAAAGATGCTATCACTAAAGCAAATGCAGCGGTCGTACAAGAAGTGACACAATTACAGCCTCTGAACTTAGGTACGTATTTAATGATATCTCGAAAATAATTTCCCTGTTTTAGTGTTTAAGCGGAAGCTGCATTGGATAGCTGCGTTTCCTGTGTTTTCCGTTTGGAGCAATGTCATTATATCAGCTTATTCTAGCATGTAGCATCTTGGGAGGTATTATTTTTTAAAAACTATGAAACAGTGACTGCTTATATCATGGATTGTAATCATTGCCATCATCTAATAAAAGTGATAATTAAAAAAAAAATTCTAAAAATAATAATAAAATCTAACTTAATTTTTATATTTTATAGTTGGTGTATTTCCAATACGTAAGTTGAAAACAACTGTTATAAAATCTTTACATATGACATTTAAAAAAATAAAATAAAAATAATAATAGTATTTAAGGATTCTTTTTTATTTTATACAAGGTGTTTCGTAATCCTTACTCAGATAATTAAATTTCTAGAATTCATATGAAAATTTTATAAGGATTTTAAAAATTAATTAGTTATCGCAGTTTTGATCTGATGTATTTAATAAAATGAAAGTGCAGAAAGGGTCATTTTCAATTTTAAACTAAACGCGAGTTCTTTTTAAAAATACCAATTTGTTCAACAGTTATTTTAATATTAAGAGTTGTTTTCGTGAATTTTTTTTAACTTTTTTTTTTGCTTTTAATAACGATTATTTATCGATTGTGGTCGAAACATATGTCTGTCGAATTAATTATGTTCTAAGCTCCTACTTGAGTTGTTGCCAAAAGTAACAAAAAATAGATACATAAAATTAAAAGCACAAGTGACAACATATCTATCGAATTTTTTCAAGAATATAAATATCGCAATTGAGTTAAATATCGTTTGCATCTTGAACTGTTATGAAGTATAATATTATTGTTATAAATTGTAACGAGTAAAATTACTTCTCATATATTACTTTTTCCTGCGTCATACTTCAAATAAAAGTAATCGCTTATCTTTTACAATTAGCATAATAACAAGATGTTCTTACATAAAATTATATCAATTGTATGTTTTATATACAAAATTATCTTTTTTTAAAGTGTCGAATTAGGGAAAAATTCCTGAGGTTTTTGAGCGGAGCCTCTTAATATTATTGCTGTTGTTACGACTATAGCATACATCATCACGCCTGCTTGGTGAATCCAAGCATATTTAAGACAGAGAGAGCATTTCATGTTTTTGAATGCGTCATACACTCGGCTAGAATGCGTCATACACTCGGCCATACACGCGTCACAGCCCGTTTATTGTACTGTCACCCTTGATACTTTGATTATGCTGTGATCAATAAATTAACTTTGGTAACAGTTACCCATGTTCAACAAAGAAAATCATTTAAGGAATTACTTGAAACATTTAACATTGACAATCAATTTTATTAATACTCAAATTTTCACACAAAAACGCAATCAAAACATTTCCAAATGCTATCAAGAAGATATCAACTACTTCCAAATTATACGTTACTTCAAGTTTAATATTTATCAGCACAAAATTATCTTTTCAATAAAATGCAATTAAAAATCTAAGGCTCAACATTCTATTATTCCAAATCTCGAAAAAACAATTAAGAATCAAAGGCACACTTATCATAAAATCTACTAAAATCAATTAAAAATATAGATCATAATACTCTTTGAGTCCTGTAAACACGAAAAAACTTATCTCAAAATATATATCTTAAAATACAGTAGAAACAATGAAAAGTTAGGGTAAATTATTCTTTTAAAACTGTACTAAAATCGAACTTATAAATTATAATATTTATTATATAAAATATATATAATAAATTTATAAATTCACACCAAAATACGGACCAAATCCCTGTAACGCCCACCGGTATTGCCGCTAGACGCGTGGATCAGGTCAACATTCCATTCTCTGATAGACAGCACTTCAAGCTTCTTTGGGCTTCCTTCTAGTAAGGCAGTTCGCACTTGCGGGACAACTGACTTTCAGCATTGAGACGCTTGGGATAGGAAAACAGATACGAACATAGCGGCTTCCGTCTTAGATCCCCTTTCTCAGCGACTCCAGCTTTAATTCATCAACCTCTCAGCGGTACCGTCCATTCTCCCTCAGTCTTCGTCTTCGTCCTTGATTTGGCTGAGGCCTTTCACCTCTTCATCTTCAACTTGTTGGTCTTTAGATGTTTCTGTCTTGATGTGGAATCTAGAAAGGAAAAGATTAAGCAAAAGAACTATTAAGATCATATTGGGGTGGTGCTAAGATCTGATTGGTCCAGTAGTTGGGATCTGGGCGGGGCTAGAATTTCCTGGTTACAAGTAATTTTGTAGCGCCAGTTTTGATAGTGGTGTATTAGTGAACTAGGAAAATTTGAAGATAAATTTAGGCCCTAAAAAAAAGGCCTTTTTTAATTCAATTAAATTAAGGAGAAAATTAGATTTCAGGGTTTAAATTGTGCAATTTTAAAATTATTTGAAAGAATTGCGTCCCTCGTGAGGAAGTGCGCTATCGGTCTAATTTTACTATCCTCAATATACATTTCAGTTTGAAAAATTTTATTGTAGTTTGCAACATCGCAATTTATTGCTTTATTGAAGAAGTTAATATTAATATCTAAGATAGTTTCGGTTAAGGTTTTTAATTTAAAGTCTCTATGAATAGCATTGTTTCTGATGTAATATGGGACTCCGCTGAGTCTACGCAACATTTTATTTTGGAATACATTGAGCTTTTTTGCCTGTGCTTTATTTAAATTGCACCAGGCTGGTGATGCATATGTTAATATGGGTCTAATATATGTAATATAAATGAATTTTTTTATTCTTAAGAGATAATTTAGAATGTGGGTTTAAAAGACATTTGAGTTTATTATAAATGCTATATGATTTTGCTATGATATGGTTTATGTGGTCATTCCAGTTGAGATTTTTGTTGATAGTTTGTCCTAAATAAGTCGCTTTATCGACTATTGGTATATCATTATCAAAGAATGTAAGATTTTGTTGTATTACTGTGTTTTCGCCCTCAGTTACTATTCACAACCTTTTTATTCTTTTGTCAGCAAGGCGAAAGAACCTCAGACTAACCTGTTTTCCTCCCACGAGCAGTCACGCAACCAGTGGACGTCAGAACAAAAAAAAAGTTCCATGAGAAAAACAGTCCCAAATTAAATAATACATTATAAAACTGATAAGACAATACTAATTAAATATAAATAAACTTAAATCCACATAATTTAACCCAAAAATCCCAATTTAAAAGGATAATTACAATTTCTAATAAATATCAATATAGTGATGACATTTAAACTTTATAATGGTGCTGCCATCTGGAGGCAAATCAAGTTACACCATAAAAACTCACAAGAATTCGAAAATAAGCAGAGCTAACCAGTGCAGCCATCTATTGATGAAATAAGCGAACTATTTCCGCTGAAAAAGTAACCCATCTTCAAAAATATTAAAAAAAAATTACAATAAATTTCTATTTATTACAATGCCATCGCCTCACCAAAAAAATTAAAAGATACTTTTAATTTTTTGAAATACTAAAGCACAATTTGTTAAGATGACCTGGAACGCCATCAAGAAACAAAGAACGCTAAATTACTGGTATCAAAGGGGGAAAAAATTCTTTCTTTAAGCTGTTCAAAACAAATTCCCACTTAAAGTTCAAAATCTCTAAAAGCATCACACAGCTTTAAACCTACTTTTAGATTTTTATCCCTAAAATCAAATCTGTTCCTCACAAAGAGCAGCTTGCGAGGAAACAGAAAAGAGGAGTCAAATTTGAGCCCAAGAAGTTCAAACTACTATTAATTTTAAGAACATTACTGATTAACTCTATTTTTAACAAGATATTCCCAAGCGGACCACAGGAGGTCAGGATATCTTACACTTGTTCTCCTTTAAAACAGGATTAAAACACTACACTATCTCATTGAAATTAAAATTATAGTCCTTTGCTTGTTTTTCCCTGCTATTTTCTCTAGCTGTTGCAGATTTTTCCCAGTTATCCCATGCCGTTGCATAAGTATTATGTAATTTGTCTAGCAAATCCTTAGCATAATTTTCCTGTTCAGCATGCGAAAAAAGGGAAAAATTGCCTTGTATAAACACACTCGTTCGGTCACCCTGTTGCGAAGGTTTATATTTGGGACACATATTAGATTATAATCCAAATATCATAAATATACGTGTATGAAATTTTTTATCTCTGCCTCAAAATTGGAAATGCATAAATGCATTTATGCATTCCCAATATAATATAAAATAAAACACATAAAACGTGAATTGCTATCATCTGGAAATGTAAAAGGTCACGGCGCCAATTTGTGCCATTTCTATCCAATTTGCCTAACCTTGTCACGGCACCAATTCTGTACTGTTACCCATATAAAACTTTGATTAGGCTGTAATCAATAAATTAACTTTTTCCAAAGTTAATTTATTGATCACAGCCTAATCAAAGTCATATAGGGGTAACAGTACTTTATAGGGTTGACCCTTATATATTATCCTCCCTGTATAGATATAAATTTTGATCTGAACTAGAGAACTTTCAATCTTCAATTCAGTACTTCCAGAGCTATAATTTGTTCTTGGGAGGACTTTATGACCAGACGGATTTGACGTGCACTAGTCACCATTTACTACACGGAGAATTTTAGGCCAGTGGCAACGGAACTCATGACTTTTTGGATATGGGCCCAATGCCCTACCAATCAGGCTATCCCTGGCCTCTTAATTAATTTTTTTTATAAATTTTATCATTTGATTCTGTATTTTATTGTTATCTAGAACCTACTAACATTGTATAACAGTTAATTTTACATGATTTTAGCCATGCCTCAATTTTATGGTAAGAGATATCTTTTTTTATTGATTTCCATTCCAATCCGATGGTGAGGCACAATATATACTGACACTAAAACCATTTTCATAAGTTTTTGAGTCAATGTTTGATTATTATGGTTATCATATTTTTATTCATGGATTGTATGATATTTATTTTAAGACAATTTTGAAAAGATTTCTATAACGTGAATTCTGCTTTTTTAAAACTTTTTTTATTCTATTTTTTTAATTTTTTTAATTCTGTTTTTATTTTTTCATGTAAAAACCTAAATTTCAAACAATATAATTGACGAGGAAAATAAAAAAAATCGAAATTAAAAATTGTGTTAAAAACAACTTTTTTGCGTTTCAGTTGCTAAGAAACTATATTAGTTAAATAAAAACTTATAATGTGCATTATGGAAATCATAGCAAAATTCAAATTTGCTTTGAAATGATAAAAAAATAATTTCAAAATTTGTGGCAACAGAATTTAAAAGACTTTAGCAAATTCAACATTGCTTTTTCAATAAATATTTACAAAACAAACATTTTTTATTTTCAGAACAAAGTTAAATATTGAATTTAAAAAAGAAATGTCTGAGCAAAATTTTCAAAAATTAGCACCAGTACAACAAAATTTATTAAATAATTTAATAAATTTTTGATAATAGAAGACGTTATTTAAACTTTTTTAATGCTAATAATTCAATAACTCAATTGGTAGCCTTAAGAGTTGGTAGCCTCAATTGGTTCCATAATGCACATTATTTATCTTGGAGACCATACATGTCTTGATATAAATCTAAATCAATTATAATATTTCATAAAAACAAAAAAAGAGATATTAACTGGTGCACAACATCTTAAGTTTAATGTATGCATAAGATGTACATAATGTAAATATTGGCATCAGAAACTTTATTTAATATGAAAAGTATTGAGTAGAGACACAATTGGATCTGAAATGAGTCGTAAAATGCTTTCATAAAAAAAGTGTGATTATAAGAAGAAACATGATGTAAAACTAAATATTGAGACATTTATATTAATTTTATTTTTATGTGATCCAAATAATAATAATAATTTATGGTAAGTTCATTCTAGTTCAGTTATTTCTTCAGATGTTGTCAGCTGTTATTGCTGTTAAAATCAGGATGATGTTAGGTAATGTTAAACGAAAAAACGAAAGGCAGTTCATCCATTATAAATTATGTAATAATTCTTCAAATGAGATAGCAGTTTAATTCCTTTTAAGAAAAATGATAAAGGATTTTACATAAGTATTATTGAGTTACGGTGGTCCAAGAGATATGGAGTTCGCTAACCAATGTGGTTACCCAGGTTCCAATTCCGGCGGTGGATGGTTGATGTAAATCCTACTTCCGGCTTGCACTGCTACAGTGCTAACTTAAAACAACCTCAGTGTTAGGCGGAATATGGGTTGGTATTCCTTTGCAACAGTAATGTTATAGTCATTTTTCTCTGCAATAAAGGCAAATGTGGGTTGGTTCTATCACATACTCTTCCACGAAGGTTAGTTTTTCCAATGCTTGATTTAGGATGCTTTATTCGTCTTCCGGGTTTGGTTCAAAATTAGTAGGCTCCAAAGTTGTAAAGTGACAGTCATTCATTTAGAATCGGGTCGCAGCTCTACAACAGCGGCTGTGAAATAAAAAAAAAATAAAATAAGTAATTTTTAAAAAAAAATGAATTAAAGTAAGGCACTTAAAAAGGTTTTATATCAAATAAATTATCTCCATTCTGTCCCAAATCATTGTGCAAAAATTTATATATTCTAAGAAACTCAACACAATACAAAAATATGGTCTTTTAGTACCTTCATATAATAAAAATTAAGAAATCGCATGTTTTTGCAAAATAAACAAATGTCATTAAATTAAAAGAATTTAAAGTAGAACCTAGCTCTGAGAAATTATTTAAAATTATTATTTTGAACATATTTCGATTAAGTTATTCATATGGATCCAGAGTAATTTTTATTAAGCAGTAGCTTGACCCACTCATTGAAGTAACAACCAACCAACCTCTTAGTACATGAACTGCTAAATAAAACAAAAATTTAATTAGAATTATTCCGGCATTTATTTAATTTATCTATATTCGAGTTAGCAAAATCATTTAGGTAATCAATTTTTTTTGAAAAATTGTGTTTCAATCTAATTTAAAAAATTAGATTGAAAAAGAAAATTTTCAATCTACAGAACTATTTTAATTTAAAAATTTACTTCCTAATGATTTTAAAGCATGTCCTTCGAGTTTACGTACAAGTGTTTGTTTTTTAGGAAATTTCAACCCAGCTGCTCCAGCACCTCAAGGTAAAATTTGCTAGAAATGTTTGATAAATAGCATTATATTTCTAATTTTAGCATCTTAATTCTTATGAGGAAATCCATTAGTTTAAAAAATAAAATGATTTATAAGCACCCATATATTTTTTTAAACGTCATATTATTGATAATATAATAATAAATTTATTTAATGCAATATTTATTCAATCTTAATATTTTCGATATCATTAACATTTTTATAATTATTATTGCTTTATTACTACTAATGTTGATAATATATAATATTCAAAATTTGATTTTAGTTTTTCGTTACCATCGTAAGTATTATTCGCATATGCATGTCTATTCGATATTATTCTTCGTAATATAAATCTTTATAATTCTTCAGTAAAAAATAAATAAAAAAAAAATTAAATAAACAAGGAAAAAAATGAAAGTTTTTGACTTAAAAACTGCAAAAAATATTCTGTTGGAAGAGTACTTATAATTATTGTGATTGAATGTGCTTGAAAAATAATAAATTATATATTAATAAGTTTAGTTTCCTTATGAATTTTTATCTTATCGTAGTATTGTATTCTACTACTTGTCTGCATTAGTTTGAAGTAAAACAGTAGAAATAAAATAGTATTTCAAGCTGAAACAATGAAAATTTTTTTTGTAATACTACACTCTATAACAAAAAAATCAACGCACTAAGAAGGAGTTGTCCGATTGAAACGAAAATTGGTGGATAGGAAGACAATGTACAGAATAGTAAATGATTAAAATTTCAGAAAAATTGAATAATTTATTGCAGAGTTACAGTAACAAGTTCAATAAGGTGTTGACCCGCCTCTAGCCTGGATACAAGCTGCCACACGGCGTGGCATAGACCGATAAAGCTCCCGGATGGTCTCTTGCGGTATTTCCTGCCAAATTCAATCCAATTGTCGAACGAGTTCATCAACATTCCGTGCCAGATGCAATCGCCTTCCCATTATATCCCAGATATGCTCGATGGGAGAGAGATTTGGTGATCTGGCAGGCCAAGGAAGAGTTCACAAGCTTGCAGACAGTTCATAGCAACACGTGCCGTATGCGGTCTGGCATTGTCCTGCTGAAAAACCAGCCCAGGGCGCTGCAAAAGAAACGGTAGCAAAACAGGTCTTAGGATGTCGTAGACGTACCGCAGTGCAGTAAGTGTACCTCTAATGACGACCAAAGGGGTCCGGCTGTCAAAGGAAATGACACTCCAGACCATAATGCCTTGTTGAGGGCCGGTGTGGCGTGCAATAGTGAAGGCAGGATCCCCCCCTTTGCCCTGTACTTCTCTAAACACGTTTTCGATTATCGCCAGGACACAGTTGGAAGCGGGTTTCGTAGCTAAAGACTACACGTCCCCAGTTGGCATCATTCCAGCCATATCTGTTCAAAACATTCAAGCATATGAAATTTCAAAGCAATGCGATGATTGCTTCTTGGTGCGTCGATTGGTTTGTTATAGAGTGTATTTGCAAGCAGAAAATCAAGTATTAATTTTGAAATGAAATAATCGATAATCTGATGTATTATGAAAAATTGGTTTATGGAAGTTCAGAAGCAAGCTATCATTTCCCGATGAAAAATTTTCTTAAAATTTACATGAAGTTTTTTTCATAACAATAGCAAAACATTTTAGAATCATCATAAAATCATGTACACTTATTCAATATATCTATTATTCATTATTATTTATTTATACCTAAAATTTTATAAATATATATTATGAAAAGTTTAAATTTCTGGTAACCTATAAACTTCAGATATTCTATGTGTGCTCTATTTATTTAGACTTTTCAATTGCTTTTCAGATACATATTACCCAGATGGACATGGCGGTAAGTGTTTTTTACGTAATCGTACTGTAGATGGTAGTCAATAGTGTTTAATTTTACATTCAAAGAAATTAATGTCAGACGAAGTAAGTTATCCCGTAGTAGTCTTATCGTAAAGACATTGTTCCCAGTAAAACACCGAAGTCAAGCATCACTGGCTGTGATCAGTAAGCGGGTAGAGAAGACTTGGATCAGCCTATGTAGAGACCGAGAGTGCGCGGTATCGGTCCTCAATAAACTGTTCTACTTTAAAGTACTAGGTCAGTAAGAGCGTAGGTGATTGGGCTACTAAAGTGAAGGAGCCCTCTGCTGAGGATAGAGATTGTGGTCGGATGTCTTAAAATCATTTTTAGGGAAGTATCCCAGAATGTCGCGCATATCCCATTGAGCAGTTCTAGTGCGACGCAATAAAATTCCTATCTACCTAATTTTAAGTGATTTTTTAACGATATGAGAAAGTGTGCATAGGATTAATATAAGTTTGACTCTTTCATTCAGACAAAGTAATAATTTTTTGTCTGAATACCTGAGCCATTTTACTTGATTACAGAGATCGCGATAAGATTCCCCTTATTGCAATCTACATAATTCTTATGATTATTTTACTACCTTATGATTATTCTTATAAACCTGGCTGTAAAGTATAGTTTGCAAAAAATTAAATTGACTAATGTTTTTTTTTTTTTTTTTTTTTTTTTTTTTTTTTTTTTTTTAAATTGAACAGTACAGAGTTTTTTATTTAGCGTCCCACATGATATACACGTGTGAACTTGAGCTTGACGTCACAAGAGGGTCAGATCGTTAGGTTTGATAACGCTCTCATGACGTCACTTACAGGTATTCAATTATACCTGATGCAATTATTTTATTCAGATTGTTAAGAAATCCTAGCCTAAGAGTTGTAATGTAAACAAACTTGGTTAGGCACAGCCACGTGGTTAGGCGTAACTATGTGATTAGTTTCAAGTACCCAAATTTAACTAAACAATTGAAATATGGAAATCTTCTATGCATTTAAAATGTTGTGAAAATGTTGCCAACTATTAGATATGCTGAAGTTCGGATCTTTTTATTTAAAGAAAAATCTTATTTTCTGAAATGTAGTTTTCACATAATATTTCAAATGCTTTAAGTATTTTCCTCTTTGAAATATTTTACGAAAATCAGAAGTAAAAAAATAGATTAATGACCATTCGTAATGACCATTTGTTACAAGTTTAATAGTGGATTTTGCTGTAATTCAGACTTAAAGACTTTTATCTTGCTTTCTAAATGATTGCATGTTAGCAGCTCTAACCAATGCCCAAGAGACTTAAAATGAGATCCAAGAAATACAGATAAAAATAGTAATACATTAATTGTATTCTAATTTTTTTTAAATAAAATAACTTCGTGTGGGAAATAGCAGGATTTTAGATAAAAGATAAAATGCTAACGAAATACACTTGATAGTTTGCGTCTTTTATTTTAAAATTTTAAGATAAAAGAAGTATTATTTGAAGTCTTATTAGAGTATTTATTCAGAATATATGAGGAACTCATTTTCCTACTTTTGACTATTATAATTTATCTAAACTACTTATTTGTAGGGTACTACGAAGCGCAACCACAGGGTAAATATTAAGTTTCTTAGTTTTTCAATGTATGAATTTTAATTCTGGTGGACATTTGCATTAAAGTTTAAAATATCTGTATATATATATATATATACATATATATATATATATATATATATATATATATATATATATATATATATATATATATATATATATATATATATATATATATATATATATATATATATATATATATATATATATATATATATATATATATATATATATATATATATATATATATATATATATATATATATATATATATATATATATAATATTTTTCTCTTTGATGTACTTCATAAAAATCACAGGTAAAAAAAGATAGATACTTTCGTTTCAAGTTTAATAGGGGATCCTGATTTAATTTAAATTCAAAAAAAATTATGAAGCTTTATAAATGAATACACGTGAGCAGCTCTAATCTATGTCCAAGAGACTTAAAATAAAATACAAGAAACAGAAATTAAAATAATAGTACATTAAGTGTATTCTATTTTTTTTTAATAAAATAAATTTCTGAGGGAGATAACAGTGTTTTAGATAAAAGATAAAATGCTAACGAAATACACTTGATAGCTTGCTTCTTTCATTTTAAAAGTTCATGATATAAGAAATATTATTTGAAGTCTTATAAGAGTATTTATTTAGAATATAAAATGAACTAAACTTCCCATTTTTGACTGATATAATTTATATAAATTAATTCTTTTTAGGGTACTACGAAGCTCAACCACAGGGTAAATATTTAAATTTATGTTTTTTTTATGTATGAATATTAATACTGGCGGAATTACATTTTTATAAAGTTAAATATCTCATACGATTTTTAATCAGATGAATTGAATTAAAGGAATTTGTAGCATTGTCTATTTATCAAAAAAATAAATAGATCAATTCTTCAAAAAAATTGATAAAAATCAATGTATGTATGTATTATTTACTATATAAAATCATTGAGCTTATTGTATGTGATAATTATTAATAAATTTACTAAAAATTATTTGTTAACTTACATTATATTTTTACTAAGAGCAAATCTAATTCGGGTAAATACATGTCTAAAAATCTTTTGATATTTATTAAGAAAAATTAATAAAAAAATGAATTAAAAAAATTAGAGAAAAAGGTGAAAAATTTTAAAAACTTCAAAGGGCGTTAAAAATTTCTCTAAAGCTCTGATTATAAAAATTTTTAACAAAAATTCAACCTTTATTATTATAAACTTTGAAATATCCAGCATAATATTACTTTATGCACACCCAGTTTTGGCCCAATACAGGGTAACTAGCAAATCAAACGCGCTTCCATACTTCAGTAAGAACGTGCCATAAAATGATCCCATCATCCTCTATTTACGTTTGTATTTTCATATTTTGTAATCTTTCAAACTTTTTACAAAAATATTTCAAATAATTTTTTTAAAGATACCTGTAAATATTAATACTTGAAATTACTGTTCTCCTTATAAATTCTATTTTGTAATATTTTTTGTATTTTTCTTACATTTTATTTTCCATTTTTTTCCTTTATTATATTTTATTTTGCTAAATTTGTGCTATTTTTGTTTCAACTTTTATGGAGCTTCTCGCACCATTGCATTTATGTATTTTGCTTTGACTATATATATATATATATATATATATATATATATATATATATATATATATATATATATATATATATATATATATATATATATATATATATATATATATATATATATATATATATATATATATATATATATATATATATATATATATATATATATATATATATATATATATATATATATATATATATATATATATATATATAAACTTAAATACAACGTAAGTTCTTTCTTAAATTTTGTTAATTGTTAAAATTGGTGTTAAATTTTCATGATCATCTTAAACTTTCGAATTTTGAAGGTTTCTTCAACCCAGTGAAAAGTATGTACATCTTTTTTAAACAAAATGTTGCTCATGTAACTTATGAACACACGTGGCCACGTGGTTAGGCATAACTATGTGATTAGTTTCAAGTACCCAAATTTAACTAAACAATTGAAATATAGAAATCTTCTAATAAAATAAAACAAAATATTTAATTCTAAATTGACAAAACTATCTTTGAAAGAAACGCTCTTAAAAACAGCAGAATTTTCAAAGGAAAGAATAAATGAAGCAATAAGAAAACGAAGGAAATAAAAATAAAAATATGACCACCGAAGCCAACATCTTAAGGGTGTACCGGCCTCTGAAGTCGTAAAACAAAACCTTTTCTATTGAGAGAGAGGACAAATGCCAAACTTTGCTCTCTCAGTACCTCGAAGGCTTTGTAGAAGTTCAGGAAAAAATACATGAAATGCATAAAACCAAATCAGAAAGGAAATTCAAGCAAAATCTCGAGAAAATAAAAACTGTCATTAAAGCGGTTAAACAGCGATTTCACAAACAAACTAAATGCAAAGGAAGCACTTAAAACAAAAGAAAACAACGCCCTCTATTAAAATTCGCAGAATGAGAAAAAGAATAGTAAAAGAAAAGATTACGTAACAAATTAATATAATGCTTAACGGGGGCTGCACAGTTAAGACTTGAATTTCGCCTTGTTAAAATAAATAATAAACTAGTATTCTTCAATCATTTTCTTAATCAAAAAATTAACATTGCAATAATTAAAAGAAAAATCGTTATTACTCAAATTATTCAAAAATTTATTCACAGCCTCCTAAAAACTTTCAACGTCATTGCAAATATTTTTAATCCTAACCAATTGTGAATAACTAAATTTTTGAAAATTTTATTACACAGATTAGTATTATAGTTGCAGAAAAAAAAACTTTAGATTTACAAGTTTTTCGTTTATCAAAAACACCAATTTTAATTATTTTATCAACAATATCAATTTTAAAATCTAAATATTTAACATTTAAGCAATTCTCATTAGTTTTCTTCAAAGCCAAATCTTTAGGATACATAATATAAATGAAATTATAATTATAACAATTAAACAAAATCATATCATCAATATATCTAAAAGCGCTAAATTCATTATACTCAGGATATTTAGCTTTAAAAATGTGTAAAAAAATATTAGCAATAGCATCAGAAAAGGAATTACCTTGTGGAATTCCAATAATTTGTTTATAAAAATCTAAACGATTAAAACACATATTCTCAAAAAGATTAAACCTACATAAGTCTAAATAATAAGATTTATCAATTTTCTCATTAAATAAATATTTATCAAAATGCCGCTACGAATTTCGATAACCTTCTATGCATTTAAAATAGTTTATTTCAGCAAAATCTTTGTTAATTATAAGATGTTTTGAAATTTGGATCTACTTATTTGAAGAAAAATCTTATTTTTTGAAATGTTGTTTTCATATGATATTTCAAAAGCTTTATATATTTTCCTCTTTGATGTATTTGATGAAAATCACAGGTAAAAAAAATGGATTAGTGAACATTCAAAACATTTAACAAATGAGGAACTTTTGTTGGAAGTGTAATAGTGGATGTTGTTTTTATTTAAATTCAAAAAAAAATTAATTTATGCCTTATAAATGAATGCATATTAGCAGCTTTAAACTATGTCCAATAGCTATGAAAGAAAATACAAAAAATAAAATTATAATCGAAATGCATTAAGTATATTCGAACATTTTTTAAAATAATATAACTTTGTGAGTGAAATAACAGTGTTTTAGATAAAAGAAAAAATGCTAACGAAATACACTTGATAGTTTCCGCCTTTTATTTAAAAATTTTATGATATAAGAAATATTATTTGAAGTCTTATTAGCTTAATTACTTAGAAAATAAGAGAAACTAATTTTTCTACTTTTGACTATAATAATTTATATAAACTGCTTATTCGTAGGGTACTACGAACGGCAACCGCAGGGTAAATATTATGTTTTATATTATGTTATGTTTATATTATGTTATGTTTGTATTATGTTTTATATTATGTTTTATATTATTATAGTAAATATTATGTTATGTGTATTTTAATGTAAGAATTTTAATTCTGGTGGATTTTTGTACTAAAGTTTAAAATATCGGTATTATATATATACTAATTGCTTAAATAATCGCAAGAACTTATTTTCTTAACCATCAATACAAAACAAAGAAATTGTTCAATCTATAGAACCATTTTAATTTAAAAATTTTCTTTCTAATGATTTTAAAGCATGTTCTTCGAGTTGACGTACAAGTGTTTGTTTTTTAGGATATTTC
Organism: Parasteatoda tepidariorum; assembly: GCF_982258835.1. NCBI lineage: Eukaryota > Metazoa > Arthropoda > Arachnida > Araneae > Theridiidae > Parasteatoda > Parasteatoda tepidariorum. Next base: position 42,332,913 of record NC_141757.1, read on the forward strand.
AACCCACCTGCAGCTGCCGGACCTCAAGGTAAAATTAGCTAGAATTGTTTGATAAATAGCATTATATCTCTAATTTTAGCATCTCGATCCTTATAAAGAAATCTATTAGTTTAAAAAAATAAAATGATTTATAAGTACCCATATATTTTTTTAAATGTCATATTATTGATAATATAATAATACATTTATTTAAAGCCATAATTTTTCAATACTAATATTTATAATTTCGATATCATTAACGTTTTTATTATTATTATTACTTTATAACTACTAATATTATTAATATATAATATTCAAAATTTGAATTTAGTTTTTCGTTACCATCGTAAGTATATGTATTTTTTTCAAACTTTTAAAGACTGTGCCCTATATTCCAAATGTTTTGTGACACCCCTACTGTATTCCTAGTTGAGTAATATTACTAATGTAGTTTTAAAATATGGTAGAAATTTACAATTTCTAAGGAATAATTTATCATTTCAAAAAATACAATTTTAAGGAGTGGCTGGGAATTCTTTTTCAAGGCGACTTAAAATTATAGATAGCAGTTGAGAGAGAAATTTTATTTTTCGCATATGTATGTTTATTCGGTATTATTCTTTGTAATATAAATCTTTCTAGTTCTGCTGTAAAAAATAAATATAAAAAAATATTAAATAAACAAAGAAGAAAATTACAGTTTTTGACTTTAAAACTTCTCAAAATATTTTTTTGGAAGAGTACTTATAATAATTGTGATTGAATGTGCTTGAAAAATAATAAATCATATATTAATAAGTTTAGTTTCTGCATGAATTTTTATCTAATGTAGTATTGTATTCTATTATTTGTCTGCATTAGTTTGAAGTAAAACAGTAGACATAAAATATTATTTCATGCTTAAACAATGAAAATTTTTTATGTAAGACTATTTGCAAGCAGAAATTCAAACATTAATTTTGAAAGGAAATAATCGATAATCAGATATATTATGAAAAATTGGTTTATGGAAGTTCAGAAGCCAGCTACCATTTCACGATGAAGAATTTTATTAAAGTCAAATATCAAAACATTTTAGAATCATTATAAAATCATTAACACTTATTCAATATATCTATTATTCATTATTATTTAAATATACCTATAATTTTATGAATATATATTTTGAAAAGTTTAAACTACTGGTAACCTATAAACTTCAGATATTCTATGTGTGCTCCATTTTTTAGACTTTTCAATTGTTTTTCAGAAACATATTACCCAGATGGACATGGCGGTAAGTGTTTTATACGTAATCGCACTGTAGATGGTAGTCAAAAGTGTTTAATTTTACATTCAAAGAAATGAATGTCAGACGAAGTAAGTTATCCCGTAGTAGTCTTATCGGAAAGGCATTGTTCGAAGTAAAACACCGAAGTCAGCATCGCTGGCTGTGGTCAGTAAGCGGTTAGAGAAGACTTTGATCAGGCCTATGTAGAGACCGAGAGATTGCGCGGTATCGGTCCTTGTTAAACTGTTCTACTTAAAAGTACTAGGTCCCTCAGTGCGTATGTCATCGAGCTACTAAAGAGAAGGAGCCCTCCTCTGAGGATAGAGATTGTGATGGGATTTCTTATAATAATTGTTAGGGAAGTATCCCAGACGGTCGCGAATAGCCCATTCAGCAGTTCTAGTGCGACGCAATAAAATTCCTACCTACCTAATTTTAAGTGATTTTTTAACGATATGAGAAAGTGTGCATTGCATTTAATTTAAGTTTGACGCTTTCATTCAGACAAGGTATTAATTTTTTGTCTGATTACCTGAGCCATTTTATTTGATTACAGAGATCGCGATAAGATTCCTGCTAACGCGATCTACATATTCCTCATGATAAGTTTACTACCTTATGATTATTTTTATAAACCTGGCTGTGAAGTATAGTTTGCAAAAAATTAAATTGACTGATGTTTTTTTTAAATTAAACAGTGCAGAGTTAAGAATTTTGCATCCCACATGATAGTCACGTGTGAACATGAAATCCACGTCACAAGAGGATCTGCTCATTAGGTTTAATATCGCTCGCTTGACGTCACTTACGGAAATTCAATTATATCTGATGCAATAACTGTTTTCAGATTGTTAAGAAATCCTGGCCTAAGAGTTGTAACGTAAACATGCGTGGTTATTGTTAGGCATAGCCACGTGGTTAGGCATAACTATGTGATTAGTTTCAAGTACCCAAATTTAACTAAACAATTGAAATATAGAAATCTTCTAATAAAATAAAACAAAATATTTAATTCTAAATTGACAAAAGTATCTTTGAAAGAAACGCGCTTAAAAGCAGAAGAATTTTCGAATGAAAGACTAAATGAAGCAATAAAGAAAACGAAGGAAATAAAAATATGATCACCGAAGCAAACGTCTTCAGGGGATAACGGCCTCTGAAACCATAAAACAAAACCTCTTCTATTGAGAGAGAAGACAAATTCCAAAATTAGCTCTCTCAGTACCCCGAAGGTTTTGTAGAAGTCCAGGAAAAAATATATGAAATACATAAAACCAAATCAGAAAAGAAATTCAAACAAAATCTAGTGAAAATAAAAACTCTCATTAAAGTGGTCAAGCAGCGATTTCACAAACAAACTAAATGCAAAGAAAACACCTAAAACGAAAGAAAACAACGCCCTCTATTAAAATGCACAGAATGAGAAACAGAATAGTAAAAGAAAAGATTACGTAACAAATTAATATAATGCTTAACTGGGGCTGCACAGTTAAGACTTGAATTTCGCCTTGTTAAAATAAATAATAAACTAGTATTCTTCAATCGTTTTCTTAATCAGAAAATTAACGTTACAATAATTAAAAGAAAAATCATTATTACTCATATTATTCAAAAAATTATGCACAGCCTCCTGAAAACTTTCGGCGTCTTTGCAAATATTTTTAATCCTAACCAATTGTGAAAATACTTAATTTGGGAAAATTTTATTACACTGATTAGTATCAAAATTTAAAAACAAAACTTTAAATTTACAAGCTTTTCGTTTAACGGAAACTCCAATTTTAATTATTTTATGTACAAAATCAATTATAAAATCCAAATATTCCACATTTATGCAATTCTCATTAGTTTACTTCAAAATCTTTAGGATAGATAAAATTATAATTATCACGATTAAACAAAATCAAATCATTAATATATCTAACAACATTAAATTCATTACACATTGAAATAGTTTATTTCAGCGAAATAGTTTAAAATAGTATATTTCAGCGAAATAGTTTAAAATAGTTTATTTCAGCGAAATTGTTGCTAATTATTAGATATTTTGAAATTTGGATCTACATAATTAAAGAAAAATCTTATTATTTTTCGAAATGTTGTTTTTCATGTGATATTTCAAATGCTTCATATGTTTTTCTCTTTAAAGTATTTCATGAAAATCACAGGTGAAAAAAATATATTAATGAACATTCAAAACATTTGACTAATGAGAAACTTTGGTTAGAAGTGTAATAGTGGATGCTGCTTTTATTTAAATTCCAAAAAAAAATTATTCTTTGTGAATGAATGCATGTTAGCAGCTTTAAACTATGTGCAAGAGATTTAAAATAAAATACAAAAAACAAAAATAAAAATCGTAACACATTAAGTATATTCTAACATGTTTTAAATAAAATAACTTTGTGAGTGAAATAACAGTGTTTTAGATAAAAGAAAAAATGCTAACGAAATACACTTGATAATTTGCGTCCTTTATTTTAAAATTTTATGATATAAGAAAGATTATTTGAAGACATATTAGAGTAATTACTTCGAATATAAGAGGAACTAATTTTCTTACTTTTGACTGTTACAATTTATATAAATTAATTCTTTTTAGGGTACTACGAAGCGCAACCACAGAGTAAATATTAAGTTTTTAAATTTTTTAATGTATAAATTTTAATTCTGGTGGAAATTTGTACTAAAGTTTAAAATATCGGTTATATATATATATATATATATATATATATATATATATATATATATATATATATATATATATATATATATATATATATATATATATATATATATATAATATAAAGTGCAAAATGAGGAGTGGATTATTTTACTTGTTCCATATACCCACAGCTTATGCGAAGTGAATCAACTTTTTTTCTTTCGTTATTTATATTTATACAATAAAAAAAATGATTTTAAAATTTATATAAATATGCTAATTACATGGAATTGAAATGTCTCTAAAACACTTATTTAAATATCTTATATTATTTTTAATCAAATGAATTGAATTAAAAGAATTTGTAGTAAGAGTACGTATAATTACTATGATTGAATGTGCTTGAAAAATAATACATCATACATTAATAAAATTAGTTATCTTATTGTAGCATTGTATTCTATCATTTGTCTCGATTAGATTAATGTACAAACAGTAGAAATAAAATATTATTTTATGCTGAAACAATGAAAATTTTCTATGTAATATTATTTGCAAGCAGAAATTTTAAAAGTAATTTTTGAAATGAAATAATCGATAATCAGATATATTATGAGAAATTGGTTTACGGAAGTTGGAAAAACAAGCTATCATTTCGCGATGAAGAATTTTCTTAAACTTTACATGAATTTTTTTATTAATAATAGCAAAACATTTTAGAATCATCATAAAATCATTAACACTTATTTAATATATCTATTATTCATTATTATTCATTTATACTTATATTTTTATGAATATATATTTTAAAAAGTTTAAACTTCTGGTAACCTATAAACTTCAGATATTCTATGTGTGCTCTATTTTTTTAGACTTTTCAATTGACATGTGTCAACTGACATGTCAGACGCAGTAAGTCATCCCGCAGTAGTCGTATCGTCTCACAGTAAAAAAAAAAAATTGTTCCCAGTAAAACGCCGAAGTCAAGCATCCCTCTCTGTGGTCAGTTAGCGGGTAGAGTACACTTTGATCAACCTAAGTAGAGAATGAGGGTGCGCGGTATCGGTGCTCTTTTAACTGTTTTACTTTAAAGTACTATGTCACTGAGAGCGTAGGTCATTGGGCTACTAAAGTAATAACTTCGTGAGGGAAATAGCATAGTTTTTAATAAAAGATAAAATGCTAAAGAAATACACTTGATAGTTTGCGTCCTTTATTTTAAAATTTTAAGATATAAGAAATATTATTTGAAGTCTTTTTAGAGTATTTATTTAGAATATAAATGGAAAAAATTCTCCTATTCTTGACTATTACAATTTATATAAATTAATTCCTTTTAGGGTACTACGAAGCGCAACCACAGAGTAAATATTAAGTCTTTAAATTTTTAAATGTATGAATTTTAATTCTAATGGACATTTTTATTAAAGTTTAAAATGTCGGTATACATAATATATATACATGAATTTCAAAATGTAGAGAGGATTATTTACTTACAGCTTATGCGCAGTGAATAAAATTTTTTATCCTTTCCATTTGTATTTATACGATAGAAGAAATTATTCTAAATTTAATATGAATATAATAATTACATGGAATTAAAATATCTCTAAGACATTTATTTATATATCTTATAAATTTTTTATCAACAGAATTGAATTAAAAAAATTTGTAGTAATGTTTTTTTATCGAAAAAATGAATAGTCGAATTCTTCAAAAAAATTGAATACCAACCTAATTTTAAATAATTTTTTAACGATATGAGAAAGTGTGCATTGGATTTAATTTAAGACTGACGCTTTCATTCAGACAAATTATTACATTTTTGTGTGATTGCCTAAGACATTTTATTTGATTACAGAGATTGCGATAAGATTCCCCTTTACATATTCACCTTATGATTATTTTTTTTTATAAACTAAACTGTAATGTTTAGTTCACAAAAAATTAAAATGTCTAATTTTTTTTTCTTAAATGAAATAGTACAGAGTTTAAGAATTTTGCATCGCACATGATATACACGTGTAAAGTTGAACTAGATGTCACAAGAGGATCAGCCATTTAGGTTTGATAACACTCGCTTGACGTCACTTACTGGTATTCATTTAAATCTGATGCAATAATTTTTTCCAGATTGTTAAAAAAACCTAGTCTAAGAGTTGTAATGTAAGCAAACGAGGTTGGGCACAACTATGGTTAGGCACAGCCACGTGGTTAGACACAATTATGTCATAAGTACCCAAATTTAACTAAACATTTGAAATGAAGAAAGCTTCTATTCATTTAAATTAGTTTATTTCAGCGAAATATTTTCTAATTATTAGATATCGTTAAATTTGGATCTACTTATTGAAAGAAAACTCTTATTATTTTTTGAAATGTTGTTTTCATATGATATTTCAATTGCTTAAAATATTTTCCTCTTTGAAGTATTTCATAAAAATCACGGGTAAAAAAATATAGAATAATGACCTTTCAAAAAATTTGATAAATGAAGAACTTTAATTGGAAGTTTAATAGTGGATTTTGTTTTAATTTAAATTTCAAAACTTTTATGATGCTTTATAAATGAACGCATGTTAGCAGCTTTTACCAATATCCAAGAGACTTGAAATAAGATACGAAAAACAAAAATTAAAATAGTAATACATTAAGTGTGTTCTAAATTTTAAAAAAAAAAAAATAACTTCGTGAGGGAATTAACAGTGTTGTTAATAAAAGATAAAATGCTAAAGAAATGCACTTGATAGTTTGCGTCTTTTATTTTAAAATATAAGAAATATTATTTGAATTCTTATTATAGTTTTTTTTTTTGAAAATAAAAGGAACTAATTCTCCTACTTTCGACTATTACAATTCATATAAATTAATTCTTTATAGGGTACTACGAAGCGCAACCACAGAGTAAATATTAAGTTTTTTAATTTTTTAATTCATGAACTATATATATATAATGTATGAATATATATATATATATATATATATATATATATATATATATATATATATATATATATATATATATATATATATATATATATATATATATATATATATATATATATATATATATATATATATATATATATATATATATATATATATATATATATATATATATATATATATATATATATATATATATATATATATATATATATATATATATATATATATATATATATATATATATATATATATACATACATAAAGTTCAAAATGTAGAGAGGGAGAGGATTATTTACTTGCAGCTTATGCGCAGTGAATAAAACTTTTTATCCTTTCTGTTTTTATATATACGATAAAAGAAATTATTTTAAATTTAATATGAATATAATGCTTACATGGAATTAAAATGTCTCCTAAAACATTTATTTATATATCTTATACATTTTTAATTAACTGAATTGAATTAAAAAAATTTGTAGTAATGTTTTTTTATAGAAAAAATAAATAGTCGAATTCTTCAAAAAAATTGAATGCCTACCGTCATGTGGGGCTACTTTGTGCAGCTTAAGCTACTTTGTGCAAATTCGAATTTGGCACTTTTCAAGTGCTGCTACTCAGTATTATGCTTTTTTCCCTTAAAAATGTGTGGAATTTGAAGATAGAAGTCTCCTCTATTCCTACAAACATTTTTTCGAATTTTAAAACAATCACAGAGTGTGTTTTGTTCATCCAATGTCAACAACTTTCCGAGAACGCCGGTCGTCGAAAAGTGTCCGTGGAAACTTTAGCTTTGAAATGCAAAGACGTATATAAAACAATTGTCGTAAGTGCAAAATTTTTTATTTATATATTAATAAACAATTATATCATGTTAGCGTTAAAAAAAAATTGAAAATTAATAGCAAATAAACGGAAAATGAAAACTGTGGGGCTACTTTGTGCAAAGTTTCATTCGTTTTTTTTTTCGGCAGAAAAATTGCCTGACGTTATAAAAAAATACCTGGAACGAGAAACTACATTGATTACACTTTAGAAAAGCTGCAACAATGTTTGCAAGCAGTTGCTGGTGGTAAATCGATTGCAGAAGTTTCTCGGAAGTACAAAATTCACAGAAATACTATCTCTAATAAAATTCTCGAGAAACACGTGAAACGTGCTGGTAAACAGTTGTTTTTCTTCCACAAAAATTTTTCTAATGAATTAATCAAACGATTTAACACATAAAAATATATTTTATAGGACATCAGGTGATTTTGACAGAAACTGAAGATCATTTCTGTCATGTTCATTCAAGCATGTTAAGTTCAAATTTATCAATATTATAAATGTTAATGAACATGTAATAATTTATATTTTTGAAATTTCATTCATTTCAAAGTTCAAAAATGTATATGATTTCCTTTTGTTTAAACTCAAATGTTTTGAAATAAACATTCTTTTTAGGAAAAAATTCTTTATAAAAATGGTTTTTTAACACTGAAAATTATTTTCAAACTAATATCTTTACATATCTTGATGTTTTTGTTATTAAAAATGTCAACAATTAACTTTTTTTAACAATTTTATATCAATATTTTACTAAAAACATGATTATTAAACTGAATTCCTATCGCTGAACAAAGTAGCCCCACTTGGGGGCTACTTTGTGCAAGGTATGTTTTGACTTTATATTTGTAAATATTACTTACAAATAATGCCAATATTGATCAAATTCGGTCGTCCGAGTCCAGTTATGAATACAATATCGATAAATATTACTAAAGTTTGAATTAACATAATTTTTTTACATGTCAAAGTTCAAAAACTGCGAAATCCTGCACAAAGTAGCCCCACATGACGGTATCTAATTTTAAATGATTTTTTTAACGATATGAGGAATTGAGAAAGTGTGCATCGGATTTCATTTAAGTCTGAAGCTTTCCTTTAGACAAAATATTAAGTTTTTGTCTGATTACCTGTGACATTTTATTTGATTACAGAGATTGCGATAAGATTCCCCTTTGCCAATTCAAATTATTATTATTTTTTTTATAATCCAGGCTATAATGTTTAGTTTACAAAAAAATTAAATTGACTAATGTTTTTTAGTTTAATTTAACAGTACTGAGTTTCAGAATTTTGTATCCTACATGATATGCACGTGTAAAGTTGAACTCGACGTCACAAGAAGGTCCACCTATTACGTCCGCCCATTACGCCATGTGATTATTACCCAAAATTAGCTAAACAATTGAAATAAAGAAATCTTCTATGCATATAAATTAGTTTATATCAGCGAAATATTTTCTAATTATTAGATATCGTTAAATTTGGATCTACTTATTAAAAGAAAACTCTTATTATTTTTTGAAATGTTGTTTTCATATGATATTTCAATTGCTTAAAATATTTTCCTCTTTGAAGTATTTCATAAAATTCAGGGATAAAAAAATATAGATTAATGACCTTTCAAAATATTAGATAAATGAGGAACTTTTGTTGGAAGTTTAATAGTGGATTTTGTTTTAATTTAAATTTTAAAACTTTTATGATGCTTTATAAATGAATGCATGTTAGCAGCTTTCACCAATGCCCAAGAGGCTTAAAATGAGAAACGAAAAACAAAAATTAAAATAGTAATAGATTAAGTGTATTCTAAAATTCTTTTGAATAAAATAACTTCGTGAGGAAAATAACAGTGTTTTTAATAAAAGATAAAATGTTAACGAAATACACTTGATAGTTTGCGTCTTTTATTTAAAAATTTTATGGTATACGAAATATCATTTGAAGTCTTATTAGATTATTTATTTAGGTTATAAAAGGAACTCATTCTCCTACTTTTGACTATTACAATTTATATAAATTAAGCCTTTATAGGGTACTACGAAGCTCAACCACAGGGTAAATATGAAGTTCTTTAATTTTTTATTGTAGGAATTTTAATTCTGGTAGACATTTGTATTAAAATTTAAAAAAAAAAAATTATATATATATATATATATATATATATATATATATATATATATATATATATATATATATATATATATATATATATATATATATATATATATATATATATATATATATATATATATATATATATATATATATATATATATATATATATATATATATATATATATATATATATATATATATATATATATATATATATATATATATTTATATATATATATATATATATATACTATATATATATATTTATATATATATATATATATATATATATTAATATATATATATATATATATATATATATATATATATATATATATATATATATATATATATATATATATATATATATATATATATATATATTTATATATATATATATATATATATATATATATATATTTATATATATATATATATATATATATATATATTTTTTTTTTTAATTGATTAAATAATTACAAGAACTTATTTTCTTAACCATCAATACAAATCGAAGAAATTTTTCAATCCGTAGAACTATTTTAATTTAAAAATTTTCTTTCCAATGATTTTAAAGCATGTTCTTCGAGTTCTCGTACAAGTTTTTGTTTTTTAGGATATTTCAACCCACCTGCAGCTGCCGCACCTCAAGGTAAAATTATCTAGAATTGTTTGATAAATAGCACTTTATCTCTAATATTAGCATCTCAATATTTATAAAGAAGAAGTTCAAGATTCAAGTAGAGCGTACTGCAAATGACTTCAATTTTCCAAAATATAACCAACCTTTCAACTGCCTACTTTCGGACAAATAATTTAATTTATAGCTTCCATACGACATTATAGTTCTTTACTTAACACTACAAATATATTATAAGTATTTCAAACGTTTAATAAGGAAAATTGACTACATAGCAAGAGATAAAATTCTTATTAAAATTCGATTAAAAACTTCTGAAATTTGAGGAGCAAGTCAACTTATTTTCTTAACCATCAATACAAATCGAAGAAATTTTTCAATCTGTAGAACTATTTTAATTTAAAAATTTTCTTTCCAATGATTTTAAAGCATGTTCTTCGAGTTCTCGTACAAGTTTTTGTTTTTTAGGATATTTCAACCCACCTGCAGCTGCCGCACCTCAAGGTAAAATTATCTAGAATTGTTTGATAAATAGCACTATATCTCTAATATTAGCATCTCAATATTTATAAAGAAGAAGTTCAAGATTCAAGTAGAGCGTACTGCAAATGACTTCAATTTTCCAAAATATAACCAAACTTTCAACTGCCTACTTTCGGACAAATAATTTAATTTATAGCTTCCATACGACATTATAGTTCTTTACTTAACACTACAAATATATTATAAGTATTTCAAACGTTTAATAAGGAAAATTGACTACATAGCAAGAGATAAAATTCTTATTAAAATTCGATTAAAAACTTCTGAAATTTGAGGAGCAAGTCAACTTATTTTCTTAACCATCAATACAAATCGAAGAAATTTTTCAATCTGTAGAACTATTTTAATTTAAAAATTTTCTTTCCAATGATTTTAAAGCATGTTCTTCGAGTTCTCGTACAAGTTTTTGTTTTTTAGGATATTTCAACCCACCTGCAGCTGCCGCACCTCAAGGTAAAATTATCTAGAATTGTTTGATAAATAGCACTTTATCTCTAATATTAGCATCTCAATATTTATAAAGAAGAAGTTCAAGATTCAAGTAGAGCGTACTGCAAATGACTTCAATTTTCCAAAATATAACCAACCTTTCAACTGCCTACTTTCGGACAAATAATTTAATTTATAGCTTCCATACGACATTATGGTTCTTTACTTAACACTACAAATATATTATAAGTATTTCAAACGTTTAATAAGGAAAATTGACTACATAGCAAGAGATAAAATTCTTATTAAAATTCGATTAAAAACTTCTGAAATTTGAGGAGCAAGTCAACTTATTTTCTTAACCATCAATACAAATCGAAGAAATTTTTCAATCTGTAGAACTATTTTAATTTAAAAATTTTCTTTCCAATGATTTTAAAGCATGTTCTTCGAGTTCTCGTACAAGGTTTTGTTTTTTAGGATATTTCAACCCACCTGCAGCTGCCGCACCTCAAGGTAAAATTATCTAGAATTGTTTGATAAATAGCACTATATCTCTAATATTAGCATCTCAATATTTATAAAGAAGAAGTTCAAGATTCAAGTAGAGCGTACTGCAAATGACTTCAATTTTCCAAAATATAACCAACCTTTCAACTGCCTACTTTCGGACAAATAATTTAATTTATAGCTTCCATACGACATTATAGTTCTTTACTTAACACTACAAATATATTATAAGTATTTCAAACGTTTAATAAGGAAAATTGACTACATAGCAAGAGATAAAATTCTTATTAAAATTCGATTAAAAACTTCTGAAATTTGAGGAGCAAGTCAACTTATTTTCTTAACCATCAATACAAATCGAAGAAATTTTTCAATCTGTAGAACTATTTTAATTTAAAAATTTTCTTTCCAATGATTTTAAAGCATGTTCTTCGAGTTCTCGTACAAGGTTTTGTTTTTTAGGATATTTCAACCCACCTGCAGCTGCCGCACCTCAAGGTAAAATTATCTAGAATTGTTTGATAAATAGCACTATATCTCTAATATTAGCATCTCAATATTTATAAAGAAGAAGTTCAAGATTCAAGTAGAGCGTACTGCAAATGACTTCAATTTTCCAAAATATAACCAACCTTTCAACTGCCTACTTTCGGACAAATAATTTAATTTATAGCTTCCATACGACATTATAGTTCTTTACTTAACACTACAAATATATTATAAGTATTTCAAACGTTTAATAAGGAAAATTGACTACATAGCAAGAGATAAAATTCTTATTAAAATTCGATTAAAAACTTCTGAAATTTGAGGAGCAAGTCAACTTATTTTCTTAACCATCAATACAAATCGAAGAAATTTTTCAATCTGTAGAACTATTTTAATTTAAAAATTTTCTTTCCAATGATTTTAAAGCATGTTCTTCGAGTTCTCGTACAAGGTTTTGTTTTTTAGGATATTTCAACCCACCTGCAGCTGCCGCACCTCAAGGTAAAATTATCTAGAATTGTTTGATAAATAGCACTATATCTCTAATATTAGCATCGCAATATTTATAAAGAAGAAGTTCAAGATTCAAGTAGAGCGTACTGCAAATGACTTCAATTTGCTAAAATATAACCAACCTTTCAACTGCCTACTTTCGGACAAATAATTTAATTTGTAGCTTCCATACGACATTATAGTTCTTTACTTAACACTATAAATATATTATAAGTATTTCAAACGTTTAATAAGGAAAATTGACTATATAGCAAGAGATAAAATTCTTATTAAAATTCGATTAAAAACTTCTGAAATTTAAGGAGCAAGTCAAAAAGATGGTTAAGATATTCTTTGCGCTATTTAGTCTGAAGTGAATAAAGCATAAATGAAGTACAAAACTATACAATCTGTAGTTACAGTTCTCTAAATAAGATCCTCCCTCAATATCTAAACATCAATAATTTTTTAATGCTTAGACACTGAAGAAGGACTGATGTTAGATCCGAAAGTAAAGTGTGTTCGTTTCTAAATATTATTTGCGTTTTATTCACAATTGGCTTTGCTTCAGTTTATGAAACAAATTTACTTTATTTGTTTGACCCTTTTTTCTAAACTGTATTAATCATTGTATTTAATAATAGTCATGAATATTTTAAATAAATCTTAATTTTAATGAAACAGTTAGAATAAAAATACAGATGATGCACATTGCTAAAAATATTTTCCATTACAAAATTGAAAAAAATATTACAATATTTTATTTATGATTTAATTGACTGCTTAAGCAACAGCCTTTCTCTTCTACCCTACATTTATAGGTTTGGAACTTTTTGAAATCTGTACCATCTTATTAAAAATTCGGAACGTGCCTATTGTCTTCACATACTCCCAGATATATTAGAATTAACTTGTCATTTAGAAAATCACTATTTTAAAACTTTTTCTGCTGGTGCTGTCAAAAATTATTCGTGTACATTATTCTCACAAAAGGTATTAATTCATTACTTTCATTTTGTCTTTCTGGGACTTTTCAAAATTCTATGTATTTAAACTGTATTCTTTCCTAAAAATTGCATTTTATGAATCATGGAACTACTTCTGATTGCACATTTCCTTTCCCTTTTCTTTAGCTCTACACACTTATTGAATTTGCCATATATCTATATATGTGTGAAAGAAAAAATGGTTATGAGGTTGATTTGTTCATAATTTGGAAAAGAATTCGAGATCTGTAAAGCATAATTTAGTTTTATTTATTAATGAAAATATTTAAAACTGAACTAAAATGAATTTTTTTTTTGAGAAAATGAATTTGTTACACACGCTTGGTGCATTTGTTGCAAAACTCATATTTGACGCACAGTGTTCAAAATAAGAATCGGACAACCCTGAATAACTTTTGATCTAATGTTCGGACATTCTATCACGTAATCTTAATGATTCGAAAGGCTGACTTAAAGAATGGTAATTAATACAAGTAGACGATATTTAAATTACCAATTCAAACGCAAAAACATACTTTTTTGGATTAAATAAAACTTTCTTTTTCAACAAATTTAGATTTCGCCATTTTTGCGTAAAATTTATATAAAATAGTTTTTGTTAAAGTAAATTGTTTATTTTGAAAACTTGGATTTGAACCATGGTTTCAATTACTGCTTCCACGTAATTACCAGTTTTAATCGCATTTTTTAAATATATTAGCATAAATTTAATTTCCTCATGGAAGGGAAATACTTACCATTTAAAATACTTTTATAATTTGTGTTTACTTTTCGAAAGTACTCATTGCAAAATGCATAGATATTATTCCACTCCTTGCTTTTAAAATTACATAAATTAGTGTTAGCTTTAATGATACTTAATGTTGTGATTAAAATTTTGTTAAATAAATAAAAGGAAAATAGTTATAATTATGACTCTAGTCATTTAAAGTTGACGTTTAAAAAAACAAGTGCGAAATCGCACCTAATCCGATGCAAAAATTAAAAAACTTTTCGAATTTTTTTTTAAATAAAATTATAAATTATTTTAAGATAAATTTCGCCTCTTTTATGCAGATTTACCATATATATCCTTAAAATTAATGATAATTTGCTAGTTATCTGCCTTTAACAGGTTATTATTTTTTGAAGAATTGCTTGATTTTTGCGATGAGTAAGCTTTCAATCAAAATATTTTTGAATATTTTTTCATGGATTTTCTAGAATGTACATAGAATTAGCACCATATCATATGCACTATTTGCAGCGATTAATAAAGTATTATTTGTCTTAGAAGGAATTTTTTAATCGAAGATTTATAGGGCTGAGCCTTCTTTCACCTTCCAAAAATTTATTGTAGTGTGGGTCCTAAAATTAAAAAATACTAATATAGCTGCGTTACGCATTAGAAAATGTATCTTATAATCGCTGGGGGACAGAAAAGTTTAAATATATTACTTCACATTTGTACACTTATTATTAGTTTAAAATGCATAATGCGGAATGGGTAAAGTCGAAACAGATTTTTTTCAACCTATTTGATTTTGATGTTACAACAGCCTTAAATCATTTTAATATAATTAAAGGTAAGAATAGTTTGTATTTATTATTTTATTTTATGTAACAGAAATATTCGATAGTTTTTCAAATTTTTGTTTTTGTTTTAATATAAAATTCATGTAAAATTATAATTTATCCTATTTTAATTCAATTATTTTTTCAAAAATTAGTTTTTGAAATATTTTTCTTTATTTTATTTAAAAGCGTTTCTTACAAATAGAAAATGAATTAGTTATAAATATTTATAAGCAATCCTGTTTGGAAAAATACTTACTTTATTACAATTAATCATTAGAAAAAAATTTTATTTGAAAATTTTTTTATTGATGGATGTAATGTAATCATCTAAACGATTGTTATAAAATTTTTAGCAGAATAATAGTGGTTGTACTTAAAAATTGCATTAGAAATTCATAAGTATATATAAGAGTGTTTGCTTTAAAAAGAAAATTTTTCAATGTTATTGGTATGTTTTTATTCGGATTGTAGTTTAATGTTTGGTATAATAAGTTAATCTCTTATATTTCATCAATTTATAGGCTTATAATATCTTTTAGAAAATAATGTCACTCATTTTTTCAGGACCTTTTTTTGCTTCAAATGGTACGTGCTATGACAACTTATGTTCGATTTGCTCAACTATCATTATTTTATGTAAGAGTTTATAATGTAAATTATATTAGACAATGGGTGAGCCTCTGATAGATTGCGATAGTTATTAATAATCTGTATAAAAGTACGAAGAATAGAAGTTCAAGAATAATTTTTTCAATTTTAAAATTCACATGCATGCACTCTACATATTTTGAACCCCACATAATAAAATATTGAGAAAGAAATATGAAGCAAATTTTATTAAATTAAACTAAAAAGTTTCCATTTCTTCTTAATATCGAATTGATATGAGCATCTAACATATTTAAGGAAAAGTAAAGTTAAAATATGGAGAAATAAAATTTTTCTTACCATTAACCATAAGAAAAAACTTACAAAAAGCTTCACAGAATGAGTTTTATCTTAGAAGATTATTAAAAAGAGACTAATAAACATAATTTGATATACAGATCTAGCCAATCACTTTCATTACACAGTATACGGAGAGCAGTACAACGTTTTCTTGGAGATACAGGCAAGGCACGGATGGCTTTTTTTAATAGCATTCTTCATTGCCTAAGGAATATTATAACGAGAATATCCCTCCTCAATTTGTATTGCATGTATTAGGGCCTGTTTATTTTAACTTTATCTTAAATTTTTCTCAATTTATCTATTTTTCTGTACAGGTTTTTTTCCTAAAAATACTTCTGTTTTTATAAATTTTCGTTTAATATTTCTTATCCTTCTTCACACAAATATCTTTATTTATCTGAGAGAATATAGAACATTCTATTTCTATATTCTCTCATTTTTGCAGCTGTGGTTTTCCGCATACTGATTACTCATTTAAAAAACTTTTAACTGTTAACTAAGCACACTATCAAATAAAAATTGCACAGCTGTGTATAAAAAGTGTGCTCTAACAGTGGAGGAACTGGTTTAAACTAGTTGAATCAGGATGCATTCGCACTTGTATACATTCCTAGAGTTTCTTTTTAATGGTCAACTCATCAATTTTGTGTAACTGAGGGGACATTTAGCTTTGTCCTCTCTGTGACGTCCCCTCTTTTATATGAGAAAATTTAATTTTTTTTTCTAAAATGTAACATAGCATGATTGTACTAATGGACATTATTGTAAAAACCAAACATTAAGTTAAAAGGGTTTTTGTTTAATAAATAGAATAAATTTAAAAGAATAACTGTAACAGATGGGACAAATATATATTTGTGATAATTTTTGTCTTAAACAATGAGAAATTTTTTTATGCGGTAATCACTTCATGATTAGACCCAAGAACAATTTATTTTACAATATATATCAAACTATAGGTAAAATCGTAATATTTGTAATAACATATTATTCTTTTAATACACAGTTTTTTTGGTAGAATGAGTCATAATTCTACTAAAATAATCTCTCTGAAAATCTTCTCCATTTAAAATAAATTTTACCATAATCATGCATAACTCAAAAAAATAATTTTTAAATTCATAAATTACAACAAATTTCCTTTAAAATAATACCAAATACAAGGATATTGTTTAAACTTTAAAAATTCACAACTGGTTACAGTCGGCATGGAATTCAACTCATTTAACTATTTATATTCATTTGAAATTTTGTTTTTAAATGTTGTAAATATTTGTTATGAATTAATATTATTAATTTCAATGATGATTCTGTTCTCAGCTTTTCTTTAACCTTCTTTTTATTGATTATCTTTTGAAATGTCATTTTTAAATTATTCAACACCAAGAAAAGTAGAAAATAGCTTTTATTAATCAAATACAGATAGATTCCTCTTTAATTAATCAATATAATGTTAAGAGTATTTTGTTTAATTGCGAGCATATTCAATATAATCTCTTCTTAATTTTTGGAAAAGACTACTACTGGCTAGTATATTTTTTGCATATGAGTTTTTATGAATTTTAATGTTATATAAAATTATTTTTAATTTATTTTTATTTTTTTACAATTTATCTATTTTTTTTTGTTAAGATATTTTCTTCAAAATACTTCAGATACCATACATTTTCGATTCATATGCTTTATCTTTTTCTCACAATTATCTTTATTTATCTGAGGGAATATACAACATTCTATTTCTATATTCTCTCATTTTTGCAGCAGCGGTTTTCCCCATACTGATTATTCATTTAAAAAACTTTTAACTATAAACTAAACAAACTATCAAATAAAAATTGCACAGCTTTGAGTAAAAAGTGTGCTTTAATAGTGGAGGAACTGGTTTAAACTAGTTGAATCAGGATGCATTAACACTTGTATACATTCCTACAGTTTCTCTTTAATGGCCTACAGTTTCTTTTTAATAGAATAAACTTAAAAGAATTAGTGTAACAGATGGGGCAAATATATATTTGAGATAATTATTGTCTTAAGCAATAAGACCTTTTTTTAAGCGGTAATCACTTCATAATTAGACCTAAGAACAATTCATTTTACAATATAAATCAATCTATTTGTGAAATCGTAATATTTGTAATAACTTATTCTTCTTTAAAATAGACAGTTTTTTTGGTAGATTAAGTCATAATCATAAATCCATTCTCTTCATAAAAAATTTTACTATAATCATGCATAGCTCAGAAAAATAACTTTTAAATTCATAAATTACAACAAATTTCCTTTAAAACGATACCAAATACAAGGATATTGTTTAAACTTTAAAAAATCACTGCTATTTTCAGTCGGCCCGGAATTCAACTTCTTGACTTTATTTACCTATTTTCATTCACTTGAAATTTCATTTTTCAATGTTGTTATCATTTTTAACGAATTAAATATGATCCTAAATTTTTAATCAAAAATTTCAGAAAAGCCTACAACTCCCGGTAAGTATCAATTTTAACGATTATTTATCTACCAGCTTCCTCACTTCCTTTAACCATCTTTTACTGACATTCCTTTTAAATTTTGTTCTTCATCGTTTCAATTGATTTTTTTTAATCTTGAATATTCAATTTAAAATTTCAGAAAAGTCAACAACTCCAGGTTAGTATCAATTTTAATGATTTTTAAACACTCAGCTTCCTAACTTCCTTCAACCATCTTTTATTGATTATTCTTTTTAAATTTTGTTTTTCAATGTTTCATTTAATTTTTGTTAATTATCTTAAATTTTCAATTTAAAATTGCAGAAAAGTCAACAACTCCCATTTAGTATCAATTACAATGATTATTTATCTACCAGCTTCTTTACTTCCTTTAACCATCTTTTATTGACATTCCTTTTAAATTTTGCTTTTCAATGTTTCGATTGATTTTTTTATCATAAACAATCAATTTAAAATTTCAGAAAAGTCCACAACTCCTGGTTGGTATCAATTTTAATGATTTTTAATCACACCTTACTTCCTTTAACCATCTTTTAATGATTATTAACTTTAAATTTTGTTTTTCTATGTTTCATTTGAGTTTTGTAAACTATCTTATATTTTCAATTTAAAATTTCAGAAAAGTCTACAACTCCGGGTTAGTATCAATTTTAGCGATTATTTATCTACCAGGTTCCTTACTTCCTTTAACCATCTTTTATTGATTATTCCTTATAAATTTTGTTTTTCAATGTTTCATTTGATTTTAGCTAACTATTTTAAATTTTCAATTCAAAAATTCAGAAAAGTCCACAACTCCCGGTTAGTATCAATTTCAATAATGATTCTATTCTTAATTTCTTGACTCCCTTTAACAATTGATATTTTTTTGAAATTTTGTTCCTTTATGTTGTAATTATTTTTTATGAATTATTTACCATCCTCAAATTTCAATTTAAAATTTCAGAAAAGTCGACAACTCCTGGTTAGTATCAATTTTAATCATGATTCATCACCCAGCTTCTTTACTTCTTGCAACCATCTTTTATATATATTCTTTTGAAATTTCACTTTTCCGTATCGTAATTATTTTTAACGAATTAAATATGATCCAAAATTTTTAATCTAAAATTTCAGAAAAGTCTACAACTCCTGGTTAGTATCAATTTTAATGATTTTTAGTCTCTAAGCCTCCTTACTTTAGCCATCTTTTCCTGACATTCCTTTTAAATTTTGTTTTTCGATGCCTCAATTGATTTTTTTATTTTAAATTTTCGATTTAAAATTTCAAAAAAGTCAACAACTCCCGGTTAGTATGAATTTCAATGATGATTCTCCTCCCAACTTCTTTACTTCACTTAATTATGTTTTGTTGATTTTTTTTAAAATTTTGTTTGTCAATGTTTCAATTGATTTTTTATGAATTATTTACGATCTGAAATTATTTATCTGAAATTGGATAAAAGTCCGCAACTACTGGTTAGTATTAATTTCAAAGATGATTCGTTTTCAATCATCTTTATTTCTATCAACCATATTTTATTGACTTTTCTTAAATCTTGTTTTTCAATACTTCAAAAGATTTTTTATGAATTATTTACGATATTAAATATTCAATTTCAAATTTCAGAAAAGTCTACAACTCCTGGTAAGTATCAATTTGCATGATAAGTCATTACCTAGCTTCCTTAATTCTTTTATTCATATTTTTTGAAATTTTGCTATTCAATATTTTAGTATATTTTTCTTAATTATTTACGATCTTAAATTTTCAGAAAAGTCTACAACTCCTGGTTAGTATCAGTTTTAGCGATTGTTTAACTACCAGGTTCCTTACTTCCTTTAACCATCTCTTATTGACATTCCTTTTATATTTTGTTTTTCATCGTTTCAATTGATTTTTTTAAAATCTTAAATATTAAATTTAAAATTTCAGAAAAGTCCACAACTCCTGGTTAGTATCAATTTTAATGATTTTTAAACACTCAGCTTCCTAACTTCCTTCAACCATCTTTTTTTGATTATTCTTTTTAAATTTTGTTTTTCATTGTTTCATTTAATTTTTGTTAATTATCTTAAATTTTCAATTTAAAATTACAGAAAAATGAACAACTCCCATTTAGTATCAATTACAATGATTATTTATCTACCAGCTTCTTTACTTCCTTTAACCATCTTTTATTGACATTCCTTTTAAATTTTGCTTTTCAATGTTTCGATTGATTTTTTTATCATAAACAATCAATTTAAAATTTCAGAAAAGTCCACAACTCCTGGTTGGTATAAATTTTAATAATTTTTAATCACACCTTACTTCCTTTAACCATCTTTTAATGATTATTAACTTTAAATTTTGTTTTTCTATGTTTTATTTGAGTTTTGTAAACTATCTTATTTTCAATTTAAAATTTCAGAAAAGTCTACAACTCCGGGTTAGTATCAATTTTAGCGATTATTTATCTACCAGGTTCCTTACTTCCTTTAACCATCTTTTATTGATTATTCCTTATAAATTTTGTTTTTCAATGTTTCATTTGATTTTAGCTAACTATTTTAAATTTTCAATTCAAAAATTCAGAAAAGTCCACAACTCCCGGTTAGTATCAATTTCAATAATGATTCTATTCTTAATTTCTTGACTCCCTTTAACAATTGATATTCTTTTGAAATTTTGTTCCTTTATGTTGTAATTATTTTTTATGAATTATTTACCATCTTCAAATTTCAATTTAAAATTTCAGAAAAGTCGACAACTCCTGGTTAGTATCAATTTTAATCATGATTCATCACCCAGCTTCTTTACTTCTTGTAACCATCTTTTATATATATTCTTTTGAAATTTCACTTTTCCGTATCGTAATTATTTTTAACGAATTAAATATGATCCAAAATTTTTAATCTAAAATTTCAGAAAAGTCTACAACTCCTGGTTAGTATCAATTTTAATGATTTTTAGTCTCTAAGCCTCCTTACTTTAGCCATCTTTTCCTGACATTCCTTTTAAATTTTGTTTTTCGATGCCTCAATTGATTTTTTTATTTTAAATTTTCGATTTAAAATTTCAAAAAAGTCAACAACTCCCGGTTAGTATGAATTTCAATGATGATTCTCCTCCCAACTTCTTTACTTCACTTAATTATGTTTTGTTGATTTTTTTTAAAATTTTGTTTGTCAATGTTTCAATTGATTTTTTATGAATTATTTACGATCTGAAATTATTTATCTGAAATTGGATAAAAGTCCGCAACTACTGGTTAGTATTAATTTCAAAGATGATTCGTTTTCAATCATCTTTATTTCTATCAACCATATTTTATTGACTTTTCTTAAATCTTGTTTTTCAATACTTCAAAAGATTTTTTATGAATTATTTACGATATTAAATATTCAATTTCAAATTTCAGAAAAGTCTACAACTCCTGGTAAGTATCAATTTGCATGATAAGTCATTACCTAGCTTCCTTAATTCTTTTATTCATATTTTTTGAAATTTTGCTATTCAATATTTTAGTATATTTTTCTTAATTATTTACGATCTTAAATTTTCAGAAAAGTCTACAACTCCTGGTTAGTATCAATTTTAGCGATTGTTTAACTACTAGGTTCCTTACTTCCTTTAACCATCTCTTATTGACATTCCTTTTATATTTTGTTTTTCATCGTTTCAATTGATTTTTTTTAAATCTTAAATATTAAATTTAAAATTTCAGAAAAGTCCACAACTCCTGGTTAGTATCAATTTTAATGATTTTTAAACACTCAGCTTCCTAACTTCCTTCAACCATCTTTTTTTGATTATTCTTTTTAAATTTTGTTTTTCATTGTTTCATTTAATTTTTGTTAATTATCTTAAATTTTCAATTTAAAATTACAGAAAAATGAACAACTCCCATTTAGTATCAATTACAATGATTATTTATCTACCAGCTTCTTTACTTCCTTTAACCATCTTTTATTGACATTCCTTTTAAATTTTGCTTTTCAATGTTTCGATTGATTTTTTTATCATAAACAATCAATTTAAAATTTCAGAAAAGTCCACAACTCCTGGTTGGTATCAATTTTAATGATTTTTAATCACACCTTACTTCCTTTAACCATCTTTTAATGATTATTCCTTTTAAATTTTGTTTTTCTATGTTTCATTTGATTTTTGTTAACTGTCTTATATTTTCAATTTAAAATTTCAGGAAAGTCTACAACTCCTGGTTAGTATCAATTTTAATCATGATTCATCTTCCAGCTTCTTTACTTCTTGTAACCATCTTTTATATATATTCCTCTGAAATTTCATTTTTCAATGTTGTAATTATTTTTAACGAATTAAATATGAACCTAAATTTTTAATTTAAAATTTCAGAAAAGTCTGCAACTCCTGGTTAGTATCAATTTTAGCGATTCAAACCATAACCGATTCAAACCATATGAAACCTAATTTCAAACCATAAGATTCTTACATACAACTTTTACTCTTTTTAAGTAATAAACTTAATTGTTTTGTGTACTTGGTTTACATATGAAGAGCCTTAAAATAATGATTTAAAAAAAATGATTGACTTGTTCATAATTAAGACTTTAATTTTATATGAATAATTTTTCTTTATGAATTATTTACGATTTTGAAATTCCAATAAAAAATTTCAGAAAAGTCCACAACTCCAGATAAGCAATGATTTAAACGTTGATAATTTTTCCAGATTATTTCTTTCCTTTAAACTACTATTTCTTACACATTCCTTTAAAAGTTAATTTTTTTTTGTTTCAACTTCAAAGAAACAAAAAAATAGTTTATAAATTTTAAAAAAAAAATAGTTAAAAATAGTTTATAGCCATAAAATTGTCACGTGCAGAGATCCTCTTTCATTGTCGTTTAATAATTAACTATAAGCATTAAAATATGTTTTATATGAAGAAAACTTTATATTAATTAAAAAAGGTGACTAAATCTGATACTTTATTTCCTTTTAAATAAAATCGAGGTCTTAAAAATTATTTTTATAATAATTATATTATAATTTTCAATTTTCATTCCAAATTCCCATTCAATTCACATCTAATGTTTCAGAAAAGTCCACAACTCCTGGTTAGCATTAATTTCAATGATATTCCTTTTCTCTGCTTTTTTCTTTTCTTTAACCAACTTTTATTATATATATTTTTCAAATTCCGTTTTTTCATGTTTCATTTAATTATTTAGTGACGAACGATTTCAAAATTTCCAGCTAAAATTTCAGAAAAGTCAGCAACTTCTGTTTGGTATCCATCTCAAAAATTATTCTTTACCCAGCTTCTTTAATTTCTTTAACCAGCTTATATTTACATTCTTTGGAAATTTAATTTTTCAATGTTTTATTATTTCTTAAGAATTATATACGATCTTAACTTTTTTATCTAATTTTACAGAAAAGTCAACAACTCCTGGTTAGTATCAATGTTGATGATGAAAAATCATCCAGCCTCCTTCAACTATTTTTTACCGATATTCCTTTTAAATTTTATTTTTCAATGTTTCAATTGATTCTTGAGAAATTAACTTATTTAAAATTTCAATTTAAAATTTCAGAAAAGTCTACAAGTCCTGGTTAATATCAAAATCAATAATGATTCATTTCTTAACTTCATGACTTCCTATCACAATATTTTATTGATATTCTTTGGAAATTTCATTTTTCTTTGTTTTATTATTTTTAAAGTATTATTATACTAGCTTAAATTTTTAATCAAAAATTTTAGAAAAGTCTACAACTCCTGGTTAGTATCAATTTTAATGATTTCTAAACACTGAGCCTCCTTACTACCTTTAACCATCTTTCATTGTTTATTCTTTTTAAATTTTGTTTTTCACTGCTTCATTTGATTTTTCTTAACCATCTTAAATTTTCAATTTAAAATTTCAGAAAAGTCTACAACCCCTGGTTAGTATCAATTTTATTGATGATTTATCACCCAGGTTCCTTACCTCCCATAACAAACTTTTATTTATATTATTTTGAAATTTCCTTTTAAATGCTGTAACTATTTTTCTACTAAAAGTCTACAACTCCTGGTTAGTATTTAGTAAGCTTAACGATTATATATCTACCAACTTCCTTACTTTCTTTAACCATCTTTCATTGACATTCTTTTAAAATTTTGCCTTTCAATGTTTCAATATATTTTTTTAATCTTAAAATTTAAATTTAAAATTTCAGAAAAGTCTACAACTCCTGGTTAGTATCAAGTTTAACGATTATATATCTACCAACTTCCTTACTTCCTTTAACCATCTTTTATTGACATTCTTTTAAAATTTTGCCTTTCAATGTTTCAATATTTTTTTTTAATCGTAAATTTTAAATTTAAAATTTCAGAAAATTCTACAACTCCTGATTAGTATCAATTTTATTGATGATTCATCACCCAGGTTCTTTACCTCCCATAACCAACTTTTATTTATATTCTTTTGAAATTTCATTTTAAAATGCTGTAACTATTTTTAACGAATTAAATATGATCCTAAATTTTTTATCAAAAATTTCAGAAAAGTCTACAACTCCTGGTTAGTATCAAGTTTAACGATAATATATCTACCAACTTCCTTACTTCCTTTAACCATCTTTTATTGACATTCTTTTAAAATTTTGCCTTTCAATGTTTCAATATTTTTTTCTAATCTTAAATTTAAAATTTAAAATTTCAGAAATGTCTACAACCCCTGGTTAGTATCAATTTTATTGATGATTCATCACCCAGGTTCTTTACATCCCATAACCAACTTTTATTTATATTCTTTTGAAATTTCATTTTAAAATGCTGTATATATTTTTAACGAATTAAATATGATCCTAAATTTTTTATCTAAAATTTCAGAAAAGTCTACAACTCCTGGTTAGTATCAAGTTTAACGATTATATATCTACCAACTTCCTTGCTTCCTTTATCCATCCTTTATTGACATTCTTTTAAAATTTTGCCTTTCAATGTTTCAACATTTTTTTTTAATCTTAAATTTTATATTTCAAATTTCAGAAAAGTCTACAACACCCGGTTAGTATCAATTTTATTGATGATTCATCACCCAGGTTCTTTAACTCCCATAACCAACTTTTATTTATATTCTTCTGAAATTTCATTTTAAAATGCTGTAACTATTTTTAACGAATTAAATATGATCCTAAATTTTTTATCAAAAATTTCAGAAAAGTCTACAACTCCTGGTTAGTATCAATTTTAACGATTATATATCTACCAATTTCCTTACTTCCTTTAACCCTTTTTTATTGACATTATTTTAAAATTTTGCCTTTCAATGTTTCCATATATTATTTAAATCTTAAATATTCAATTTAAAATTTCAGAAAAGTCCACAACTCCTGGTTAGTATCAATTTCAAAGATTTTTAAACATTCAGCTTCCTTACTTCCTTTAACCATCTTTTATGTATTATTCTTTATAAATTTTGTTTTTCAATGCTTCATTTGATTTTTGTTAACTATCTTATATTTTCAATTTAAAATTTCAGAGAAGTCTACAACTCCTGGTTAGTATCAATTTCAAAGATTTTTAAACATTTAGCTTCCTTACTTCCTTTAACCATCTTTTATGTATTATTCTTTATAAATTTTGTTTTTCAATGCTTCATTTGATTTTTGTTAACTATCTTATATTTTCAATTTAAAATTTCAGAAAAGTCCACAACTCCTGGTTAGTATCAATTTCAAAGATTTTTAAACATTTAGCTTCCTTACTTCCTTTAACCATCTTTTATGTATTATTCTTTATAAATTTTGTTTTTCAATGCTTCATTTGATTTTTGTTAACTATCTTATATTTTCAATTTAAAATTTCAGAGAAGTCTACAACTCCTGGTTAGTATCAATTTCAATGATGATTCTATTCTTAACTTCTTCACTCCCTTTAATTATCAATATTCTTTTGAAATTTTGATTTTCATTGTTGTAATTATTCTTTATGAAATATTTACCATCTTAAATTTTCAATTTAAAATTTCAGAAGAGTCTACAACCCCTGGTTAGTATAAATTTTAATGATGATACATCCCCCAGCTTTTTTACTTGCTATAACCATCTTTTATTTATATTCTTATGAAATTTTATTTTTCAATGCTGTAAATATTTTTAACGAATAAAATATGATCCTAAATTTTTAATCTTAAATTTCAGAAAAGTCTACTACTCCTGATTAGTATCAGTTTTAATGATTATTTATCTACCAGCTTCCTTACTTATCTTTTATTTATATTATGTGGAAATTTAATTTTTTAATGCTGTAATTTTGTATAAGGAATTTAATATGATCCAAAATTTTTAATCTGAAATTTCAGAAAAGTCTACAACTCCCGGTTAGTATAAATTTCAACGATTATTTGTCTACCAGCTTCCTTTAACCATCTTTTATTGACATTACTTTTAAATTTTGTTTTTCAATGTTTCAATTGATTTTTTTTAATCCTAAGTATTCAGTTTAAAATTTCAGAAAAATCCACAACTCCTGGTTAGTATCAATTTTAATAATTTTTTATCACTCTGCTTCCTTACTTCCTTTAACCATCTTTTATTGATTATTCTTTTTAAATTTTGTTTTTCAATGTTTCATTTGATTTTTCCTAACTATCTTAAATTTAAAATTTAAAATTTCAGAAAAGTCTACAACTCCTGGTTAATTTCAAATTCAATAATTATTCTTTTCTTAACTTCATGACTTCTTTTTACAATAATTTATTGATATTCATTTGAAATTTCATTTATCTTTGTTTTATTATTTTTAAAGTATTATTATACGAAATTATCTTTTTAATCAAACATTTCAGAAAAGTCTACAACTCCTGGTTAGTATCAATTTTAATAATTTTTAAACACTGAGCCTCCTTACTACCTTCAGCCATCTTTTATTGATTATTCTTTATAAATTTTGTTTTTCAATGTTTCATTTGATTTTTGTTAACTATCTTAAATTTTCAATTTAAAATTTCAGAAAAATCTACAACCCCTGGTTAGTATCAATTTTAATGATGATTCGTCCCCCAGCTTTTTTACTTGCTATAACCATCTTTTATATATATTCTTTTGAAATTTTATTTTTCAATGCTGTAAATATTTTTAACGAATAAAATATGATCCTAAACTTTTAATCTTAATTTTAAGAAAAGTCTACCACTCCTGGTTAGTATCAATTTTAATGATTATTTATCTACCAGCTTCCTTATTTATCTTTTATTTATATTATGTGGAAATTTAATTTTTCAATGCTGTAATTTTGAATAAGGAATTTAATATCATCCTAAATTTTTAATCTGTAATTTCAGAAAAGTCTACAACTCCCGGTAAGTATAAATTTCAGAGATTATTTGTCTACCAGCTTCCTTACTTCCTTTTATTGAAATTCCTTTTAAATTTGTTTTTCAATGTTTCAATTAATTTTTTTATCTTAAATAATCAATTTAAAATTTCAGAAAAGTCCACAACTCCTGGTTAGTATCAATTTCAAAGATTTTTAAACATTTAGCTTCCTTACTTCCTTTAACCATCTTTTATGTATTATTCTTTATAAATTTTGTTTTTCAATGCCTCATTTGATTTTTGTTAACTATCTTATATTTTCAATTTAAAATTTCAGAGAAGTCTACAACTCCTGGTTAGTATCAATTTCAATGATGATTCTATTCTTAACTTCTTCACTCCCTTTAATTATCAATATTCTTTTGAAATTTTGATTTTCATTGTTGTAATTATTCTTTATGAAATAGTTACCATCTTAAATTTTCAATTTAAAATTTCAGAAGAGTCTACAACCCCTAGTTAGTATAAATTTTAATGATGATACATCCCCCAGCTTTTTTACTTGCTATAACCAACTTTTATTTATATTCTTATGAAATTTTATTTTTCAATGCTGTAAATATTTTTTACGAATAAAATATGATCCTAAATTTTTAATCTTAAATTTCAGAAAAGTCTACTACTCCTGGTTAGTATCAGTTTTAATGATTATTTATCTACCAGCTTCCTTACTTATCTTTTATTTATATTATGTGGAAATTTAATTTTTTAATGCTGTAATTTTGTATAAGGAATTTAATATGATCCAAAATTTTTAATCTGAAATTTCAGAAAAGTCTACAACTCCCGGTTAGTATAAATTTCAACGATTATTTGTCTACCAGCTTCCTTTAACCATCTTTTATTGACATTACTTTTAAATTTTGTTTTTCAATGTTTCAATTGATTTTTTTTAATCCTAAATATTCAGTTTAAAATTTCAGAAAAGTCCACAACTCCTGGTTAGTATCAATTTTAATAATTTTTCATCACTCTGCTTCCTTACTTCCTTTAACCATCTTTTATTGATTATTCTTTTTAAATTTTGTTTTTCAATGTTTCATTTGACTTTTCCTAACTGTCTTAAATTTTCAATTTTAAATGTCAGAAAATTCTACAACTCCTGGTTAATTTCAAATTCAATAATGATTCTTTTCTTAACTTTATGACTTCTTTTTACAATATTTTATTGATATTCATTTGAAATTTCATTTATCTTTGTTTTATTATTTTTAAAGTATTATTATACGAAATTATCTTTTCAATCAAACATTTTAGAAAAGTCTACAACTCCTGGTTAGTATCAATTTTAATAATTTTCAATCACTCTGCTTCCTTACTTCCTTTAACCATCTTTTATTGATTATTCTTTTTAAATTTTGTTTTTCAATGTTTCATTTGATTTTTCCTAACTATCTTAAATTTAAAATTTAAAATTTCAGAAAAGTCTACAACTCCTGGTTAATTTCAAATTCAATAATTATTCTTTTCTTAACTTCATGACTTCTTTTTACAATAATTTATTGATATTCATTTGAAATTTCATTTATCTTTGTTTTATTATTTTTAAAGTATGATTATACGAAATTATCTTTTTAATCAAACATTTCAGAAAAGTCTACAACTCCTGGTTAGTATCAATTTTAATAATTTTTAAACACTGAGCCTCCTTACTACCTTCAGCCATCTTTTATTGATTATTCTTTATAAATTTTGTTTTTCAATGTTTCATTTGATTTTTGTTAACTATCTTAAATTTTCAATTTAAAATTTCAGAAAAATCTACAAACCCTGGTTAGTATCAATTTTAATGATGATTCGTCCCCCAGCTTTTTTACTTGCTATAACCATCTTTTATATATATTCTTTTGAAATTTTATTTTTCAATGCTGTAAATATTTTTAACGAATAAAATATGATCCTAAACTTTTAATCTTAAATTTAAGAAAAGTCTACAACACCTGGTTAGTATCAATTTTAATGATTATTTATCTACCAGCTTCCTTATTTATCTTTTATTTATATTACGTGGAAATTTAATTTTTCAATGCTGTAATTTTGAATAAGGAATTTAATATGATCCTAAATTTTTAATCTGTAATTTCAGAAAAGTCTACAACTCCCGGTAAGTATAAATTTCAGCGATTATTTGTCTACCAGCTTCCTTACTTCCTTTTATTGAAATTCCTTTTAAATTTGTTTTTCAATGTTTCAATAAATTTTTTTTATCTTAAATAATCAATTTTAAATTTCAGAAAAGTCCACAACTCCTGGTTAGTATCAATTTTAATAATTTTTAATCACTCAGCTCCCTTACTACCATTAACCATCTTTTATTGATTATTCTTTTTAAATTTTGTTTTTCAATGCTTCATTTGATTTTTTTCAATCTCAAATATTCCATTTAAAATTTCAGAAAAGTCCACAACTCCTGGTTAATATCAATTTTAATGATTTTTATCACTCAGCGTCCTTACTTTCTTTAACCATCTTTTATTGATTATTCTTTTAAATTTTTTTTTCAATGTTTCATTTAATTTTTGTTAACTATCTTATATTTTCAATTTAAAATTTTAGAAAAGTCTACAACTCCTGGTTAGTATCAATTTCAATGTTGATTCTATTCTTAACTTCTTCACTCCCTTTAACTATCGATATTCTTTCGAAATTTTGTTTTTCAATGTTGTAATTATTTTTCAAGAATTATTTACCATCTTAAATTTTCAATTCAAAATTTCAGAAAAGTCTACAACCTCAGGTTAGTATCAATTTTAATGATGTTTCATCTCCCAGCTTTTTTTCTTCCTATAACCAACTTTTATTTATATTCTTATGAAATTTTATTTTTCAATGCTGTAAATATTTTTTACGAATAAAATATGATCCTAAATTTTTAATCTTAAATTTCAGAAAAGTCTACTACTCCTGGTTAGTATCAGTTTTAATGATTATTTATCTACCAGCTTCCTTACTTATCTTTTATTTATATTATGTGGAAATTTAATTTTTTAATGCTGTAATTTTGTATAAGGAATTTAATATGATCCAAAATTTTTAATCTGAAATTTCAGAAAAGTCTACAACTCCCGGTTAGTATAAATTTCAACGATTATTTGTCTACCAGCTTCCTTTAACCATCTTTTATTGACATTACTTTTAAATTTTGTTTTTCAATGTTTCAATTGATTTTTTTTAATCCTAAATATTCAGTTTAAAATTTCAGAAAAGTCCACAACTCCTGGTTAGTATCAATTTTAATAATTTTTTATCACTCTGCTTCCTTACTTCCTTTAACCATCTTTTATTGATTATTCTTTTTAAATTTTGTTTTTCAATGTTTCATTTGACTTTTCCTAACTGTCTTAAATTTTCAATTTTAAATGTCAGAAAATTCTACAACTCCTGGTTAATTTCAAATTCAATAATGATTCTTTTCTTAACTTTATGACTTCTTTTTACAATATTTTATTGATATTCATTTGAAATTTCATTTATCTTTGTTTTATTATTTTTAAAGTATTATTATACGAAATTATCTTTTCAATCAAACATTTTAGAAAAGTCTACAACTCCTGGTTAGTATCAATTTTAATAATTTTCAATCACTCTGCTTCCTTACTTCCTTTAACCATCTTTTATTGATTATTCTTTTTAAATTTTGTTTTTCAATGTTTCATTTGATTTTTCCTAACTATCTTAAATTTAAAATTTAAAATTTCAGAAAAGTCTACAACTCCTGGTTAATTTCAAATTCAATAATTATTCTTTTCTTAACTTCATGACTTCTTTTTACAATAATTTATTGATATTCATTTGAAATTTCATTTATCTTTGTTTTATTATTTTTAAAGTATGATTATACGAAATTATCTTTTTAATCAAACATTTCAGAAAAGTCTACAACTCCTGGTTAGTATCAATTTTAATAATTTTTAAACACTGAGCCTCCTTACTACCTTCAGCCATCTTTTATTGATTATTCTTTATAAATTTTGTTTTTCAATGTTTCATTTGATTTTTGTTAACTATCTTAAATTTTCAATTTAAAATTTCAGAAAAATCTACAAACCCTGGTTAGTATCAATTTTAATGATGATTCGTCCCCCAGCTTTTTTACTTGCTATAACCATCTTTTATATATATTCTTTTGAAATTTTATTTTTCAATGCTGTAAATATTTTTAACGAATAAAATATGATCCTAAACTTTTAATCTTAAATTTAAGAAAAGTCTACAACACCTGGTTAGTATCAATTTTAATGATTATTTATCTACCAGCTTCCTTATTTATCTTTTATTTATATTACGTGGAAATTTAATTTTTCAATGCTGTAATTTTGAATAAGGAATTTAATATGATCCTAAATTTTTAATCTGTAATTTCAGAAAAGTCTACAACTCCCGGTAAGTATAAATTTCAGCGATTATTTGTCTACCAGCTTCCTTACTTCCTTTTATTGAAATTCCTTTTAAATTTGTTTTTCAATGTTTCAATAAATTTTTTTTATCTTAAATAATCAATTTTAAATTTCAGAAAAGTCCACAACTCCTGGTTAGTATCAATTTTAATAATTTTTAATCACTCAGCTCCCTTACTACCATTAACCATCTTTTATTGATTATTCTTTTTAAATTTTGTTTTTCAATGCTTCATTTGATTTTTTTCAATCTCAAATATTCCATTTAAAATTTCAGAAAAGTCCACAACTCCTGGTTAATATCAATTTTAATGATTTTTATCACTCAGCGTCCTTACTTTCTTTAACCATCTTTTATTGATTATTCTTTTAAATTTTTTTTTCAATGTTTCATTTAATTTTTGTTAACTATCTTATATTTTCAATTTAAAATTTTAGAAAAGTCTACAACTCCTGGTTAGTATCAATTTCAATGTTGATTCTATTCTTAACTTCTTCACTCCCTTTAACTATCGATATTCTTTCGAAATTTTGTTTTTCAATGTTGTAATTATTTTTCAAGAATTATTTACCATCTTAAATTTTCAATTCAAAATTTCAGAAAAGTCTACAACCTCAGGTTAGTATCAATTTTAATGATGTTTCATCTCCCAGCTTTTTTTCTTCCTATAACCAACTTTTATTTATATTCTTATGAAATTTTATTTTTCAATGCTGTAAATATTTTTTACGAATAAAATATGATCCTAAATTTTTAATCTTAAATTTCAGAAAAGTCTACTACTCCTGGTTAGTATCAGTTTTAATGATTATTTATCTACCAGCTTCCTTACTTATCTTTTATTTATATTATGTGGAAATTTAATTTTTTAATGCTGTAATTTTGTATAAGGAATTTAATATGATCCAAAATTTTTAATCTGAAATTTCAGAAAAGTCTACAACTCCCGGTTAGTATAAATTTCAACGATTATTTGTCTACCAGCTTCCTTTAACCATCTTTTATTGACATTACTTTTAAATTTTGTTTTTCAATGTTTCAATTGATTTTTTTTAATCCTAAATATTCAGTTTAAAATTTCAGAAAAGTCCACAACTCCTGGTTAGTATCAATTTTAATAATTTTTTATCACTCTGCTTCCTTACTTCCTTTAACCATCTTTTATTGATTATTCTTTTTAAATTTTGTTTTTCAATGTTTCATTTGACTTTTCCTAACTGTCTTAAATTTTCAATTTTAAATGTCAGAAAATTCTACAACTCCTGGTTAATTTCAAATTCAATAATGATTCTTTTCTTAACTTTATGACTTCTTTTTACAATATTTTATTGATATTCATTTGAAATTTCATTTATCTTTGTTTTATTATTTTTAAAGTATTATTATACGAAATTATCTTTTCAATCAAACATTTTAGAAAAGTCTACAACTCCTGGTTAGTATCAATTTTAATAATTTTCAATCACTCTGCTTCCTTACTTCCTTTAACCATCTTTTATTGATTATTCTTTTTAAATTTTGTTTTTCAATGTTTCATTTGATTTTTCCTAACTATCTTAAATTTAAAATTTAAAATTTCAGAAAAGTCTACAACTCCTGGTTAATTTCAAATTCAATAATTATTCTTTTCTTAACTTCATGACTTCTTTTTACAATAATTTATTGATATTCATTTGAAATTTCATTTATCTTTGTTTTATTATTTTTAAAGTATGATTATACGAAATTATCTTTTTAATCAAACATTTCAGAAAAGTCTACAACTCCTGGTTAGTATCAATTTTAATAATTTTTAAACACTGAGCCTCCTTACTACCTTCAGCCATCTTTTATTGATTATTCTTTATAAATTTTGTTTTTCAATGTTTCATTTGATTTTTGTTAACTATCTTAAATTTTCAATTTAAAATTTCAGAAAAATCTACAAACCCTGGTTAGTATCAATTTTAATGATGATTCGTCCCCCAGCTTTTTTACTTGCTATAACCATCTTTTATATATATTCTTTTGAAATTTTATTTTTCAATGCTGTAAATATTTTTAACGAATAAAATATGATCCTAAACTTTTAATCTTAAATTTAAGAAAAGTCTACAACACCTGGTTAGTATCAATTTTAATGATTATTTATCTACCAGCTTCCTTATTTATCTTTTATTTATATTATGTGGAAATTTAATTTTTCAATGCTGTAATTTTGAATAAGGAATTTAATATGATCCTAAATTTTTAATCTGTAATTTCAGAAAAGTCTACAACTCCCGGTAAGTATAAATTTCAGCGATTATTTGTCTACCAGCTTCCTTACTTCCTTTTATTGAAATTCCTTTTAAATTTGTTTTTCAATGTTTCAATAAATTTTTTTTATCTTAAATAATCAATTTTAAATTTCAGAAAAGTCCACAACTCCTGGTTAGTATCAATTTTAATAATTTTTAATCACTCAGCTCCCTTACTACCATTAACCATCTATTATTGATTATTCTTTTTAAATTTTGTTTTTCAATGCTTCATTTGATTTTTTTCAATCTCAAATATTCCATTTAAAATTTCAGAAAAGTCCACAACTCCTGGTTAATATCAATTTTAATGATTTTTATCACTCAGCGTCCTTACTTTCTTTAACCATCTTTTATTGATTATTCTTTTAAATTTTTTTTTCAATGTTTCATTTAATTTTTGTTAACTATCTTATATTTTCAATTTAAAATTTTAGAAAAGTCTACAACTCCTGGTTAGTATCAATTTCAATGTTGATTCTATTCTTAACTTCTTCACTCCCTTTAACTATCGATATTCTTTCGAAATTTTGTTTTTCAATGTTGTAATTATTTTTCAAGAATTATTTACCATCTTAAATTTTCAATTCAAAATTTCAGAAAAGTCTACAACCTCAGGTTAGTATCAATTTTAATGATGTTTCATCTCCCAGCTTTTTTTCTTCCTATAACCATCTTTTATTTATATTCTTAAAAATTTCATTTTTCAATGTTGTAATCATTTTTAACGAATTAAATATGAACCTAAATTTTTAATCTAAAATTTCAGAAAAGTCTACAACTCCTGGTTATTATTAATTTTAATGATTTTTAATCACTAAGTCTCCCAACTTCCTTTAACCATCTTTTCTTGACATTCCTTTTAAATTTGTTTTCCAATGTTTCAATTGATTTTTTTTTTAATTTCAAATTTAAAATTTCAGAACAGTCATCAACTCCCGGTTAGTTATTATTTCAATGATGTTTCTACACCCAGCTTTTTTACTTCACTTAATTTTATTTTTTTGATTTTTTTTTGAAATTTTGTTTTTCAATATTTCTATTGTTTCTTATGAATTATTTACTATCTCAAATTTTCGATTTAAAATTTCAGAAAAGTCTACAACTCCTAGTTAGCATCAGTTTCCCTAATGAATATTTTTTTAACATTCTGAATTTCTTTTACCATTTTTTAATGATTTATTTTAGTATCTTTTAATAATAGAAATGTCCTTTTTCAATATTTTATTATTTTTTACGAAAAAAAAATATCTTAAATTTTTAATTTTAAATTTCAGAAAAGTCCATAACTCCTGTTTAGTACCCATTTTATGAATTAGTAATTACCTTGCTTCCTTACTTTCTTTAACCATATATTATTGATATTCTATTTAAATTTCATTTTTCTTTGCTTCAATTGTTTTTTTTTCATAATTCATTTACAATCTCAAACTTTCGATCCTACATTTTAGAAATGTCATCAAATCCTGGTTATAATTAATGTCAATGATAATTTTATACCCAGTTTCTTTACTTCTTACCACCTTTTATTTATTTTCTGAGGGATTTTCATTTTATAATATTTTAATGTTTTTCTCGAATTATATACTTTATATATTATCGTAAATAATTAATCTAAACTTGAAGAAAAGTCCACAACTCTCGGTAAATATCTGATGGTTTGATGATGATTAATAATCAAACTTGCTTACTTCTTTTAACCATTCTTTACTGATTTCCCTTTTTTAATTTTGCTTATTTAATGTTTTAATTTATTTTTAGAAATTAACTATTTTAAATTTTCAATCTAAAATTTCAGAAATGTCTACAACACCTGGTTATAATCAGTTTCAATCATGAATATTTTTTAACTTCCTGATTTTCTTTAGAAATTTTCATTTTTCAATGTTTTATTATTTTTTACGGATAAAATATGATCTGAAATTTTTAATTTAATATTTTGTATAAGTTCACAACTCCTGGTTAGTACCAATTTTATGGATTATTAATCACCCAACTTCTTCCTTCCTTTAACCATGTATTATTGTTTTTCTTTTTATGTTTTAATTGATTTTGGAGGAATTTTTGACAATTAAAATTTCAATTAAATTTCAATTAAAATTTCAAAAAAGTCTACAACTCCTGGTTAGTTTCAATATTAATGATGATTCATCACCTTGCTTCCTTATTTCCTTTTACTATATTTTATTGTTTTTCCTTTTAAATTATGTTTTTAAATGTTTCAATTAATTTTCGATGAATTATTTACCATCTTAAAT
Organism: Parasteatoda tepidariorum; assembly: GCF_982258835.1. Classification (NCBI taxonomy): domain Eukaryota; kingdom Metazoa; phylum Arthropoda; class Arachnida; order Araneae; family Theridiidae; genus Parasteatoda; species Parasteatoda tepidariorum. The sequence goes on from NC_141757.1 coordinate 42,370,078, forward strand.
TCTTAATTTTAAATTTCAGAAAAGTCGACTACTCCTGGTTAGTATCAATTTTAATAATAATTCATTGCCATGCTTCTATAATTATTTATGCCTTCTTTTATTTAAATTCCTTTGAAATTTTTTTTCAATGTTTTAATTTAAATTTTATGAATTATTTACGACCTTAAATTTTGAATTTAAAATTTCCGAAAAGTCTACAACTCCCGGTTAGAATTAATTTTAATGATGATTCATCACAAAGCTTCTTTACTTCTTTTAATCTTATTTTATTTATGCTTTTATGAAATATCATTTCTCATTATTTGAAATAATTTTTACGAATTAAATGCTATTCTAAATTTTTTATCTAAAATTTCTAACAAATACAACAACTCCTGGTTAGTGTCAATTTTAATGATGATTTATCACTTTGCTTCCTTAGTTATTTGAGCCAAATTTTATCGTTATTCCTTTAAATTATGTTTTTAAATGTTTCAATTGATTTTCGATGAATTATTTACGAACTTAAATTTTCAATTTAAGATGTCGTCAATTTAAAAAGTCGACAACTCCTGGTTAATATTAATCTTAATGATAATTTATAACCAAGCTTCTTCAATTATTTAAGCCATTTTTCATTTAAATTCCTTTGAAATTTTTCTTCAATGTTTTAATTTAATTTTTATGAATTATTTAGGATCTTAAATTTTTAAATTAAAATTTTAGAAAAGTCCACTACACCGGGATAGTATCAATTTCAAGGATTATAATCACCCAGCTTCCTTACTTCCTTTAACCATATATTTTTGTTATTCTTTCTATTTTTCAATTGATTTTCGAGTAATTTTTATCTATCTTAAATTTTTAATTAAAATTTCAGAAAAGTCTACAACTCCTGGTTAGTATCAATTTTACTGATAATTCATCACCCAGCTTGTTTACTTCTCTTAACCTTATTTATTTATATATTTTTGAAATTTCATTTTTCATTGTTTTAAATATTTTTCACGAATTAAATACTGTCATAAATTTTTTATCTATAATTTCAGAAAAGTCGACTACTCCTGGTTAGTATCAATTTTAATAATAATTCATTACCAAGCTTCTTTAATTATTTATGCCTTCTTTTATTTAAATTCCTTTGAAATTTTTTTTCAATGTTTTAATTTAAATTTTATGAATTATTTACGACCTTAAATTTTTAATTTAAAATTTCCGAAAAGTCTACAACTCCTGGTTAGTATTAATTTTAATGTTGATTCATCACAAAGCTTCTTTACTTCTTTTAACCTTATTTTATTTGTGTTTTTTTGAAATATCATTTCTCATTGTTTGAAATAATTTTTATGAATTAAATACTATTCTAAATTTTTTATCTAAAATTTCTAAAAAATACCACATCTCCTGGTTAGTATCAATTGTAATGATGATTTATCACTTTGCTTCCTTAGTTATTTGTGCCAAATTTTATCGTTATTCCTTTAAGTTATGTTTTTAAATGTTTCAATTGATTTTTGTAGAATTATTTACGAACTTAAATTTTCAATTAAAATTTCAGAGAAGGTTACAGCTCCTGGTTAGTATCAATTTTTATGATGATTCATCACCTTGCTTCCTTATTTCCTTTAACCATACTTGATTGTTTTTCCTCTTAAATGATGTTCTTAAATGTTTCAATTTTTTTGCGATGAATTATTTATGATCTTAAATTTTCAATTTAAAATTTCAGAAAAGTCGACAACTCCTGGTTAGTATCAACTTTAATAATAATTCATTACCTAGCTTCTTTACTTATTTAAACCTTCTTTTATTTAAATTCTTTGAAATTTTTTTAATTGCTCTAATTTCATTTTTACGAATTATTTACGATCTAAAATTTTATATTTAATATTTCAGAAAAGTCTACAACTCCTGGTTTGTACTATTTTTACTTTAATCATCGTTTATTTATATTCTTTTAAAATTTTGTTTTTCAATGCTTCCTTTTTAACTATACCCAAAAGTATTTTCAAACCGAAATTTTTATTTATATAAAAGAGATTCTTCATTTATTCTCTTCATATAATTAATTGAATTATTTAAAATATTATTTTTTTTGTGTAGAAACTTAATACATTGATCTAAAAGCCCTGGTTAGTATTAAATTCGATGATGATTCTTCTCAAATATAATTTTTTTAACCTTCCACGATTAGATGTTCTTTAAAATTTTGCTTTTGAATATTTGAACTGCAGTGAATAGTTTCAAACCGTAATATTCTTGCATAAAAATATATCTCTTTCAATCTTTTTCAATAATCAATTGAACTTTTTTGAGTATTTTTTTCATTTAACGGGAACCTTAATATCTTATTTAAAGCAGTGTTCTTTAATACAACTTTAGTTTCTGATAAATGATTTTGATTTTTTAAAATTATTCACGTTTTTAAATTTTTTTATCTTAAACCTCAGAAAAATACACTATTCCTGGTTAATATCAGCTAAGCTTTTTTCTTTTCTTTAAACCGTTGTTTCAATATTACCTTTGAAATTTTGCCTTTAAATGTTTAGACAAAGAAATAATAAAATAGTTTAAAACTATAAAATTGCTACAGACAGAGATTCCTATTTCACTCTTTTTCGATAATCAATTTAATTGTTATGAGTATGCGGTTTAATTAGAAAGATCCTAAACATCTTGTTTAAAAAAAAACTGATTAGTTCGTTCATGAACATGACTTTAGATTCATTTAAATATTTTTTAAACTGATTAGGATTTTAAAATTTCTACCAAAAATTTAGGAAAGTTCACACGTCTTTATATTAATTATTTTAATGATGATTCTTTTATCAGCTTTTTTGTAACCTTCATTTTACCGATTATCTTTTGAAATGTTGTTTTGAAATGTTTCAACACCAAAAAAAAAAGAGAAGAAAATAGCTTTAAGCAATTAAATACTTTTACAGGTAGATTCCTCTTTAATTCTCTTTAGTTAATCAATTTAATATTAACAGTATTTTGTTTCAAGACGATCATATTCAATATAATATCTTCTATATTTTTAGAAAAGACTACTACTGGTTAGTATATTTTTTGTAAAGGAGTGTCTTTTTGAATTCTAATTTATTATCAGTTTCGAATCAAAATAGCAAAAAATTGATTAGTAGTGAACTTTCCTTTTCTAGTTATTATTATTATACATAATATATATATATATATATATATATATATATATATATATATATATATATATATATATATATATATATATATATATATATATATATATATATATATATATATATATATATATATATATATATATATATATATATATATATATATATATATATATATATATATATATATATATATATATATATATATATATATATATATATATATATATATATATATATATATATATATATACATATTTATATATATATATATATAAATATATATAAAATGTGCATTTGGTTTTCTTAAAGGTGAATAAATATCTAATGTATATATAAAACTTTCAGTTAATAACTATAAGTTAAATACATGTTTTACATTTCAGTTTGTAAATAATTTAAACACTTAGGAAAAAATTTATATATATTTTTCTTAAAAAGTGAGATACAACGAAATTGGGAATACAATGAATAATTACAAGGGATATTAAATTTTTTTTATTTAATTATCACATTGCATCTAAAAATAAATTTTAAGTGTACCTTTATACAAAAATGTTTATTTCATTTAAAAATTTAAAATATTATTATTCTTGTGCATATGGTATCAAATTATTGATACGGTTCGGTTTTTTTTCTATATATAAGTAAAACTTGTAGTATGATGTTAAAACTAAGTAATAAAGCACACGAATTTAACAGAAAGGCATTTAATTTAAAACCTCACGGAAATTTATGCGAAATTTGTAGAAAAAATCTTATTTTATTTAATAAATTTTAAGTTCCTTAATTTAATTTAAATTATCTCTTGAAAATTAATATTTATTTTTATAAATAATGATAGTTATGAAGATAAATATTTTTTGCACGCATTTTATAAATGATATAAAACAGTTTTTAATAGTAACATACGAATGGAGTAAATATACGAGTAACACAGCAAGAGTTCTACTTATATTATTTTTAGTTCTTTTCATATAAAAAGTCAGTTATATGAAATATATCCCTGTTCTTTGAATAAATTGTGAAGGTATTCTGTAAAATTTTTATTATTTAAATTTTTTATGATTATGACTGGCAGTTTATTATTACTTTCTCACATATTTCAATTTTATGGAACAGAACATTCAAAACGATTAGCGAAATTCATAACAATTATCGAAAATATACAGATCAATTAGCAATTTATATGCAAAGAAAATATACTATGTTCACATTAGTCTCAATTAAATCTACCATAAAACATTAAGTTCACGTGTTTCCACTTTTTTTCTACAAGCTACAGACATTACTAGAGAATGAAAAGGATTAAAACTTTTTATGGGTTTTAAAAATCATTCCTTAAAGTATTCGTCGGTTTAGAATTAGTAATTGCTTTAAAGGTCATAGGATATCGGTTTTTGAAAAGATTCTAATCACAATTAGATGTTTTTTTTTCCAAATTGATTGGAAAACAACTTTTTATATTAATGTACAAATTTATAAACACAACTAAAAACATAAATTATAATCCAATAAACATGTCTTTGAAATGCATAGAGAGTATTATGAAAAATTTCAAAATTTATTATAATTTAATTCTTTTGAGATTACTATTTTCCTATTTTAACCAATTTATCCTTTATCATGTTACCCATTTTTTCAGAACCATATTACCCATTTGTCCATTATCACATCGATTATCGATTACCAAATTATCCATTTATCTATAAACATTTTACCCATTTTACACCACTAGATCCTTTTACATATCTTCCAATGAAATAAATCTTTTTCTGTTTAAATTTTCAAATATTTAATTAGATATGTATTGATATATACAATATTTTTCTTAAAAATTAATCTTTTATCAAATATTGAAAGTTTGATGAAATCTTATCCAGTAATTTCCTCTAACGCATATTTTATAAATGTATTTGTTTCTAGTAGAATCTTAATAATTTTCTTTTGAAATTCTTATTAGTTACTAGCTTACTATAAAAAAGAGTTAAATAAAAGTATAAACTTATCTTTAATTTTTTAGTGATTTATATGAAATTCATTTCAAATTTGAAGTTATATTTATAATGAACTATAATACCATTCTTAAATAAATGCATATGAGTTAACTTTATATGAACCTCTATAGCTTAAAAGTCTTTGAAATGAATTTAAGATTACCATTATGCTAGCTTTTTAAAATAAAAAAAAATATTTGTTTATCATCCTAAAAATGTTAAGATAAGAGATTTCTTAGTGCTACTTTCTTTAAAATAATAATTTAACAAATAATAATGTATTATGTCATAATTTTAAATCATTGGAATAAAAGAGTTGGGAATGAATGCAATAATATTAATAATACAATCATTACAAAAAATACACTCTATAACAAAAAAATCGATGCACCAAGAAGCAATCATCCGATTGCTTTGAAATTTCGTATGCATGAATGTTTTGAACAGATACGGCTGGAATGATGTCGACTAGGGACGTATAGTTTTTAGCGACGAATCTCACTTCCAACTGTGTTCTGATGATCATCGAAGACGTGTTTGGAGACGCACAGGGCAGAGGGGGGATCCTGCCTTCACTATTGCACGCCACACCGGCCCTCAACAAGGCATTATGGTCTGGGGTGCCATTTCTTTTGACAGCCGGAACCCTTTGGTCATCAGTAGAGGTACACTTGCTGCACAGCGGTACGTCGACGACATCCTAAGACCTGTTTTGCCACCGTTCCTTTTGCAGCACCCTGGGCTGGTTTTTCAGCAGGACAATGCCAGACCACATACGGCACGTGTTGCTATGAACTGTCTGCAAGCTTGTCAAACTCTTCCTTGGACTGCCAGATCACCAGATCTCTCTCCCATCGAGCATGTCTGGGATATGATGGGAAGGTGATTGCATCTGGCACAGGATGTTGATGACCTCGTTCGACAATTGGATCGAATTTGGCAGGAAATGCAGCAAGAGACCATCCTGGGAGCTTTATCGGTCTATGCCACGCCGTGTGGCAGCTTGTATCCAGGCTAGAGGCGGGTCAACACCTTATTAAACTTGCTACTGTAACTCTGCAATAAATTATTCAATTGTTCTGAAATTTTAATCATTTACTATTCTGTACATTGTCTTCCTATCCACATATTTTCGTTTCAATCGGACAACTCCTTCTTGGTGCGTCAATTTTTTCGTTATAGAGTGTATATAGGCAAGTTAAATTATAATCTATGTAGTTTTTGTTTTATTAATAATTTACCATTTCTTTCTTTATAGAGTCTCCTGGTAGTCCTTTCCCTTTCTTTGACCTTTCTCATACTCCTGGTAACCTATTTGTATAAATTTTTTTGTTTGTTTGTATGTATGTCTTTGCGTCCTTTATAAGCATCTGAACCATCTAACTGAAAGGAAAGAAGTTTGGCATACAGATAAGTCGAGCACGAGAAAGTCCACTGTTGGCATTTAAACTTTCTATGACGAAGCATTAAATCGCAATAATCAAAAAACGAAATGGAATTTTCTGATTGATTAAGCGTTATCCATTCTTTTGAATCAAACAACAGACGATTCAATTTTCCAAGTATTTTAAATATAAGATCAGTAATATTTGCTAGTTTATAGCACTAATTAATAAAATAAAAAGTTTACTGCTCTTACTTTAATATTCAAATTCCTTTGCTCGCTGTCTCAAATAAATTCAATAAACATTAACGTGGTAGTATTCGTGGACTACCTCATCTAAATAACATTTCTTTATTTCAATTATAATTATAAAGTTATGTGATGACAAGTGTTAATTTTGTGCACAAACATTTTTTAAAACGTGTTTCTATTAAAGTAAATAATTTAAAACCTATGGTAATTGAAATTAAACAAAACGTTAGTTATAAATTAAAGGACAAAATTATGGAAAAAGGATACTATTTCGCTCGGTAAGTATTTGGTGATCATTAAAACTGCATCAATACTAATCAGTTTTAATACCAATACTGTGGAAATAACTGTCTTACTTTCGCTTGAATGAGATATGTACCGAATAAGATTACTTGATAGAGAAAACTACTATAATTTTGACTATCATGAGTTGGCCATGAGAATTATCACGCAAAGTACAGTTCATCTCTATATGAGGGGATGAACTTCAAAGAACAGTGTTATGTTTAATATGGTAATAAAAAACCTAACCTAAACCGAACTATTTTATTATTGATTTATTAGAAAGCGAGACTAATTCTTTATCTTAATTTATTTACCACGGCCTAATTTGGAATAAAAAATCATGTAAGCGTACTAAAAACTAAAGTGGTTTAGTTATGTTAAGATCAAAGTGAAACCAAACACAATTTTGTTAGATTAAACATATACATATTGATGAAGCAGTATTATTTTGATACTATATTATTAGAACCATTGAATATATTAGTTTCAGTGATTCATAAAAATGGATCCTACCTGGTTCTTCTACTAAGCCAGTGTTTCCCATACTTATGACTCTTGTGTACCCTTCCTAAATTTTTCGTAACGCTGTGTACCACTAATAAAAAAAATAGTGTATTTTTTAAAACATATGTTTATTTTTACAATAAAAAATTGCAAGTTAAAAATCAAAAATGGCTGTTGACATCACTAATTATTAACTGTTAACTCTGCAAAAAATATCCAATATAAAAGTATGCAATCTTAAATTTTTATGGCTAGCCTTGATTTTAAATAAAATTCTTTCAAATTTTCGTTTGTTGCAAGATTTATCACATGAGAAAGCGAAACCCCGTTAAACTGTTCCCGCACTTTTGGGGATACGCGTACCATACTTTGGGAAACACTGCACTAGGCTATTAAACTTTGTCGGAAAAATGACTTAAAATTTGTGCATAATTTTGTGGTATAGTTCAGTACTGATTAGTTTTCCCATACGAATAATGGGTATGTAGCTAGTAAATTATGACACATTTTTATTCTCAGTAATTATTTTTCTTCTCCGTCTTCGTAAATTGTGACATATTTCCCTGACATATTTTTATTAAAACAATGTTTTTTTAATATATTTTATGAAATGAATACAATCACAACTGTTTCTTCATACTTTTTTTTAAAATAAAATATTTTATGTAATTTTATTCAAATTTAGCTTTACATTATATAATTAACCGAATAATGATGCTTATATAGAATGTGCTTAGAGAATTAAATAAATATACTAAAATATAAATTAGTTTAAAATATGCGACTATGAGAAAATATTTTCATTAAGATAAGCTTAATAATTAAGCAACGTTATGATGATGACTTATTAATTTGGTTAGGAGTATTCTAAACTGAAAAAAAAAGATTGTCATCTTAAATGCTAATTTTAAAAGTGAATAATTTTTTAAAATATATTATTAAACCTTATTTGATATTTGTATAAATAATGCATAATAAATTTAGATAATAATATAGTACAAATAATACAGAGTAATTCATAACTTTATATGAGGAATGAGTTTGTTGAGAGAACACATAGTTTTTAAAAAAATAATATTCTAATGGTTACTATGTAATTGATTACTACCGTAGAGCAAAAGAGATTTGAGTACACCAAAAACAATTTGCATTTTCAATTCAAACAGACAAAGAAAAAAAACATTTCAAAAAATTATTCAATTCTTACAAATTATCACTCAATTAATCCAATTTTATTTTTTTCTAAATACTGAAAGAAATATTATAATTGAATGTTGAATGTTTTATTTATGAATATGGCTATACACCCTGATTTTTAATAAAAATTTTATGTTTTGTAATAAGGCATGTAATGCTACGATAAAAAATATTTAGCAATATAAAAATAGTTCATTTTTCAAAAAATAAATATTTATCAGGTCTTTGCCTTATTTGATTACTATTACAAGGAGAAAAAAATCTGGTAAATTACTGTGCTGCTTGGTAATGGCATTTCTGGTAAAGCAAAACTATAATTTTGGTCAACTAAACGATATTCATTCATATAGCAATTCTTCCGTTCACACGGTTACGCTTTACGGGAAATTCTGGTTTTCAAAATTATAGTTATTATTACCTCACATTTAGTAAAAAATACAAAACTTGAAAGTAAATTTAACTGAATAACTGATTTCAATGCAATGCTCTAATGTATCATGATAAAAATAATAAATTTTTAAATAATTACTAAATTTTATAATATATTATTAAACCATATTTTAATATTAATTATACCAAATTTAATTCCAAAGCACTTCAGTAAAAATGCTACCTAGATTTTTACGTTCCCATACAGTCAGAAATACGGTGAGGTTTACCGTAGTCTGGTAGTTTAGACTATATTTTCCCCTCTGTGTCGCAACGAGAATAAAACTCATTGGTAAACAGATAGAAGTGCAGCAAAACCCCGTAATGTACCTTGCTACGTTTGCTGCCGTTTTACTGATAATTTCACGTATATTAATGCTTAAATGTCTCTTAAGAAATGTATTAAATTAATAAACAAGTAAAATATTACAGTTTTTCTCTCACAAGCATCTTTAGAATTTCTTCCAATGCAACGAGCTCTTATACGTATTGCTCCATCGTAGCAATTTTCAGATATTCTCAAACATAACAATGGTACCTTTACTAAATACTATGTAAAATTCCAAATAACATAATTATTATCATATGTAATTTTAATTTAAATAGCTATTACAATATGTAATTTTAATTAAAATAGCTATTACTATATTCTTAACAACATTGATACACATTTTTTACTTAGGCTCTGGGGAATGAAAAAAAATCATTATTCTTTCATCAGACTTTTTTTTTGAAAAAAATCATATTTATTCTTGCATATTTATCATTTACATGTAAAATTAAAGTTTTCGCCTTCCTCAGAATAATGAAGCCTGTTGACCAACAGAAGCTGAAATTTTTCATATTTTGGAAAGCGTTGGTAGTTTTTCTACACTGATGAAAACATTTTTTAGGAGAAAGAGATAAAATCTAAACATAAAAAATAATTTTTAGATTTTTTTTCTCTACATTATAATTAAACGGAACATTTTCATTTCAGGGGATAAATAGAAAAAAGAAAATTACATTCCAAGTTCCGTGCTTACAACTGAGTTGGACAGAGAGGTTCAATCAGGAACAATTAACCAATGTCTTCATGAATAGTTCAATATCTTTTCACAATATTGTATATTATTTTATAATGACATTAAAGTAATATATGTATTAAAATGCTTAATGCCTTCATTTTTATTTAATCGTCCTTCCAAAATACGCAAAGGTTTAGATAAATATCAAAGATAGCCTAGCAAAAATAAAGTTTAAATATACGCATGCTGCTATATACTTAAAAAAAACTGAAAAAGATTTTACTACTGGAGTCAAATGCATTACATAAATAGTGTATGAAATTGCGGTCTAACTAAAATAGAAAAAGTAAGATATGTCTATTTTTAATAAATAAACATGGAGTCTTTGACTGTTGTTAAATTTGTAATTAAAAGGAAAATAAGTATAATTTTCTACAGAGTTTTATTTCTAAAACCAACTCTTTCTTTCAATCAAGCTTCAAAATTAGTTACAAAATATGTCTGGGAGTTTTAAATAAATGAGAAACTACAAAATATGTTTTCTAACTAACCACTGTCTGTTGCAACAAAATGGGTTGAAATAACAGAGAATCAATTTAGTCGGAATCGCTTTAAGGAAATTTGAAATTAATTTTATAATAGGGAACAAAAATGATAAACGCTTTGAGCATCTAAAATATGTAAGTTAATCTGTGAAAACTCTTAAGGTGTTATGCCTCCTGAGAGGAAAAAAGATAAGCATCCTTTGGGAGCATTGTCAACCAGATTATCAAACAAATCAAAATTTTGTAGAAAAAATCTAACCTGTAAAAATTGATATTAATTAAGAATGATAAAAATGATTGCAAAGCTTTTCTTTTAAAAAGAGTCTTAATATTTAAAGTGTGTAAGGTTGAAGTTTTTTTAAGTTATAAATGGAAATAGTGTTTATTTGATTTGCCAATTCGCTCATGAATACAGTGTTTTTTATAGCTCAAGATTTCTATAAGAAATTGTAAGAAAATCGTTTAAGACAAACTAATTCATTAATAAAATGAAATATTCTTACGTACTTCTTTTAATACCGTAGTTATATTTTGATGCACATTTTACCAGAAAAACGTTTATTTGAAGCTTAAGTTCTATCAACACCAAAGAAAAAACATTTCTAGTTTCTGGGTAACACAGAATTAATTTTCATGTGTTTCACAAGAGACAAAAATTGATTCCAAGAAAAGTCGAAAATGCAAATGTTATGAAGACTGCTTCAAGCGTTACAAGGTATGCCACGTCAAGATGTAGGTAGTTCATTTTAAACAATATTATATTTCACAACTCAGAGTGAAAAATTTTCAATCCCAAATATTGAACGGAGAGAATTAACTCAAAAGATTGGCAAATGTTAGATATTAAAGCTTTTCAAGCATAGGAAGGTTTATTGTTATCTCCTGGTGTGTACAAATCACTTGGTTAATCAACTGGTACTTCGTACGATCAATAAACTGGCCTACACATGTTTCGAGCAATCATGTTACATGAAAAATTTTGTGAAATTTTGCAAGTTATTCGAATTGGTACTTTCAACGTAACAAGATAGAAGGCACAAGAGCGAACCTGCTGTTTTTCGAGAATTTTAGGAAATATGGAATAAAAAATATGAACTTTCACTATATTTAAAAGAAAAACAAATATAATAGTTTACTTGCCAGTAAAAACAATTATTTGTTTTAGGATGCTGTACATTTTATTTATTTCAATAACAAGTTTACTGTTCACAAATCTTAATATTAATAAAAAAATGCTTTTTTCTTAAACTTGCATGTGATAATTATATTTTTTTCTAATTTATTATGTTATCAATCCAAATTGTCTCTATCAAATTACGGAGTGTGCTTTTTGCTGTGAGTGTGTGTACGGATTTTAACAGAAAAGCAAAAAATGTTTTACAATTAAAAACAAAATGAATTTTACAAAGTTTTAGTTTAAAATTAAAAAAGAACTGTTCTTCTGGGACAAATTAATCAATTTTAATTACTTTGACTCATACTGACTCAGAATTTCCTTTAATTTTAATTTTGAAAATTTTAATATGATTATTTATTAAGAAGTAAGGAAAAAATCATTTAAAGTATTGTTTTTACTTAATGTGTGAAGATTAAATAGTTAATAAACAAAAATAGAAATCTATATATTGATCTTATAGTGAGTTAAAAAAGATTTATAGTCTTGGTTTTACGAGTTATTTATAAGTAAAAAGTATTTTACTACTCTTTAGATTTAAAAAGTGAAAAATTAATGAAAAATTTCTGAAGTTTTTATATCTAATTACTAAATGTATTGAAGATTTTGTAAAAACTGCAGCATTTTTGTTTAGAAAAAGGTAGTTTGTTTCGAGATTTACAGTAAATAAAAATAAAATAAATGAATTACAAAAGGTTAATTAAAATTAACTTCAGTTTAAAAATAGAATAGTGACGTATAATTTAATAAGTAGTTAAAAATAAAACACAATATGAAAACTATATCAACTTAAATAACTTTTGTACTAATGATTGGATTTTCACAAAATAAGTGGAGCTTTGAATGGTTTGAAAGCGTAAGCTCATATATTCTAATAAAATAGTTCTAAATATTATTTAAGTTATATACAAAAAAATAACGTACTTTCTCTGAATAAATGAACATTTTCAATATTTGAACATCAAATTATGAAGGAATCCGGAAAATGAAAAATGTGGAATCGATAGTTTCAGCTGGAAATCAGTCTAATGTTTGTGCCCTTAACTTAAATTTCATGTCTTGAGTATTTAGCTTGAACTACGAAAGTTTAAAAACAAATAGGAAAATAAAAGTCCAAAAAATTACAGAATCTTAAAAGTGAATCTTTTCATTACTTAAAAGTATGTAACGCTAATTTCTTAAAATGGCAATATACGAAACACCTACAGTGAAATTGGCTGAATAGATTCTGAGTTATACAACTTTAATAATGCAATATTTTTGATTTTCTATTTTCCCTCATTCCTAACCAAATTTTGCATTTCTTTTTTTAAAGTTATTGTTTAAAATGACGTCAAACTTGTATACCTTACAATTCAAAATTTCAATCCTTCTAAAATTTACTAATAAGAAACTAATAAATATTTTTCACATCTTTGCATAAATTAAAATTGTTATTTTGTACAAAAGAATTTAAAGCTCTGTAAATATTTGAGTATTAGAACAAAAGTTGTTCAGGTTGATATAGTTTTTTCTTTGGTGTTCATTATACAATAATGGTTAAAGTATTTTAATAATTTGATTTTTTTGCTGCTTGCAGTATTTTAGAAGAAATAATACTTTTGGTTTCTTCGTGTATTCGTTTAGACAATATCTTTAATTTTATTACAAAAATAGAGATTTTATAACAGGATTTTATGATCGTGTTTTTGCAATTTAAGATTTAGTTAAAATTTCTAGCCAAGTCGATATTGTATTGAATAATGTTAGTTTAGATTTATCACAATTTTTTCTGGAAAGTAAAGGTATCGATGGGAAATGATGATGTTGGATTTTCCTTCGCACGAATTTTCTAAATAAATATAAAATAAGAAGAGTATAAATAAAGATATATTGAATTAATATTGCGTAAAGTCAATCTTAATATTTAGGATCTTGCAAAATTTTAGAATAATAATATAACAGAAAAATTTTATTAAAGCATGTTGAATACACAGTAAAAAAATTCCGGATTAAATTACTGTAAAATGGTACTTTTTATCGTAAAATCCATCTTTACAGTTACAGAAAACAAATTTTGACATACCGAAGTTTTTATAGTAATAACTATCATAAAATCACTGAATCACTCCAATTAAATACAGTAAATATTACTTCAATATAGTATTTCAAGATAAAATTGAATTGTACTGTTCAATGGATTCAATGGATGTTGTAGCTTAATGACGGTACATTATGCAGCTATTTGACCCAAAATTTTTTATAATGTATAAGAAATGCTTTCTTTCTGTACATCGTTAATTAATTGGGAATTGGACATTCAATATTCATAGTTAAAAATTTGATTTAATTACTAGCATTAAGGGGTCACAGTACCCAAAAAATGACAAAAATACCAAAAATTTTTTTATTGCTTATAATAAAACTTCAAAGTATTTCAAATGTACAGTAACAAAGTATTTCAAATGTACAGTAAAAAGTAAACTTTTTTATCTTGAGTATAATACACTTATTTAAACTGTGCATGGAATAAGCATTTTATGAGGTATTACAATTTTTACGGCATGTTATATATACCTAACAGGAATTTTTACCCTTTTTTACTACTTTTTTTACAAAATAATCTATTAAAAATATTCTAATTGATATATCAACAAATGAATGCACAAAATTATTAAGATAAATATTGCAAGCACTATGAAAAAAACTTTTTTGAAAATATGTTAAAATGAAAAAGCCTTAGGGATTTAAAAATTTAGAATTTTTTCAACTTTTTTTAAAATTTTAAAAAAATTAAACAGTTTAATTACTTTTTGAAGATAAATTATTGATTATAACTTAAATGAGCATGTAAAGCATCCTCAAAATGAATGATTATACCTTTATTTTAAGAAATTGTTGCAAAGGTACTGTGACCCCTTAAACGAGAAAAAATAATTTTAGTGCAAATGCCATACTTGCATGGTTAGGAAATTTCTTGTTAAAAAACAATATGCTGGCAATTTAACCAAAGTTTACGATATTTAAACCTTTGGTTTGGTACTCTTTTCCATTTGTCAATAGTTTACTGGAGTATCTGGTTCTTAAAGTTATAGTTGTTTTTGCCACACATTTATACAAAGTGAAGGTTTCCCTTACATGTTCTAACTGTAATGCCTGACGGACTACGCCCGAACATATCCTTGACTGCCTTGGCCTTTTCAGAGGAGATCTCTGCGTGGATCCCCTCTACATGCTTGATATGCTCAAAGTTGCAGGTAGCTTGAACTTGATTTAGCTTTACTAACAACTGAGGACTAGCAGCAACACACAAAACATTGAATATAAGCTTTCAAGTTGAATATGAAGAGTCAATACTCTAGCTGAAGAACAGATGGCACAAATTAGATGCATCGATTGCAGTGATGAAGTAACTGGTTCTAATCCCATTGTATTCCTTGATATATTTTTGTGATTTCTTTCTCTATCTTGTACTATCAATACAAGTACTTATAATCCGAACATTATAATGAGTACTCAAGCCTGCATAAGTATGTGTAACGATAGATAAATAAATAAAAGTAGCTAGATAACACCAATTGTGAGGAGATATTTGAGTTTGGTACATTCACGCTTTCATTTTAGGATATTGGAAGATTCCTTTTGCGTAGCAATTAATAAGTTACTGAATTTTTGCCTGTTTCAGGTATTTGTATATTTGCAAATACTCATTTTTAAAGTTTTAAGTCCCACAGTGCCATCGTATAGTCATAAAACACAGTTCTCCGTGCATCACAAAAAAAAGCATCATTGACTATGGTCAGTAAGCGAGGAACCACTTTTATCAGTTTGTGAAGGGACCGAGGGTGCAAGGTATTAGTACTCGTCAAAATGTTCGAACGTAAAACGCACGACTTCCCATGCAGGTCATTCAGCTACCACAGTGGAATTGCTATAATCTCTGGACAGATATTTTGATAGCATGTCATTGAATCATCATCAGGGATGTTTCCTGGACCGTCACTAATAGCCTATTATGCAGTTCTAGTGCAACATAAATAATGGTTGATAAAGTTAGATTATAGTTAATATAGAAAAAAAAATCAACCAAAGGCGAAGTTTACAAGTGTTTACTAAATAAAATAGAAATTATCCTACTGAAAATTTTGTGTTGTCGAAAATTATACTAGTGTGGTAAAATTACCAATTCGGCTTTTTTGGTGAAATTACCAAATTTTAAGACCTTTAAATATTTTAAAACATTAAAATGTTTTAAAAATTTAAAATGTTTTCATCTACCTAAAATTTTATATCGTATATACCTAATAAACAACAGTATATATATTACTTACCAAACATATTTTTTTTCAATTCTGGAGAGTGAGACAAAAGAAAAAAAATCAGAAAATATACATCATTTACTATTTGCCTTTGCTATTATTTTTATACAATGAAGAGAAGTAAATTAAAGATGCTATCACTAAAGCAAATGCAGCGGTCTTACATAAAGTGAAACAATTACACCCTTAGAAAGTTTTATTTATGTATTTAATGATATCTCTAAAATAATTTCATTGTTTTAGTGTTTAAGTGGAAGCTGCATTGGATAGCTGCTTTTCCCGTGATTTCTGTTTGGAGCAATGTCATTATATCAGCTTATTCTAGCATGTAGCATCTTGGGAGGTAAAATTTTTTAAAAACTATGAAACATTGACAGCTTATATCATAGATTGTAATCATTACCTAATAAAAATGATATAATTTTTTTTTCTAGAAATAATAATAAAAATGGCTTGATTGACACTCTTGTAATATCATCTAATTCTTATATTTTATAGTTGGAGTATTTCCAATAGGTAAGTTGAAAACAACTGTTATAAAATTTTTATGTATGAGATTCAAACTTTAAAAAAACTAAAAAAAAATTTAAAAAAATAAAAATAGTATTTAAAGAGCTTCTCTTATGTTATATAGGTGTTTTAATCCTAACAAAAAAAATTTGAATTACTAGAATTCATACCAAAATTTAGTAAAGTGTTCAAAAATTAATTAGGTTTTTCAGTTTTGATCTAATGTATTTAATGAAACCAAAGTGTTGAAAGGCTCTAGAACTTAATAAACTTAATCATAATAAGATAAACCTAATCGATAAACTTAACGAGAGTTTTTTTTTCGAAATTACAATTTGTTCAACAGTTATTTTAATATTAAGAATTTTTTTCGTGAAATTTTTTCACTTTTTTTGGTTTTAAATAATGATTATTTTTCGATTGTGGTCGAAACATATATGTTTCGTGATCATTATTTTACGAGACCGTACTTGACTTGAAGTCAAACTCAACAAAAAATGGATGCATAAAATTAAAAGCATAAGTCTCAACATTTATATAGGTATTTTTCACAAATATAAATATCTCAATTGGGGTAAAAATCGTTTGCATCTTGAGTTGTTAAAATCACCGTTATAAATTGTTAACAAGTAAAATTACTTCTCACATTAATTCCTTTTTCTTGTGTCACACTTCAAATAAAAGTAATCTCTTATCTCTTACGATTAACTTAATACCAAGATATTCTTATATAAAATTATATAAATTATGTTATTAAATTAAATTTAATTACATTCAAAATTATCTTTTTTTAAAGTGTCGAGTTAAGGAAAAATTCCTGAGGTTTTTGAGCGGAGCCTCTAAATCTTATTCTTGTTGTTGCGACATGAAAATATATGCAATACGGTTTATAGGGTTGACCCTTTTATACTTTCATTCCTCCATAGATCGTAATTTTGACCTGAACTAGAGAACGCTCAATCTCCGATTCAGTACTTCCAGAGCTATAATTTGCTGTGGGAGGACTTTGTCACCCGACAGATTTAACGTGTACTAGTCACCATTTACTGCACGAAGAATCTCAGGACAGTGGGTATTAAACTCACGACCTCTCGGATATGGGCCAAATGCCCTAACATTCAGGCTATCCCGGACCTTTTATTTAAATAAATTTTTTTTTTAATTTTATCATTTGATTCCGTATTTTATTGTTATCATGAAACTACTTACATTGTATAACAGTTAATTTCATATGCTTTTAGCCATACCTCAATTTTTTTTAAAGAAATATCTCTTTTTATTGATTTCCATTCTGATCCAATCGCGAGACGCAATGTATACTGACTATAAAACTATTTTCATAAGTTTTTGAGTCGATGTTTGATTCTTATGGATATCATATTTTCAATTTATGATTGTATGAACAATTATTTAAAAAAAATTGTAATTTTGAAAAGATTACTCAATTGTGAATTCCGTTTTTTTATTTTGTTTTCATTTATTTTTTGATTCTGTTTTTCTTTTTTTACGTAAGAACCTAAATTTCAAACAATATGATTGATGATCAAAATGAAAGTAATCAAAATTAAAAATTACGTTAAAAGCAATTTTATTTTCATTTCAGTTGCTAAGAAACTTTATTAGTTACATAAAAACATATAATGTGCATTATGGAAATCATAGAAAATTTCACACTTGCTTTGAAATGATTGAAAAATAATTTCTAAATATGTGTCAATTGAATTTAAAAGTTGTCAGTAAATTCAGCTTTGCTTTTTCAATAAATATTTACAGAACTTAAATTTTAATTTTAAGAACAAAGTTAAATATTGAAACTAAAAAGGAAATGTCAGTGCAACATTTTCAAAAATTAGCACGAGTACAACAGAGTAAAATAATTTAAAAATTTTTTGATAATTGTACAGCATTATTTAATCTTTTTTTAATGCTAATAACTCAATTGGTAGCCTTAAGAGTTAATATTTATTTTGGAGACCATACAAGTCTTGATATAAATCTAAATCAATCATAATATTTCAGAAAAACAAAAAAAGAGATATTAACTGGTGCACAGCATCTTAAGTTTAATGTATGCATAAGATGTACATAATGTAAACATTGGCACCGGAAACTTTATTTAATATGAAAAGTATTGAGTAGAGACTCAATTGGACCAAAAATGAGTCATAAAATGCTTTCATAAAAAAGTGTTATTATATGAAGAAACATGATGTAAAACTAAATATAGAGACATTGGTACTAAGGTTAATTCTATTTTTATGTAATCCAAATAATAATAATAATTTATGGTAAGTTTATTCAAGTTCAGTTATTTCTTGTCTGCTGTTACTGCTGTCTGCTGTTACTACAGATGTTGTCTGCTGTTACTGCTGTTAAAATCAGGATGATGTTAGATAACGTAAGACGAAAGGCAGTTTATCCATTATAATTTTTTTTATAATTCTTCAAATGAGATAGCAGTTTACTTCAATTTTAGAAAATTATGAAGGATTTTACATAAATAATACTGTGTTACGGTGGCTCAAGAGATATGGGTTACGCTACCCAATGAGGTCGCTACCCACCAACGGGTTCGAATCCCGGCGGTGGATTGTTGTTATGAATCCTGCTCTTGGCTTACATTTCTACAGTGCTGACGTAAAACATCCTCAGTGTTAGTAGGATTACGGGTTGAAATTCCTTTGCAACGGAGAAGTTATCGTGATTTTTCTCTCCAATTAAGGCAAATGTGGGTTGGTTCCCTCACATACCCTTTCGCGAAGGTTAGTTTTTCCAATGCTTGATCTAGGAGGTTTCTTTGTCTTCCGGATGGGGTTCAAGATTAGTAGGCTCTGAAGTTAAAAAGTGATAGCCATTCTCTTGGATTCGGGTAGCAGCAGTACAACACCGGCTATGAAATAAAGAAATAAATAAGTAATTTTTTAAAAAATCAATTAAAATAAAGTATGGGAAAAATGTCACTTAAAATGGTTTTATATCAAACAAATCATCTCCATTCTGTCCAAAACCACTGTACTAAATTTTTTATTTTTTAAGAAACTCAACACACTACAAAAGATTGTCATTTAGTACCTTCATACAATAAAATTTAGTAAATTGCATGTTTATGCAAAATAAACAAATGTTATAAACTTAAAAAATTTAAAGTAGAACCTTTGTCCTAAAAATTTTAATTATTTTAAAATTACTATTTCGAACATATTTCCATTAAGTTATTCGCATAGATTCAAAGTGATTTTTATAAAGTAGTATCTTGTCTCACCCATTTAGAAATGAACCAACCTCTAATTACATGAATCGCTAAATAAAAATGAAATCTAAATAGAATTATTCGAGCATTTATTTAATTCATCTGTATTCGAATTAGAAAAATCATTTAGATATTGAAATTTTTTGAAGAAAAAATGTGTTTCAAAGATATTCTCTGTGCTATAATCAAATGCAAGAACACATTTTAGTATTTATTCACAATATGATTATACTTAAATAGTGTAAAAGTGAAAAGATATTTTAATACGTAGGACAGTGTTTGTTACATAAAAAACTTATAAATAAAAGAAAAGGCTAATAAATATTATTAACTACTTTATTAAGATTTTTTAAATGTGAAAAAAATATTACAACGCTTTATTCTATTTTTAGGACAATTTAATCCGTTTCCTCCTGGTGAAAATTTTACTTATTTTTTGTAAAAATGAAATTACATTTTCTATAGAAATGATAATATAAAAAAATATAAAAATATTTATAATATTTTTTTCAGGTTTTAATCAGTTTCCTCCAGGTATCACTGACCTTAATTTTTAAAAACATAAACATTCATTTCTTTTATAGAATTGACATAAATTAGTGTAATAAGACAGAAATAGAATAATATAGTACTTATTATGAAGTGCTTCGAATCTTATTTTTAGGTTTAAACCCATTTCAATCACCAGGTAAGAAGATTTTCTTTACTAAGTAATGGTAGAAAAACTTATTTATCTATTTATGTAATTGATTAAAGAATCGCAAGAACTTATTTTCCTAACCATCAATACGAAACGAAGCAATTTTTTAATCTATAGAACTATTTTCATTTAAAAATTTACTTTCTAATGATTTTAAAGTATATTCTTCCTGTTTACGTTTAAGTTTTTGTTTTTCAGGATTTTTCAACCCAGCTGCAAAAGCAGTTCAAGGTAAAATTAGCTAGAAATGTTTCAGAAATAGCATTATGTCTCTGACTTTAGCATCTCAACCCTTATAAAGAAGATTTTAAAGTATATTCTTACAGTTTACGAACAAGTTTTTGTTTTTTAGGATTTTTCAACCCACCTGCAGCTGCCGCACCTCAAGGTAAAATTAGCTAGAAATGTTTCATAAATAGCATTATATCTCTAACTTTAGCATCTCAACCCTTATAAGGAATATTTTAAAATATTTTCTTCCAGTTTATGTACAAGTTTTTGTTTTTTAGGATTTTTCAATCCAGCTGCAAAAGCAGTTCAAGGTAAAATTAGCTAGAAATGTTTCATAAATAGCATTATATCTCTGACTTTAGCATCTCAACCTTTATAAAGAAGATTTTAAAGTATATTCTTCCAGTTTACGTACAAGTTTTTGTTTTTTAGGATTTTTCAACCCACCTGCAGCTGCCGCACCTCAAGGTAAAATTAGCTAGAAATGTTTCATAAATAGCAATCTCAATATATCCATTAGTTTAAAAATAAAATGATTTATAAGTACCCATATATTTTTTATATGTCATATTATTGATAATATAATAATAAATTTATTTAATGCCGTAGTTAATCAATATTAATATTAATTTTCTGGATATCATTAACGTTTTTATTATTATTATTGCTTTATTACTACTAATTTTGTTAATATATAATATTCAAAATTTGGATTTAGTTTTTCATTACCATCGTAAGTATACATATTTATTTCAAACTGTTAAAGATTGTGCCCTATTTTCGAAAAGTTTTTTGATCCCCCTACTGTATTCCTTGTTGTGTAATAATACTAATATAGTCTTAAAATATGGTAGAAATTTACAATTTCTAAGAAATAGTTTATCATTTCAAAAAATATAATTCTAAGGAGTGGTTGGGAGTTTTTTTCTAGGCAATTTAAAATTATCGATAGCAGTTGAGAAAGACATTTTATTTTTCACATATGTATATTTATACGGTATTATTCTTTGTAATATAAATCTTTCTAATTCTGCTGTAAAAAATAAATAAAAAAAATATTAAATAAGCAAAGAAAAAAATTACAGTTTTTGATTTAAAAACTGCAAAAAATATTCTTTTGGAAGAGTAATTATAAATATTGTGATTGAATGTACTTGAGAAATAATAAATAATATATTAATAAGTATAGTTTCTGCAGGAAATTTTATCCTATTGTAGTCTTGTATTCTATTATTTGTCTCGATTAGTTTGATGTATAAACAGTGGTGATAAAATATTTTTTCATGCTAAAAAAATGAAGAAAAACTATGTAATATTATTTGTAAGAAAAAATTCTAATATTAATTTTGAAATGAAATAATCCATAATCAGACATATTATAAAAAATTGGTTTATGGAAGTTCAGAAGCAAGCTATCATTTCACGATGAAGAATTTTCTTAAACTTTACATGAATTTTTTTTAATGATAATAACAAAACATTTTAGAATCATCATAAAATCCCTATCACTTATTCAATATACCTATCATTCATTATTATTCATTTATACCTATATTTTTATGAATATATATTTTGTAAAGTTAAAACTTCGGGTAACCTATAAACTTCAGATATTCTATGTGTGCTCTATTTTTTTAGACTTTTTAATTGCTTTTCAGAAACATTTTACCCAGATGGACATGGCGGTAAGTGTCTTATACGTAATCGTACGGTAGATGGTAGTAAATAGTGCGTAAATTGACATTCAGAGAAATAAATGCTAGATGAAGTAAGTTATCCCGTAGTGGTCTTATCGTAAAAATATTGTTCCTAATAAAACACTGGAGTCAAGCATTACTGGCTGTGGTCAGTAGGCTGGTAGAGAACACTTTGATCTACCTACTCTCTTAAAATGAACGAGTGAAAATAACTCAACTTGAGTGCTATTTAACTCTTTCATCTAGATAAAACCGACCTTCTCATCTTGAGTTAAAATCTCTCAAGTGAAAGAGTTATATGGAAATAGCTCAATTTGAGTGAAAAGAATTTCACTCAAACTTGAGTTATTTTCACTTGAGTTTGAGCGATTTTCAGTATTTCAGTTTGTAAATTGCAGTCAAAATTTTTACTGTTAATATAGAAAATTTTTGTATTTAGTGGTGCCATCTATCGTAAGCGATAGAAAATACTATAGTTTTTGTTTAAAAAAATGCCTTTTGAAAGAAAGCCTTAGACGGGAATTCTTTTTATCATAACGTTTGTTGAATTTTAATATCGAATTAGATAGTATAGTACTTGTGAAAGTTTTTGCTGTGAGCTTATCGACACTGTGTATCCTGGGATTTGAACTCGCTTCCCGTGTGTCATGAGTTTGTCCGATTAACCCTCTCTGCTACAGTCCTGTGTCAAGACAGCTACAAAGAACTAATTACTTTCATAAACTGAGTCTTGTTGGCGAGGATAAAGTTTTTATTTGTTAAATCAAATAAGGTGAAAAACACAGTTAAAATTCTTTTCAGAGTTAACAGT
This sequence comes from Parasteatoda tepidariorum, assembly GCF_982258835.1. NCBI lineage: Eukaryota > Metazoa > Arthropoda > Arachnida > Araneae > Theridiidae > Parasteatoda > Parasteatoda tepidariorum. The sequence goes on from NC_141757.1 coordinate 42,393,486, forward strand.
TTGAATAGCAGCATTTAATGGCTATCCAATTGTTTTGATTGTATACGGTAAAACAACAATTAAATGAATTATTACTTAAGAGTTTTTTATATGAAAAATTCCTAACCACTGTAGATTTGAGTTTTTTTTTCTTTCTCCTAAGTTTCGTCATTTTTCTTTTAACTTTAATTTTTAAAAGTAAGGAGCTCTAAACGAATTTTTAAAGTAAGCAGTTTTATAAATATTATGCTCATTTAGGTTCAATTGAAAATACTATGAGTTATTTTTCTTCGAACTTATTCGTTTAATTTATAAAGCTTTATTTTTAAGCAATAAAAAAGGTATATTGTTTTAAATTGCCTAATTTTTTTAAGACAAATTTCTGAAACTAAGTGAAATTAATAAATTTTTGAAGAAGACGTTTGAAGCTAAAAAATCTGGATTAAATACCCTTTTTCAAACTCAATTTTGCAAACTCTTTTGATATAAATTTGTTTAAAATCCAAACTATATATTTGTTTTGATTAGAAAAAAATAAGTATAATTTTTGTTCTGCAATAATCCTATCTTAGTATGAATTCGAATAAAAAAATTAACTAATTAACATTAACTACTTGACTTTACTTTAATATTGTTTTCACCATAAACTTTGCTTAAACATAGTTTTCTTAAGCAAAAAAGAAATAAATAAGAAAAATGAATAAAAACGACATTTTTAATAAAATTACTAAAATACAGAAATATTTAAATACCTAATTTTAGGCATATTTTTAACTTATTAAATTGTATCGCTTCTGAATCATAAATAATTACAATTAAATCAAGTATGTATTTCGTGAATTTTAACTATTATGAATATAGATAGTGTACGTTATTTCCGTGATCAATATATAGGTTTAGAATATTTACCTAATTGTAAGAAATTAATAAATAATCAAAAAGAAAAAAAAGAAAAAAAAAAGAAAAAACATTATAAAAATTTAATATACCAGCCAGGAAAACAAGATTGAAGACATCAAACTCTTTCAATTTTACAACAATGCAAAGTAACTGCAGTTTTTCGGCTGATTCATCAGAAAGTATACTTCTGAAGCAATGAATGCATAATTACTTCAAATTTACTGTTTCAGTTTTCAGTCAGTTTTCAGTTGTCAGTTTCAGAAGTTTCAGTTTTTTCTAAATTTATGATTTTAAAGTGACCTCACTTAAACTACAGTAATTTTGTAGACAATAGCTAAAAGGTTTTTCGAAATAAATTACTGAGAAATTACTTCGCATTAGCTGCAAAATAACTGCAGTGTTTTTACATTTAAGATTGCACTACAGAAAATTTGCAGTTAACTCTAGAAAAACTACGAAATTACTTCAGTTCTGTAGAAAAATTACAGCTTATTTTCAGCTGGGATATAGGTATATAAATTCAAATTGAATTATATCTCATAATAAATATTACTTTTAATTTTGCTCCTATTTTTTTACTATTAATCTATAACTATTGAAGAATTCTAATTTATTTGCATTTTTAAATACTTTAATTAGCATTGTACTTTTAATTAAATATTGATTCTGCATTTTCAATTTTGCCTCGAAAATGGAACTTGAAGAAAAGTGGTAAGAACTTTTATGCTAGCAACAAGGGAAAAATAGTTTGTATAATGTGATAAATACTTTATGAAATACGAAGGTAGTATTAATTCTGAATTCCAATTAAATAAAAGCTAAAAACAGGATAAGAACAGAAAAATTCAAAATACGCTTTTTCTTTGAATGATATACTTATAATAAAATGCATTGAACATCTGAAGATTCTGATATATAAGAATGGATATTGCAAATGTGAACTTTCATAAATTAAAGACAGTCAACTTTATTAATAGAAAGCAATTTAAATAACAGCAATTATAGACTGTATGAAAAATAATTTCGTAAATATCTTTTATAAAAGAAGTATAGAATGATATGAAATTAATTATCCAGAAATGTTTTGTACCAAAATTATACATCAAAAAAACTAAAACATGGATATAAATTTATTATATTAAAATAAAATGTTAAAACTTTAATATGAAATCTGAAAAAATTCTAAAACTCTTATCAGATATAAAACATTCCCACATGCTCTGACAAAGATTCTAGCATGGAATCAGAATTTTTTAATATTTCATAATCATCCACATTTAACACTTTCAATTTTAATAATTTTTTTTGACAAATAATTTAAATGAATAGCATTTTATTAAAAAAACGCTGAAAAACAGCTAATTCAAATGGAATGTGTATATAACACATTCAAAATAAAAGTATTTCCGAAATAAAAGCAGCAAGGTATATCTACTTATTAAAAAGTAAAACAGCGTCTTCTTCAGAAATACCGCTGTGAACTAAAAGTTGTTTTAATTCTTCTTAATTCTAAATATTAAATGACATATTCTCCAGAAAAAAAAATTCAGCGTAAAAAAAACACGAAGACATAATCTATTTAGATGACTGAACATAACAATGTTATTTAGATTTATTATCGTTTGCTTTTTAAAATAAAACGATAGAAATTCTACCTTACAGCTCACTCAATAAATAAATCACTCAAGTTTGAGCTAAAAGCACTCAAATATTGCTTAATAAATACCACTCAAGTTTGAGTAAACGCAGAGCAAGAATTTCGCTCAAATAAGAATGTATTTCACTCAAGTTGAGTTAAAAAAATTTAACTCTTTTTTGAGTTGGAGAAATAACTCTTTCATTTTAAGAGAGTAAGTGGAGACCGCGGTATCGGTCCCCAAAGCTGCTCTACTTTATAGTACTAGGTCACTGACCGCGTAAGTCGTTGAGCTACTAAAGTGAAGGAGCCCTCTGCTGAGGATAGAGATTGTGATGGGATGTCTTAAAAATCATTATTAGGGAAGCATCCCAGACCGTCGCGAATAGCCCAATGAGCAGTTTTAGTGCGATGTAATAAAATTCTTACCTACCTAATTTTAAGTGAATTTTGTTTTCATATGATATTTCAAATGCTTTAAGTATTTTCCTCTTTGAAGTATTTCATAAAAATCAGAGGTAAAAAAATATAGATTAATGACCATTCAACACAATTGATAAATGATGAACTTTTGTTGGAAGTTTAATAGTGAATTTTGTCTTAATTTAAGTACCAAAAATTGTATGATGCATTATAAATGCATCATAATGCATGTTGAATGCATGTTAGCAGCTTTAACCTATGTCCAAGAGAAAAACAAGCAAAAAACAAAAATTAAAATAGCAATACATTAAGAGTATTACAATTTTTTTTAAAATAAAATAACTTTGTGAGTAAAATAACAGTGTCTTAGATAAAAGATAAAATGTTAACGAAATATACTTGATAGTTTGCGACTTTTATTTTAAAATTTCATGACATAAGAAATATTATTTGAAGTACTATAGTATTTATTATTTTATTATTAGAGAATTATAGTACTACAGTACTTATTTATAATATAAAAGGAACTAATTCTCATATTTTTGACTGTATCAATTCAACTCTTTCTAGGGTACTACGAAGCTCAACCACAGGGTAATTATAAATTTCTTTAACTTTTTAGCGTATGAATTTTAATTCTGGTGGAAATATCGGTATTGTATATATATATATATATATATATATAGTTCAGAAGCAAGCTATCATTTCACGATGAAGAATTTTCTTAAACTTTACATGAATTTTTGTTTTATAATAATAACAAAACATTTTAGAATCATCATAAAATCCTTATCACTTATTCAATATATCTATCATTCATTATTATTCATTTATAACTATATTTTTTTGAATATATATTTTGAAAAGTTTAAACTTCTGGTAACCTATAAACTTCAGACATTCTATGAGAGTTCTATTTTTTTATACTTTTTAATTGTTTTTCAGAAACATTTTACCCAAATGGAAATGGCGGTAAGTGTCTTATACATAATCGTACATTACATGGTAGTCAATAGTATTTAATTTGACATTCACAGAAATGAATGTCAGACGAAGTAAGTTTTCCGGCAGTGGTCTTAACGTAAAGACATTGTCCCAGTAAAACACCGAAATCAAACATCACTGGCTGTGGACAGTTAGCGGGTAGAGAACACATTGATCAGCCTATGTATCCCAACTGTCGAGAATAGCCCATTGAGCAGCTCTAGTGCGTTATAAATAAAATTCCTACCTACCTAATTTTAAGTGATTTTTTAACGATATGAGAAAATGTGCATTGGATTCAATTTAAGTTTGACGCTTTCATTCAGACTAAATATTAATTTTTGGTCAGATTACCCGAGCTATTTTATTTGATTACAGGGATAGCGATAAGATCCCCCTTTACATATTCACCTTATGATTATCCTTTTATAAACCCGGCTGTAAAGTATAGTTTCAAAAAAATTAAATTTACTAATGTTTTTTTAAAAAATTAAATAGTACAGAGTTCAAGAATTTCGCATCCTACATGATATACACATGTAAAGTGGAACTCGACACCACAAGAGG